>NC_134471.1:12097872-12171748 GCF_964194025.1 Convolutriloba macropyga | reverse complement strand
AAACTAAAAATTCATTTTGCACTTTGACCCAGACAAAAAGTGGGACTCCTATGTTGCTTTTCGTTAGCATTCGACAATTCTAGGACCAGATTGGAAAAAAAGACGTTTTAAAATAAAATTTTCAAATAAGCGAAAAACCTCAACTAAAAGACGAACTTTTTTCTACAAAAACTAAACCAAAAATTCTTTTTGCACTTGGACCCAAACAAAAAGTGGGACTCCTACGTTGCTTTTCGTTAGCATTCGACAACTCTAAGACCCGATTGGAAAAAAAAGACGTTTTAAAATAAAATTTTCAAATAAGCGAAAAACCTCAACTAAAAGACGAACTTTTTTCTATACAAGCTAAACTAAAAATTCTTTTTGCACTTGGACCCACACAAAAAGTGGGACTCCTACGTTGCTTTTCGTTAGCTTGTGACAACTCTAAGACCCGATTGGAAAAAAAAAGATGTTTTAAAATAAAATTTTCAAATAAGCGAAAAACCTCAAAAAAAGACGAACTTTTTTCTATACAAGCCAAACTAAAAATTTTTTTTTGCACTTGGACCCAAACAAAAAGTGGGACTCCTACGTTGCTTTTCGTTAGCATTCGACAACTCTAAGACCCGATTGGAAAAAAAGACGCTTTAAAATAAAATTTTCAAATAAGCGAAACACCTCAACTAAAAGACGAACTTTTTTCTATACAAGCTAAACTAGAAAATCGTTTTGCACTTGGGCCCACACAAAAAATGGGACTCCTACATTGCTTTTCGTTAGCATTCGACAACTCTAAGTCCCGCTTGGAAAAAAAGACGTTTTAAAAAAAAATTTTCAAATAAGCGAAAAACCTCAACTAAAAGACGAACTTTTTTCGATACAAGCTAAACTAAAAATTCTTTTTGCATTTGGACCCACAAAAAAAGTGGGACTTCTACGTTGATTTGCGTTAGCATTCGACAACTCTAAGACCCGATTGGAAAAAAAAGACGTTTTAAAATAAAATTTTCAAATAAGCGAAAAACCTCAACTAAAAGACGAACTTTTTTCTATACAAGCCGAACTAAAAATTCGTTTTCCACTTGGACCCACACAAAAAGTGGGACTCCTACGTTGCTTTTCGTTAGCATGCGACAATTCGCAGACCCGATTGGAAAAAAAAGATGTTTTAAAATAAAATTTTCAAATAAGCGAAAAACCTCAAATAAAAGACGAACTTTTTTCTATACAAGCCAAACTAAAAATTCGTTTTGCACTTGGGCCCACACAAAAAGTGGGACTTCTACGTTGATTTGCGTTAGCATTCGACAACTCTAAGACCCGATTGGAAAAAAAAGACGTTTTGAAATAAAATTTTCAAATAAGCGAAAAACCTCAACTAAAAGACGAACTTTTTTCTATACAAGCCCAACTAAAATTTCGTTTTCCACTTGGACCCACACAAAAAGTGGGACTCCTACGTTGCTTTTCGTTAGCATGCGACAATTCGCAGACCCGATTGAAAAAAAAAGACCTTTTAAAATAAAATTTTCAAATAAGCGAAACACCTCAACTAAAAGACGAACCTTTTTCTATACAAGCTAAACTAGAAATTCGTTTTGCACTTGGGCCCACACAAAAAGTGGGACTCCTACGTTGCTTTTCGTTAGCTCTCGACAACTCTAAGACCCGATTGGAAAAAAAGACGTTCTAAAAGAAAATTTTCAAATAAGCGAAACACCTCAACTAAAAGACGAACTTTTTTCTATACAAGCCCAACTAAAATTTCGTTTTCCACTTGGACCCACACAAAAAGTGGGACTCCTACGTTGCTTTTCGTTAGCATGCGACAATTCGCAGACCCGATTGGAAAAAAGACCTTTTAAAATAAAATTTTCAAATAAGCGAAACACCTCAACTAAAAGACGAACTTTTTTCTATACAAGCCCAACTAAAATTTCGTTTTCCACTTGGACCCACACAAAAAGTGGGACTCCTACGTTGCTTTTCATTAGCATGCGACAATTCGCAGACCCGATTGGAAAAAAAGACCTTTTAAAATAAAATTTTCAAATAAGCGAAACACCTCAACTAAAAGACGAACTTTTTTCTATACAAGCTAAACTAGAAATTCGTTTTGCACTTGGGCCCACACAAAAAGTGGGACTCCTACATTGCTTTTCGTTAGCATTCGACAACTCTAAGACCCGCTTGGAAAAAAAAGACGTTTTAAAATAAAATTTTCAAATAAGCGAAAAACCTCAACTAAAAAACGAACTTTTTTCTATACAAGATAAACCGAAAATTCTTTTTTGGCACTGGGACCCACAAAAAAGTGGGACTCCTAGGTAGCTTTGCGTTAGCTCTCGACAACTCTAAGACCCGATTGGAAAAAAAGACGTTCTAAAAGAAAATTTTCAAATAAGCGAAACACCTCAACTAAAAGACGAACTTTTTTCTATACAAGCCCAACTAAAATTTCGTTTTCCACTTGGACCCACACAAAAAGTGGGACTCCTACGTTGCTTTTCGTTAGCAAGCGACAATTCGCAGACCCGATTGGAAAAAAAGACCTTTTAAAATAAAATTTTCAAATAAGCGAAACACCTCAACTAAAAGACGAACTTTTTTCTACACAAGCTAAACTAGAAATTCGTTTTGCACTTGGGCCCACACAAAAAGTGGGACTCCTACATTGCTTTTCGTTAGCATTCGACAACTCTAAGACCCGCTTGGAAAAAAAAGACGTTTTAAAATAAAATTTTCAAATAAGCGAAAAACCTCAACTAAAAAACGAACTTTTTTCTATACAAGATAAACCGAAAATTCTTTTTTGGCACTGGGACCCACAAAAAAGTGGGACTCCTAGGTAGCTTTGCGTTAGCTCTCGACAACTCTAAGACCCGATTGGAAAAAAAGACCTCTTAAAATAAAACTTTCAAATAAGCGAAAAACCTCAACTAAAAGACGAACTTTTTTCTATACAAGATAAACCGAAAATTCTTTTTGCACTGAGACCCACACAAAAAGTGGGACTCCTACGTTGCTTTTCGTTAGCTCTCGACAACTCTAAGACCCGATTGGAAAAAAAGACGTTCTAAAATAAAATTTTCAAATAAGCGAAACAACTCAACTAAAAGACGAACTTTTTTCTATACAAGATAAACCGAAAATTCTTTTTGCACTGAGACCCACACAAAAAGTGGGACTCCTACGTTGCTTTTCGTTAGCATGCGACAATTCGCAGACCAGATTGGAAAAAAAGATGATTTAAAATGAAATTTTCAAATAAGCGAAAAACCTCAACTAAAAGACGAACTTTTTTCTATACAAGCTAAGCTAAAAATTCTTTTTGCACTTGGACCCACACAAAAAAGGGACTCCTACGTTGCTTTTCGTTAGCATTCGACAACTCTACAACCCGATTGGAAAAAAAGACGTTTTAAAATAAAATTTTCAAATAAGCGAAAAACCTCAACTAAAAGACGAACTTTTTTCTATACAAGCTAAACTAAAAATTCTTTTTGCACTTGGACCCACACAAAAAAGGGAGTCCTACGTTGCTTTTCGTTAGCATTCGACAACTCTAAGACCCGATTGGAAAAAAAGATGTTTCAAAATAAAATTTTCAAATAAGCGAAAACAAAGAAAAAAGATGCAATTTCACTTTATGTCCCAAATCTGTCGAGACCATAAATGTACAGACTGTGTAGACTATTGATCCCCGGTCATATGTTATTCGATTTTGCTCTATGTGCCGAAGAAAAGTAAACATTACTATCCATTTTTTGAAAAACGATTTTCAAAAATCCTAACATTTTTTGCAAAATAAAAAAATTGAAATGTTTACGCTAATTTCAGTTCAAATAATTGGTACGGTCGAGTTAACACCATAAACGGTGGTAAAAACTAAAATATCGTAGATTCAACAGATCTCTAAATTTAGAAGAATTTCTAGAGAAGACTTTTCAAAACAGAGAGAAAGCCTTTCTTTTACTGGAGTCTTTTCAGTCATATTTATGGTCTTTTTTGAGCTTAGACACGTCTACTAGTGATAACTAACCAATCCCGAACGTCAGAGGGCCGAAATAAATCCAACTTAGAAAGATATTTGCTTAAAAAAGGCTATATTTTAGAGGAGTCCGTACACCTAATAAAGCTAACATGGAAACTCAATAAAAAGAAGCAATACCACTTTACGACCCAATTCTGTCGCGTCAATAGGTGTACAGACTGGATAGACTAATGATCAACGGTCAAAGGTTGCGCAATGTTGCTATAGGTGCAGAAAAAATGTAAAAATTGCTATCCACTTTTTGAAAAATGATTTTTCTTCAAAAATCCTAACATTTCTTGCAAAAATTGAAAACTGAAGGAATTTTTACAATAGTTGCAGTTTTAATAATTGGTACTGTCGAGTTAACACCATATATGGCGGAAAAACTAAAATATTGTAGATTCAACAGATCTCTAAATTTAGATGAATTTCGAGCGAAGACTTTCAAAACATAAGGAAAGCTTTTCTTTTACTGGAACCTTTTCTACCTAAATTGTGGTCTTTTTCAAATTATTCACGTCTACTGGTAAAAGCTAACCGGTTCCGAACGTAATAAAGCGATGCAAATCACAATTACATAGAGTCCAGATACAAAAAAAAATATTATATTACCACCTACATCTCAAAAAGAACACTGAGAAGATTTCTTGATTCATAAGAATTTTTTTGCTAGAACATACCTCAGCATAAATTCTGACTGAAAGGTCGCAACCGTCACAATCTCTACGGTTCAATCAAAAACACTTCAATCTAGAGAGTTTTTTGACGAAAAAAAGAGTACAAATAAGTGAATGACAAAAAGGTGTTTAAGAACAGTCAAAAAAATTAGCAGTGTATTGAACAACAAAGTAAAATTGAGCATCGAATTAATCATGTTCGAAATGATCAATCAATACAGACAGGAAAATTTTATTATCAATGTCAATACGCATAAGTTTATTAGAAACGCCATTCAACGGGATTCTTGTCTGAAAACCAGAGTATTTAACTTCTACGAAACACAAAACTTCTGTCTCTTCGGTGCACTTTTTGTTGGAAAAGTAGTTGACAACACTGAATACATTCACCAAGCACGTAGTTTCGTCTGATTTCTGGAACACAACGATTTCACCAAACCCTTCATTGAAATCCTGCTTGAAGCTAACATACGCATTGTTGTTTGTAAAATAACTGAGAGAGTCCAGATTGAGAGTACGAACAGACATGGTTGAAAACAAACTGACATCGTTAGGATCGAAGTGAAGCGGGAGCGAGGTTGTGTCAACATTTTTTTGTTCAGAGAAAGTTTTAGTTGTCCGAAGGCTATTAGCAAAATGTACTAAATTGTCTTTCCGTAATTCGGTAAGAAAAATTTTTTTACGACGAATATACCGCTCAATTATCAAATCAAGATGGTTGACAGTTCCTGTAAACGGCTTACTAAGCATGTTGTTAGCCGATTCGAACATGAAAGCAGACGTTGACCACAAAGGACGAAATTTTTTCACCTGCCAGCATAAATGCGTTAATTAATGCACATTTATGGTGAAACAAAATTCGTCGAACTGTGATTGAGTCTTGTCTAGAAATGTCTCGAGAAGTTTTTCAGCGGGCTGTGTATGAGCTGTGTCAGTTAAAAGAAGACGAATCGCATAGCTGAGACACATAAACTGTTCAAAAGTTTCCGAGCAAGTATAAAATTGGAAAAGAATTGGGCCCACATACAAAAGCCAATCCTTGCACTCACTTGCTTTGAAATTGGGAAGGTCGGAAAGACTTCTTGGAGATCTTCTTATTTCATACGGAACCTAATTTAAAAAGATATGATCACAAAAAACTGAAAGCTCAAAAAAAATCAACTCACTTTAAGATTCTTGACAACTCTTGTTATTTCTTCTCTTGAAGATCCTTTGATTTCTTTGCAAATTAGGTCAAGAACTGTTCGAGCAACTCCGAGCGCAATCTGATGCATATAATCAATGGGCATCGATAAAGGGAGACTCGGAAGAATTGTATTCAATGCACTGACGCCTTTAACGCCTTTCCAGTTCTTTAGAGAAGGATGCTTCTCAATGAATTCAACATTACCGCGATACTCGTTCACTGTTCTCATTTGTGATTTTATATTCGGATAGAAGTGGGTGTTCCCAAACCGCTTCCCTTCATTATAGCAGTAACAACAGCCAAAATACCCATTGAAAGAGGTCCAATTAAGTACGGAGTAACGAGCTGGAGTATCGGCAACGAGAAGCACAGGATTTAGAGTTACCGTGTAAATTGTTCCTGCAAGCTCCAGAGTCGTTGGTTTTAATTGATCACCAATAGCCTGCAAAAAAAAATTGAAAAAAACTTGACATGACTTGAATAGAAAATTAGTACGCAAACAATAACCTTGAAGAAAGAGGTCCATTGAGGTTTCTCTTTACCAAACCAAAGCCCGGCTAATATTATGTTCTTGAAAGCAGACCGCAAAATTGGTGGCAAATTTGCGACTGCAATCCAAACTGGCCAAAGAGTATTGTTTCGAGACTGAATGACTTTTACACCGTCAGTATTCAGAATCAGAAATACTTTCAATTTATTACAATTATCGCGGCCATTGCCTTTGTTAGCGTTATAATTTACAATATGCGTAAAATTCAACTTCAGTAGCATTTCAATTTCTTCCACAAAATTTAAAAAACGCATTCGCCTCCAGCTAACGCTTCGGGTTTCAAAATTCGCTGACGTGCTATCCGAGCGTTGCGATTTTTCAAGGTCTTGAAAGACGGAATTGTACAATCAGGATACGAAAGACGGATTAATCTCAACCATTCACCGGCTTCTTTATCAGAAGTCCCGTGCTTCGTTACAATACTTTCAACACAATGGACAAAATTATCCAGCGAAGTTTTTGAGTTGCCATCGATCAATTGAAAATCTTCCACTTCTTCGTTTTCGGAAGAACTAGATTCCTCAGAAGCAACACGAGCCGGATTTTCACAGTCATTACTGCTAGAGAAAAAAAACGTTTGATGAATCATGGGAGGCATTGCTAAGACCTTCATTAGCAAAATCGTTATCACCCACCACCGTCGTCATCTCAGTTTCACTGGAAACATCGCTGTCCGAGACTTCAGCACCAAGAAGCCTTAAGTCCACCCAGCATGTCTTCTTAGGAGTGCTTTGTACTGCAGGTTGTCGATACTTCCGTTTGAAGTTTCTCATCCTAAACAAACCCTGAGTCCTCTGAAGGGCCAGAGGTGAACCAGCTGCAACAGGCGATAATTCAATTTGTGTTCTAGTTGTGCTTAGTACAGGCGTGCTGACATCAACATGCAAATTAGTATGAACACACAAACAATCTCTGTTGCCTGGTCCAAAGAAGCTGGCACCATAGAAGGACAATAGCTCGGTTTGAGGTGGAATTTCCTGTCTTGTGATAATTTGAACAGCTTTCCTACCATTGATTTCAATAGCTACGTAGTCACAATTGGGTACGCAACTGTGATTCAAAAAACGTGCCGGTCCAACCATCACACGGCTCAAACCCGAACCTTCTCGAGGTGCCATTATGGAGAGATTTGAGAAGGTACTTTCATCTTTTTTCGGAATTTTTTCAAGATAACCGAACAACGAAATTCGCTGACCTTTCGGAAGCAATTTTTCCCCCTCATAGTGCAGCCCATATCCACCAAAAGAATCTGCCCTTAAACTACAGTTTTCAATTTTCATTTGGTGATAGGCCTTTTTTAACAAATCATGCGTTCTTTTGACAATTGAGCTTGAATTCTTCAGAGCATCGTAATCTTCTTGGGAAATAAGCCCCACAAACTCTTTAACGTCTGGATTTGACAATGCAAAAGAACGACAAATGTGGCCTTCAATTTGACACAGAAGATGATATCTTTCAGATCTATCTAAGAGTTTGTTAGGCATGAATCTAAAACATAAAAAGATTGTGGGATGGTAAACAGAGCAAACGCCGCGATAACAGTGAGAAGTCACGTTAAACACATTTCAGCTAGAACCATGAGAAATTCAAGGTAAATTTGTAGGATCCTAATAAAATTTTTCAACAAAAAGCTTGAGACTTTCATCTATCGCTTTGAGGCCACCAAGCAACGAGAAAAAATTCAAACTACAGCTGCTGGAGGAAAGTTTGAACAAACACTAAGTTTATTTAAAACCCGACGAGATTCGGGCGAATTGCTCTTAAACGACTGGCTAGCCCCCCTCAGTAACTAACTGTGGATTAGACCTTATAGCCTTACTTTTAATGATTGGGTGAGCACGAGAGCAGTGGGGCTGGAGAGGGGGTGGGGAATGGCCAGCAGAGGGGGGGGGGTCAGATGCGCGGGGTTACTGGAAGAGGAAGTACGAGTACGTTATTTCGTCCTAAAAACTTAGATACAAGGGGATAAACACTAACCCCTGAGCCTTACAGATCTTTAATCTCTACGAACGCAATTCACCGAAACAAACAAAGAGACGATTTATGTAGGCTGGTTCTTAGCCTTCACCACTTCTTTAGCACTCTTTTACTTAACACCACCCCTATAGGGTGGTGTTAACTAAAAGAGGGCTGAATTCACCACCAATTCACCACCCCTATTGGGGTGACCAACAAAGCGACGAATTCATGTAGGCTGGTTTGTAGCCTTCACCGCTTCTTTACCCCCTTTTACATAACACCATCCTATAGGGCAATGTTATGTAAAAGGGGGCTAAAGAAGCGGTGAAGGCTAAGAACAAGCTTACAAGTAACCACTTCTTCAGTTCCCTTTTACATAACACCACCCTTATAGGGGTTGTATTATGTTAAAGGGGGCTAAAGAAGCGATCGAGGCTAAGAAACAGCCTACATGAATTCGTCTTTGACCGTTTCGGTGAATTGCATTTTTAGTGATTAAAGATCAGTGAGGCTCCGGAGTTACTGTTTATCCCCTTTTATCAATGTTTTTAGGAAAAAATAAAAAATGGCTCTGACAATAATTGGTCAGGCGAAAAAATGCAAACAAAGACAACAGAACTGATATAAAAATGCTACCAGATTTGCATAAGAGCAATTAAAAAAAATAACCAATTAACGAAGAAACCTCACGCTTACCAGCTCAAAAAAAGATTAGTTAGAGAGGTATGTTTATTCCGGTTTCATGCATGAATTAACGACAACAAGAAAAGTAGATGAAACAACAGAGGTCTTCACAGAAGATCAATAGTTAAGAAATTTTATTAAACGTACACACATATTTCGAATGCGTAATATATTGAATCCGTGTATTCAGTAATTTTACTTCAAAATTATGAAAACAACAGCTGCACTATTCTCAGTCAACTCTCAAAGCTAGCTTCAAGCTAAAAGAGAAAGTACTAAATATGATTGGACAACTTCGTAGAGAAGCACAACTTCAATTGAAGAAACTTATATAGCTTCAGTAGCTATAAAACGAACAAAACAAAACTTCTAAACATAAAGAAAGAAAAGAGTTATATAATACTTATGTTGAGTAGCATAGCCAATGTCGACAAGTAACACAACTTCTGCTGAGTTTGGAACAAAATAAACAAAATACTGCACCAACATAGCACTGCATTGACAAAAAAGAGAGAAACTGATGACTTCCAGCTCTATTATTCCCCACCATTTTCAGCGTTTTCGTTATCAGTATCAGCTGTATTTTGTATATGCCTTTTAGCGATCTCAATGCCATGCCTGCCTTTCATGTCCAGCTCATATTGATTTGCAGCATCTCGTGCATTTTCGAAGGCAGTCTGCGGTGCCCGCGGATATTTTCTGGTGACACATACTAAATAAGACAAACTTACAGCTAGACTTCATTTCTGTTATGAAAGCGAGAAGGTGATTCAGCAAACTCAATAATGGAAGGTAAATGAGACAGAGTAAAACTTGCCTTTAAACAATTGATATCGCTCATGGTCGCAAGGCTTCCTCCCAGATGCCCTGCTCGTCTTCTTGCCTAATATCAATAAGATGAGTTCACAGACTTCCCCTTGTCCAAAAAGACGACGTGCTAGCTATATGTCTCCGAGGCATATAGCGTCATTAAATCTAAACCTTTGTACCTGAGAGGACAGTTGGACGTGTCATCGTTGTTGGGATCTTCAGTCCGTCCTGTATTGACGTTTAAATGCGCCGCCCAAATGTTCAAAAATTCGCGCTTCTCAGCCTTGCGAACTTTCAGCATTTGATCGAAAAACTTTTTCTGATTTTCCATCATTTGTTCCATTTGCTTCTTTTGATCGGAAAGCAACTCCTTCACAATCGACACAGTTTTCTAAATACAAAAAAAACAACTTAGAGGCAGGCAAATTCCTTTTGATCAAACAAACAAGCGCAAGGATAAAAACATTTATTTCTATATGCCACCAGGAGTTGTCAAACAATAAGGTGCTAGCAATTTTTTCCAAATCTGACATTTCTGTTTTCAAATAAAAAATACCTCATCGACATTGTCGTTCTGAGATAGGGCGACGGGTGCAGGACTTGAAGCCTCCAATTCATGTCCCAGCTGCACAACAGGATCAACAAGCCTCTTTTTCGCCTTTGAGGGACCATCCTCACAAATTCGTAACTTTTTGCTCTTTTTCTTTTGGGTGCTGGAGACAGGTGAGTTCTCATCCTCCAGGAACAACGCTGGAGCCGATTTTTTAAGCTCCTGCGGTGAGAGATTTTCGTCCTGTTCCTCACTAAATACAAACAGACCAGACTGCATTAATATGCAGTAATTACTAAGCAATATTGTCCAAAGAACGCCAGAAAGCATTGTCAAACAAATTACAGGAGAAGTAGAATCTTTAGATATTAGGCCCACTAGCTTAGAAAAATGACTGACTTAAAACAACAAGTGAATAGACACTAACTACAAAGACATAGTGATCTCTGCCAGGGAGATGTTGTTCTTCTCACATCGGTCTAAAATAGCCATAGCTCTCTTTGATCTGGCATCATAATCTTTGGCAAGACACGTTTCCACAAACTGACAATCATCATACCCCTCGTCTGTATTCAGCGTCAGAACAGTTGACTTTTGAATGTTCACTTTGTCATGAAAACCATAGTTAGGTGGCCAAGATTGATGAGTCAGATAGAGCGGGAAAACTGATTTATGTTTTTGACAGAAAAATACCCAGCGAATCTTCAAGGCCCTATTGTACTCCGCCTCAGTATAGGTTTCTTTCACCTTGATGCCACGATTTTCCCTTGGAATTAACGGCAGAGACATTTTGCAAGCAATCTGAAGAGCAATAAACACATCGAATTACAAGCTTCTTAACACACACTTTGCCCAACAGAAAACTGCTTCGGCCATGTTGATTAACACAAACAGAGCATACGGTAAAAACAAAATGAGAAACAGAAAAGTATTGTCATCAGAAGATTTTACATACTATAAAACAAAGCACTATTGAAAAATCCTCTCGATAAACTTTCTTTGAAGCAAACATGCGGGACACCATATTTCAGTTTCTTTTACACAAAAACAAATCATCATTCTAACCCATGATGGTGGGCCTCGTAGGCCTCTACCAGTGGCAATTTCGTAGGCAAATACCCTAACATCCCTTTTTGATTTTGCCTCAATAACACATCTAAGTATCAGGACACGCAACGAGTGAGAAGCAAAAATTTGAGGTCTACATCGCGACTTTGCAACTACTGAGCACAGGGCACGTCATAAAGTAGTTCTCGGAACCTTGAATTTCTTTACAATTGCCCGCATACTCTGCTTTTTGAGCTTCCCCTCGTCAACCGCTTTCTGCAATGTTTCTTGAGAATACTTACGGATATAACGATTTTTCATTTGCAATAATGGAAAAACATAATGATCAATAACTTAAAGAATCCTTAATATCATAATTTCTCAATTAACTGCCACGATCACAAAAGATGCAATTGATAAATGCATTGACTTTAGTCAACGAAACGAAACTAGTTGAGTCCTTCTACCTTGGATCAGAAAGTCCAAATTATAATTTCGGATACCAACAATCTAAAAAGGTTAAACATAAGCGATTAACGTCGGACGGATTGCTCTCAAACGACTGGCGAGCGCTAAAATGAATCAGTTTAAGCCCTCCACTTTTATCAGATGGGATTAACCAAACCAACGTTTAGCTTAAATTTGAATCAAAGAAACTAAACTAGTTGATTCCTTCCACTTTGAATCAGAGAGGATCAAAAAGCAACGTTTCAACTTTAGAACACAACTAAAACACAAAATCAAGACAGAACGCTATGCCCTCCACTTTCATTCAGACGGTCAGAGAGACCTGCCTCGAAAATTAGAGCAGGAAAATGAATCAGTTTGAACCCTCCGCTTCGATCAGATGGGATGAACTGGAAAAAACTTTGCGCTCTTTACGATACAAAGAAACAAAACTGGTTTACTCATTCCACTTGAATCGGATATGATCAACCCGAAGCGTCTCAATTACGAAAGCAAAGAAAAATTTACCTTGAGAAAAGTAGCCGATTATCTCAAATTTCAATGAGGTAGTGAGAAATTTCCCTGCAGTTCAAAAGATAGCAAAAAATTGAATTAGTTTATACCCTCCATTTTGATCAGATGGGATAAACCAAACCAACTTTCAGCTTAAATTTGAATAAAAGAAACTAAACTAAATGATTCCTTCCACTATGAATCAGACAGGATCAAAAAGCAAAGTTTCAACTTTCGAACACAGACAAAACACAAAATCAAGACAGAACTCGATGACCTAAACTTTCAGTCAGATGGTCAAAGAGATCTGTCTTGGAAATTAAGAGCAGAAAATAGAATCAGTTCGAACCCTCCGCTTAGATCAGATGGGATGAACTGAAAAAAAAATTGTGCTCTTTACGATACAAAGAAACAAAACTGGTTTACTCATTCCTCTTGAATCGGATATGATCAACCAGAAGCGTCTCAATTACGAAAGCAATGAAAAACTTACCTTGAGAAAAGTAGCCGATTAACTCAAATGTCAATGAGGTAGTGAGAAATTTCCCTGCAGTTCAAGTGATAGCAAAAAATTGAATCAGTTTATACCCTCCACTTTGATCAGATGGGATAAACCAAACCAACTTTTATCTTAAATTTGAATCAAAGAAACTAAATAGTTGATTCCTTCCATTTTGAATCAGACAGGATCAAAAAGCAACGTTTCAACTTTCGAACACCGCCAAAACACAAAATCAAGACAGAACTCGATGCCCTCCACTTTCAGTCAGATGGTCAAAGAGATCTGCCTCGGAAATTAAGAGCAGAAAATAGAATCAGTTCGAACCCTCCGCTTACATCAGATGGGATGAACTGGAAAAAAAATTTGTGCTCTTTCCGATACAAAGAAACAAACTTAGTTTTCTCATTCCGCTTGAATCGGATATGATCAACCCGAAGCGTCTCAATTACGAAAGCAATGAAATATTTACCTTGAGAAAAGTAGCCGATTAACTCAAATTTCAATCAGGTAGTGAGAAATTTCCCTGCAGTTCAAGTGATAGCACAAAATTGAATCAGTTTATACCCTCCACTTTGATCAGATGGGATAAACCAAAACAACTTTAAGCTTAAATTTGAATCAAAGAAACTAAACTAGTTCATTCCTTCCACTTTGAATCACAGAGGACTTTCGAACACAACCAAAACACAAAATCAAGACAGAACTCGATGCCCTCCACTTTCATTCAGATGGTCAAAGAGATCTGCCTCGGAAAATAAGAGCAGAAAATATAATCAGTTCGAACCCTCCACTTCGATCAGATGGGATGAACTAAAAAAAAATTCGTTTTTTTTAAACGAAGAAACAAAACTAGTTGGCTCATTCCACTGGATTCAGATATGATCATTTAAAAATAATTCCTTTAGGGAACCAATGAAATTTTTGACTTGAGAGAAAAGCAACTGATTACTTCAAATTTCAATAACTCAACTGATAGCATAACATTGGATCAGTACAGACCCTTCGCTTTGATTAGATGGGATGAACCGAATCAAGTCCTTTCGTGTTAATCTTTACTTCCTAAAAATTATCTATTATTTAAAAAAATTGTCAGCAAAGTGAACTTAGAACACAATAAGCACAACACAAAGGAAACTAAACAACATTTTGCATATTTAGATCAGCAAGCTCAGGACGCGCCGGTGGTGGAGTTAAAACAAAATTCAAAATCTCATTACACGCTGCCTCATAACTTTCAGATACAAGGTGGACACCATCCTTGCTAAGAACCGGTTCAAATGTGAATTTTTGATAGTGCGGCTTCATTTTCTTGTTTTCTAGACGACCATTCAGCTTTCTGATTGGGTCGAATTTGCTTTCCCGCGAACAAGTTCTATTGAAGATCTCACATATGATCAAACTCGTGCTTGAGAAGTTGCAGAAATTCCTCAATTCTACAAAACTCTGCATAGTCACTTTCAAGCTTTCCTTTGACTGCGATGGGTCAGAGGGCTTTGCGGTCACGTTGTTACCTCCCTCCACAACCACCAAAATGTGATGAGCTCTAATGTCATCTTTGAAATCTTCCCAAATTTGAAGTTTGGCTCCTGGTTGTGCGACAACATTAAACCAAGCAGGAAAGGAGAAGTTGTCTGCCATTCTCCTCAGGTGAGAGTCCCCGATGATCAGAACAGTATTCTCCATCGAACTGAAACAAAAGTTTGCTAGAAAGAAAAGTATAGAGACAGGCAAAATATGCTAAACCGACATTAATTAACCCCTAGAGAGCAATTCCCCTGATACCCGTGGCTGAGTGGTCCTATATTGACCGGTGGTAGGTGGTCCCAGTTCACACTTCATGGCGTCCCCTGATACCCGGGATGGGCGTACCCAGATTTACCGCTGGCTCGGTTCCCGTTGAACATTTGGGAAAAAGTAGAAAAACTTTAGAAAGAGAACCTATTTTTTCTCTATGAGTGTCATAGTACTAGTAGGTTCTGATGGAGGGCTAATTGTTGAACTAGGTGGTCTGAGAAAAAAGTACTTAATAGGTTGCCAAATTTCGAGCTCAAAAGTTATTCTTATGCGTTTTCATAAAAAGTGATTTTCATTATAGTCAAGGACTCGTTCAAATGATTTGAGGGTCTATGTAGGAGTGTCAGAGTCCTAGTAGGTTACACTTGAGGGCTAATTGTTGATCTAGGTGGTCTGAGAAAAAAGTACTTAATACATTCAAATTTCGAGCTCAAAAGTTATTCTTATGCGTTTTCATAAAAAGTGATTTTCATTATAGTCAAGGACTCGTTCAAATGATTTGAAGGTCTATGTTGGAGTGTCATAATCCTAGTAGGTTCTACTGGAGGGCTAATTGTTGATCTAGGTGGTCTGAGAAAAAAGTACTTTATACGTTGTTAAATTACGAGCTCAAAAATTTTTCTTGTGCGTTTTCATAAGAAGTGATTTTCAGTATAGTCAAGGACTTGTTCAAATGATTTGAGGTTCTATGTAGGTGTGTCACAGTCCTAGTAGGTTCTACTGGAGGGCTAATTGTTGATCTAGGTGGTCTGAAAAAAAAGTACCTAATACAATGTCAAATTTCGAGCTCAAAATTTGTTCTTTTGCGTTTTCATAATAAGTGATTTTCAGTATAGTCAAGGACTTGTTCAAATGATTTGAAGCTCTATGTAGGAGTGTCGTAGCCCTAGTAGGTTCTACTGGAGGGCTAATTGTTGATCTAGGTGATCTGAGAAAAAATTACTTAATACGTTGTCAAATTTCCAGCTCAAAAATTATTCTTGTGCGTTTTCATGAAAAGTGATTTTCAGTATAGTCAAGGACTTGTTCAAATGATTTGAGGGTCTATGTAGGAGTGTCATAGTCCTAGTAGGTTCTACTGGAGGGCTAATTGTTGATCTAGTTGGTCTGAGAAAAAAGTACTTAATACGTTGTCAAATTTCGAGCTCAAAAATTTTTCTTGTGCGTTTTCATAAGAAGTGATTTTCAGTATAGTCAAGGACTTGTTCAAATGATTTGAAGGTCTATGTTGGAGTGTCATAATCCTAGTAGCTTCTACTGGAGGGCTAATTGTTGATCTAGGTGGTCTGAGAAAAAAGTACTTTATACGTTGGTAAATTACGAGCTCAAAAGTTATTGTGCGTTTTCATAAAAAGTGATTTTCAGTACAGTCAAGGACTTGTTCAAAAGAGGTAGTGAGAAATTTCCCTGCAGTTCAAAAGATAGCAAAAAATTGAATTAGTTTATACCCTCCATTTTGATCAGATGGGATAAACCAAACCAACTTTCAGCTTAAATTTGAATAAAAGAAACTAAACTAAATGATTCCTTCCACTATGAATCAGACAGGATCAAAAAGCAAAGTTTCAACTTTCGAACACAGACAAAACACAAAATCAAGACAGAACTCGATGCCCTAAACTTTCAGTCAGATGGTCAAAGAGATCTGCCTTGGAAATTAAGAGCAGAAAATAGAATCAGTTCGAACCCTCCGCTTAGATCAGATGGGATGAACTGAAAAAAAAAATTTGTGCTCTTTACGATACAAAGAAACAAAACTGGTTTACTCATTCCTCTTGAATCGGATATGATCAACCAGAAGCGTCTCAATTACGAAAGCAATGAAAAACTTACCTTGAGAAAAGTAGCCGATTAACTCAAATGTCAATGAGGTAGTGAGAAATTTCCCTGCAGTTCAAGTGATAGCAAAAAATTGAATCAGTTTATACCCTCCACTTTGATCAGATGGGATAAACCAAACCAACTTTTATCTTAAATTTGAATCAAAGAAACTAAAAAGTTGATTCCTTCCACTTTGAATCAGACAGGATCAAAAAGCAACGTTTCAACTTTCGAACACCGCCAAAACACAAAATCAAGCCAGAACTCGATGCCCTCCACTTTCAGTCAGATGGTCAAAGAGATCTGCCTCGGAAATTAAGAGCAGAAAATAGAATCAGTTCGAACCCTCCGCTTACATCAAATGGGATGAACTGGAAAAAAAAATTGTGCTCTTTCCGATACAAAGAAACAAACTTAGTTTTCTCATTCCGCTTGAATCGGATATGATCAACCCGAAGCGTCTCAATTACGAAAGCAATGAAATATTTACCTTGAGAAAAGTAGCCGATTAACTCAAATTTCAATCAGGTAGTGAGAAATTTCCCTGCAGTTCAAGTGATAGCACAAAATTGAATCAGTTTATACCCTCCACTTTGATCAGATGGGATAAACCAAAACAACTTTAAGCTTAAATTTGAATCAAAGAAACTAAACTAGTTCATTCCTTCCACTTTGAATCACAGAGGATCAAAAAGCAACGTTTCAACTTTCGAACACAACCAAAACACAAAATCAAGACAGAACTCGATGCCCTCCACTTTCATTCAGATGGTCAAAATGATCTGCCTCGGAAAATAAGAGCAGAAAATATAATCAGTTCGAACCCTCCACTTCGATCAGATGGGATGAACTAAAAAAAAAATTCGTTTTTTTAAACGAAGAAACAAAACTAGTTGGCTCATTCCACTGGATTCAGATATGATCAACTAAAAATAATTCCTTTAGGGAACCAATGAAATTTTTAACTTGAGAGAAAAGCAACTGATTACTTCAAATTTCAATAACTCAACTGATAGCATAACATTGGATCAGTTCAGACCCTTCGCTTTGATTAGATGGGATGAACCGAATCAAGTCCTTTCGTGTTAATCTTTACTTCCTAAAAATTATCTATTATTTAAAAAAATTGTCAGCAAAGTGAATTTAGAACACAATAGGCACAACACAAAGGAAACTAAACAACATTTTGCATATTTAGATCAGCAAGCTCAGGAAGCGCCGGTGGTGGAGTTAAAACAAAATTCAAAATCTCATTACACGCTGCCTCATAACTTTCAGATACAAGGTGGACACCATCCTTGCTAAGAACCGGTTCAAATGTGAATTTTTGATAGTGCGGCTTCATTTTCTTGTTTTCTAGACGACCATTCAGCTTTCTGATTGGGTCGAATTTGGTTTCCCGCGAAAAAGTTCTATTGAAGATCTCACATATGATCAAACTCGTGCTTGAGAAGTTGCAGAAATTCCTCAATTCTTCAAAACTCTGCATAGTCACTTTCAAGCTTTCCTTTGACTGCGATGGGTCAGAGGGCTTTGCGGTCACGTTGTTACCTCCCTCCACAAACACCAAAATGTGATGAGCTCTAATGTCATCTTTGAAATCTTCCCAAATTTGAAGTTTGGCTCCTGGTTGTGCGACAACATTAAACCAAGCAGGAAAGGAGCAGTTGTCTGCCATTCTCCTCAGGTGAGAGTCCCCGATGATCAGAACAGTATTCTCCATCGAACTGAAACAAAAGTTTGCTAGAAAGAAAAGTATAGAGACAGGCAAAATATGCTAAACCGACATTAATTAACCCCTAGAGAGCAATTCCCCTGATACCCGTGGCTGAGTGGTCCTATATTGACCGGTGGTAGGTGGTCCCAGTTCACACTTGATGGCGTCCCCTGATACCCGGGATGGGCGTACCCAGATTTACCGCTGGCTCGGTTCCCGTTGAACATTTGGGAAAAACTAGAAAAACTTTAGAAAGAGAACCTATTTTTTCTCTATGAGTGTCATAGTACTAGTAGGTTCTGATGGAGGGCTAATTGTTGAACTAGGTGGTCTGAGAAAAAAGTACTTAATAGGTTGCCAAATTTCGAGCTCAAAAGTTATTCTTATGCGTTTTCATAAAAAGTGATTTTCATTATAGTCAAGGACTCGTTCAAATGATTTGAGGGTCTATGTAGGAGTGTCAGAGTCCTAGTAGGTTCCACTTGAGGGCTAATTGTTGATCTAGGGGGTCTGAGAAAAAAGTACTTAATACATTCAAATTTCGAGCTCAAAAGTTATTCTTTTGCGTTTTCATAAGAAGTGATTTTCAGTATAGTCAAGGACTTGTTCAAATGATTTGAAGGTCTATGTTGGAGTGTCATAATCCTAGTAGGTTCTACTGGAGGGCTAATTGTTGATCTAGGTGGTCTGAGAAAAAAGTACTTTATACGTCGTTAAATTACGAGCTCAAAAGTTATTGTGCGTTTTCATAAAAAGTGATTTTCAGTACAGTCAAGGACTTGTTCAAAAGATTTGAGGTTCTATGTAGGTGTGTCACAGTCCTAGTAGGTTCTACTGGAGGGCTAATTGTTGATCTAGGTGGTCTGAAAAAAAAGTACCTAATACAATGTCAAATTTCGAGCTCAAAAGTTGTTCTTTTGCGTTTTCATAATAAGTGATTTTCAGTATAGTCAAGGACTTGTTCAAATGATTTGAAGCTCTATGTAAGAGTGTCGTAGCCCTAGTAGGTTCTACTGGAGGGCTAATTGTTGATCTAGGCGATATGAGAAAAAATTACTTAATACGTTGTTAAATTACGAGCTCAAAAGTTATTCTTGTGCGTTTTCATTAAAAGTGATTTTCAGTATAGTCAAGGACTTGTTCAAATAATTTGAAGGTCTATGTAGGAGTGTCATAGTCCTAGTAGGTTCCACTTGAGGGCTAATTGTTGATCTAGGTGGTCTGAGAAAAAAGTACTTAATACATTGTCAAATTTCGAGCTCAAAAGTTTTTCTTTTGCGTTTTCATAAAAAGTGATTTTCAGTATAGCCAAGGACTTGTTCAAATAATTTGAAGGTCTATGTAGGAGTGTCATAGTCCTAGTAGGTTCCACTTGAGGGCTAATTGTTGATCTAGGTGATCTGAGAAAAAAGTACTTAATACATTGTCAAATTTCGAGCTCAAAAGTTTTTCTTTTGCGTTTTCATAAAAAGTGATTTTCAGTATAGTCAAGGACTTGTTCAAATAATTTGAAGGTCTATGTAGGAGTGTCATAGTCCTAGTAGGTTCCACTTGAGGGCTAATTGTTGATCTAGGTGGTCTGAGAAAAAAGTACTTAATACATTGTCAAATTTCGAGCTCAAAAGTTGTTCTTTTGCGTTTTCATAATAAGTGATTTTCAGTATAGTCAAGGACTTGTTCAAATGATTTGAAGCTCTATGTAGGAGTGTCGTAGCCCTAGTAGGTTCTACTGGAGGGCTAATTGTTGATCTAGGCGATATGAGAAAAAGTTACTTAATACGTTGTTAAATTACGAGCTCAAAAGTTATTCTTGTGCGTTTTCATTAAAAGTGATTTTCAGTATAGTCAAGGACTTGTTCAAATAATTTGAAGGTCTATGTAGGAGTGTCAGAGTCCTAATAGGTTCCACTTGAGGGCTAATTGTTGATCTAGGGGGTCTGAGAAAAAAGTACTGAGTACATTCAAATTTCGAGCTCAAAAGTTATTCTTTTGCGTTTTCATAAGAAGTGATTTTCAGTATAGTCAAGGACTTGTTCAAATGATTTGAAGGTCTATGTTGGAGTGTCATAATCCTAGTAGGTTCTACTGGAGGGCTAATTGTTGATCTAGGTGGTCTGAGAAAAAAGTACTTTATACGTTGTTAAATTACGAGCTCAAAAGTTATTGTGCGTTTTCATAAAAAGTGATTTTCAGTACAGTCAAGGACTTGTTCAAAAGATTTGAGGTTCTATGTAGGTGTGTCACAGTCCTAGTAGGTTCTACTGGAGGGCTAATTGTTGATCTAGGTGGTCTGAAAAAAAAGTACCTAATACAATGTCAAATTTCGAGCTCAAAAGTTGTTCTTTTGCGTTTTCATAATAAGTGATTTTCAGTATAGTCAAGGACTTGTTCAAATGATTTGAAGCTCTATGTAAGAGTGTCGTAGCCCTAGTAGGTTCTACTGGAGGGCTAATTGTTGATCTAGGCGATATGAGAAAAAATTACTTAATACGTTGTTAAATTACGAGCTCAAAAGTTATTCTTGTGCGTTTTCATTAAAAGTGATTTTCAGTATAGTCAAGGACTTGTTCAAATAATTTGAAGGTCTATGTAGGAGTGTCATAGTCCTAGTAGGTTCCACTTGAGGGCTAATTGTTGATCTAGGTGGTCTGAGAAAAAAGTACTTAATACATTGTCAAATTTCGAGCTCAAAAGTTTTTCTTTTGCGTTTTCATAAAAAGTGATTTTCAGTATAGCCAAGGACTTGTTCAAATAATTTGAAGGTCTATGTAGGAGTGTCATAGTCCTATTAGGTTCCACTTGAGGGCTAATTGTTGATCTAGGTGGTCTGAGAAAAAAGTACTTAATACATTGTCAAATTTCGAGCTCAAAAGTTTTTCTTTTGCGTTTTCATAAAAAGTGATTTTCAGTATAGTCAAGGACTTGTTCAAATAATTTGAAGGTCTATGTAGGAGTGTCATAGTCCTAGTAGGTTCCACTTGAGGGCTAATTGTTGATCTAGGTGGTCTGAGAAAAAAGTACTTAATAGATTGTCAAATTTCGAGCTCAGAAGTTGTTCTTTTGCGTTTTCATAATAAGTGATTTTCAGTATAGTCAAGGACTTGTTCAAATGATTTGAAGCTCTATGTAGGAGTGTCGTAGCCCTAGTAGGTTCTACTGGAGGGCTAATTGTTGATCTAGGTGATCTGAGAAAAAAGTACTTAATACGTTGTTAAATTATGAGCTCAAAAGTCATTCTTGTGCGTTTTCATTAAAAGTGATTTTCAGTATAGCCAAGGACTTGTTCAAATAATTTGAAGGTCTATGTAGGAGTGTCATAGTCCTAGTAGGTTCTACTGGAGGGCTAATTGTTGATCTAGGTGGTCTGAATACGTTGTTAAATTACGAGCTCAAAAGTTATTCTTGTGCGTATTCTTAAAAAGTGATTTTGAGTACAGTCAAGGACTTGTTCAAATGATTTGAGGGTCTATGTAGGAGTGTCACAGTCCTAGTAGGTTCTACTGGAGGGCTAATTGTTGATCTAGGTGGTCTGAGAAAAAAGTACTTAATACATTGTCAAATTTCGAGCTCAAAATTTGTTTTGCGTTTTCATAAAAAGTGATTTTCAGTATAGTCAAGGACTTGTTCAAATGATTTGAAGGTCTATGTAGGAGTGTCATAGCCCTAGTAGGTTCTACTGGAGGGCTAATTGTTGATCTAGGTGGTTTGAGAAAAAAGTACTTAATACGTTGTTAAATTACGAGCTCAAAATTTATTCGTGTGCGTTTTCATAAAAAGTGATTTTCAGTACAGTCAAGGACTTGTTCAAATGATTTGAGGGTCTATGTAGAGTGTCATTGTCCTAGTAGGTTCTAATGGAGGGCTAATTATTGATCTAGGTGGTCTGAGAAAAAAGTACTTAATACGTTGTCAAATTTCGAGCTCAAAAGTTGTTCTTTTGCGTTTTCATAATAAGTGATTTTCAGTATAGTCAAGGACTTGTTCAAATGATTTGAGGGTCTAGGTAGGAGTGTCAGATTTCTAATAGGTTCTACGGGAGGGCTAATTGTTGATCTAGGTGGTCTGAGAAAAAAGTACTTAATACGTTGTCAAATTTCGAGCTCAAAAATTATTCTTGTGCGTTTTCATAAAAAGTGATTTTCAGTATAGTCAAGGACTTGTTCAAATGATTTGAAGCTCTATGTAGGAGTGCCATAACCCTAGTAGGTTCTACTGGAGGGCTAATTGTTGATCTAGGTGATCTGAGAAAAAAGTACTTAATACGTTGTTAAATTACGAGCTCAAAGTTATTCTTGTGCGTTTTCATTAAAAGTGATTTTCAGTATTGTCAAGGACTTGTTCAAATAATTTGAAGGTCTATGTAGGAGTGTCATAGTCCTAGTAGGTTCTACTGGAGGGCTAATTGTTGATCTAGGTGATCTGAGAAAAAAGTACTTAATACGTTGTTAAATTATGAGCTCAAAAGTCATTCTTGTGCGTTTTCATTAAAAGTGATTTTCAGTATAGCCAAGGACTTGTTCAAATAATTTGAAGGTCTATGTAGGAGTGTCATAGTCCTAGTAGGTTCTACTGAAAGGGCTAATTGTTGATCTAGGTGGTCTGAATACGTTGTTAAATTACGAGCTCAAAAGTTATTCTTGTGCGTATTCTTAAAAAGTGATTTTGAGTACAGTCAAGGACTTGTTCAAATGATTTGAGGGTCTATGTAGGAGTGTCACAGTCCTAGTAGGTTCTACTGGAGGGCTAATTGTTGATCTAGGTGGTCTGAGAAAAAAGTACTTAATACATTGTCAAATTTCGAGCTCAAAATTTGTTTTGCGTTTTCATGAAAAGTGATTTTCAGTATAGTCAAGGACTTGTTCAAATGATTTGAAGGTCTATGTAGGAGTGTCATAGCCCTAGTAGGTTCTACTGGAGGGCTAATTGTTGATCTAGGTGGTCTGAGAAAAAAGTACTTAATACGTTGTTAAATTACGAGCTCAAAATTTATTCGTGTGCGTTTTCATAAAAAGTGATTTTCAGTACAGTCAAGGTCTTGTTCAAATGATTTGAGGGTCTATGTAGAGTGTCATTGTCCTAGTAGGTTCTAATGGAGGGCTAATTATTGATCTAGGTGGTCTGAGAAAAAAGTACTTAATACGTTGTCAAATTTCGAGCTCAAAAGTTATTCTTGTGCGTTTTCATAAAAAGTGATTTTCAGTATAGTCAAGGACTTGTTCAAATGATTTGAGGGTCTATGTAGGAGTGTCACAGTCCTAGTAGGTTCTACTGGAGGACTAATTGTTGATCTAGGTGGTCTGAGAAAAAAGTACTTAATACGTTGTCAAATTTCGAGCTCAAAATTTATTCTTGTGCGTTTTCATAAAAAGTGATTTTCAGTATAGTCAAGGAATTGTTCAAATGATTTGAGGGTCTATGTAGGAGTGTCATAGTCTTAGTAGGTTCTACTGGAGGGCTAATTTTTTATCTTGGTGGTCTGAGAAAAGAGTACTCAATACCTTGTGAAATAGGCATTTTTTTTTAATGTTGAATTAAAAAAAAGCCCATTTGACAACGTATTGAGTGCTCTTTTCTCAGACCACCTAGATCAAAAATTTGCCCTCCAGTAGAACCTACTAAGACCATAACACTCCTACATAGACCTTCAAATCATTTGAACAAGTCCTTGACTATACTGAAAATCACTTTTTAAGAATACGCACAAGAATAACTTTTGAGCACGAAATTTGACAATGTATTAAGTACTTTTTTCTCAGACCACCTAGATCAACAATTAGCCCTCCAGTAGAACCTACTAGGACTGTGACACTCCTACATAGACCCTCAAATCATTTGAACAAGTCCTTGACTGTACTGAAAATCACTTTTTAAGAATACGCACAAGAATAACTTTTGAGCTCGTAATTTAACAACGTATTCAGACCACCTAGATCAACAATTAGCCCTCCAGTAGAACCTACTAGGACTATGACACTCCTACATAGACCTTCAAATTATTTGAACAAGTCCTTGACAATACTGAAAATCACTTTTAATGAAAACGCACAAGAATAACTTTGAGCTCGTAATTTAACAACGTATTAAGTACTTTTTTCTCAGATCACCTAGATCAACAATTAGCCCTCCAGTAGAACCTACTAGGGTTATGGCACTCCTACATAGAGCTTCAAATCATTTGAACAAGTCCTTGACTATACTGAAAATCACTTATTATGAAAACGCAAAAGAACAAATTTTGAGCTCGAAATTTGACAATGTATTAAGTACTTTTTTCTCAGACCACCTAGATCAACAATTAGCCCTCCAGTAGAACCTACTAGGACTGTGACACTCCTACATAGACCCTCAAATCATTTGAACAAGTCCTTGACTGTACTGAAAATCACTTTTTAAGAATACGCACAAGAATAACTTTTGAGCTCGTAATTTAACAACGTATTCAGACCGCCTAGATCAACATTTAGCCCTCCAGTAGAACCTACTAGGACTATGACACTCCTACATAGACCTTCAAATTATTTGAACAAGTCCTTGACTATACTGAAAATCACTTTTAATGAAAACGCACAAGAATAACTTTTGAGCTCGTAATTTAACAACGTATTAAGTACTTTTTTCTCAGACCACCTAGATCAACAATTAGCCCTCCAGTAGAACCTACTAGGGCTATGACACTCCTACATAGACCTTCAAATCATTTGAACAAGTCCTTGACTATACTGAGAATCACTTTTATGAAAACGCAAAACAACTTTTGAGCTCGAAATTTGACAATGTATTAAGTACTCTTTTCTCAGACCACCTAGATCAACAATTAGCCCTCTAGTAGAACCTACCAGGACTACGACACTCCTACATAGACCCTCAAATCATTTGAACAAGTCCTTGACTGTACTGAAAATCACTTTTTATGAAAACGCACAAGAATAACTTTTGAGCCCGTAATTTAACAACGTATTCAGACCACCTAGATCAACAATTATCCCTCCAGTAGTACCTATTAGGAATATGACACTCCTATCTAGACCCTCAAATCATTTGAACAAGTCCTTGACTATACTGAAAATCACTTTTTATGAAAACGCACAAGAATAAATTTTGAGCTCGAAATCTGACAACGTAATAAGTACTTTTTTCTCAGACCACCTAGATCAACAATTAGCCCTCTAGTAGAACCTACTAGGACTATGACACTCCTACATAGACCCTCAAATCATTTGAACAAGTCCTTGACTATACTGAAAATCACTTTTTATGAAAACGCACAAGAATAATTTTTGAGCTCGAAATTTGACAACGTATTCAGTACTTTTTTCTCAGACCACCTAGATCAACAATTAGCCCTCTAGTAGAACCTACTAGGACTATGACACTCCTACATAGACCCTCGAATCATTTGAACAAGTCCTTGACTATACTGAAAATCACTTTATGAAAACGCACAAGAAAAATTTTTGAGCTCGAAATTTGACAACGTATTATGTACTTTTTTCTCAGACCACCTAGATCAACAATTAGCCCTCTAGTAGAACCTACTAGGACTATGGCACTCCTACATAGACCCTCAAATCATTTGAAAAAGTCCTTGACTATACTGAAAATCACTTTTTATGAAAACGCCCAAGAATAAGTTTTGAGCTCGAAATTTGACAACGTATTAAGCACTTTTTTCTAAGTCCACCTATATCAACAATTAGCCCTCCAGTAGAACCTATTAGGAATATGACACTCCTACCTAGACCCTCAAATCATCGAACAAGTCCTTGACTATACTGAAAATCACTTTTTATGAAAACGCACAAGAATAAATTTTGAGCTCGAAATTTGACAACGTAATAAGTACTTTTTTCTCAGACCACCTAGATCAACAATTAGCCCTCTAGTAGAACCTACTAGGACTATGACACTCCTACATAGACCCTCAAATCATTTGAACAAGTCCTTGACTATACTGAAAATCACTTTTTATGAAAACGCACAAGAATAATTTTTGAGCTCGAAATTTGACAACGTATTCAGTACTTTTTTCTCAGACCACCTAGATCAACAATTAGCCCTCTAGTAGAACCTACTAGGAGTATGACACTCCTACATAGACCCTCGAATCATTTGAACAAGTCCTTGACTATACTGAAAATCACTTTATGAAAACGCACAAGAATAATTTTTGAGCTCGAAATTTGACAACGTATTATGTACTTTTTTCTCAGACCACCTAGATCAACAATTAGCCCTCTAGTAGAACCTACTAGGACTATGACACTCCTACATAGACCCTCAAATCATTTGAAAAAGTCCTTGACTATACTGAAAATCACTTTTTATGAAAACGCCCAAGAATAATTTCTGAGCTCGAAATTTGACAACGTATTAAGCACTTTTTTCTCAGTCCACCTATATCAACAATTAACCCTCCAGTAGAACCTATTAGGAATATGACACTCCTACCTAGAACCTCAAATCATTTGAACAAGTCCTTGACTATACTGAAAATCACTTTTTATGAAAACGCCCAAGAATAATTTTTCAGCTCGAAATTTGACAACGTATTAAGTACTTTTTTCTCAGACCACCTAGATCAACAATTAGCCCTCTAGTAGAACCTACTAGGACTATGACACTCCTACATAGACCGTCAAATCATTTGAACAACTTCTTGACTATACTGAAAATCACTTTTTATGAAAACGCACAAGAACAATTTTTGAGCTCGAAATTTGACAACGTATTAAGTACTTTTTTCTCAGACCACCTAGATCAACAATTAGCCCTCTAGTAGAAGCTACTAGGACTATGACACTCCTACATAGACCCTCGAATCAATTGAACAAGTCCTTGACTATACTGAAAATCACTTTATGAAAACGCACAAGAATAATTTTTGAGCTCGAAATTTGACAACGTATTAAGTACTTTTTTCTCAGACCACCTAGATCAACAATTAGCCCTCTAGTAGAACCTACTAGGACTATGACACTCCTACATAGACCCTCAAATCATTTGAAAAAGTCCTTGACTATACTGAAAATCACTTTTTATGAAAACGCCCAAGAATAATTTTTGAGCTCGAAATTTGACAACGTATTAAGCACTTTTTCTCAGACCACATATATCAACAATTAGCCCTCCAGCAGAACCTATTAGGAATATGAAACTCCTACCTATACCCTCAAATCATTTGAACAAGTCCTTGACTACACTGAAAATCACTTTTTATGAAAACGCACAAGAATAATTTTTCAGCTCGAAATTTGACAACGTATTAAGTACTTTTTTCTCAGACCACCTAGATCAACAATTAGCCCTCTATTTGAACCTACTAGGACTATGACACTCCTACATAGACCCTCAAATCATTTGAACAAGTCCTTGACTATACTGAAAATCACTTTTTATGAAAACGCACAAGAATAATTTCTCAGCTCGAAATTTGACAACGTATTAAGTACTTTTTTCTCAGACCACCTAGATCAACAATTAGCCCTCTATTTGAACCTACTAGGACTATGACACTCCTACATAGACCCTCAAATCATTTGAACAAGTCCTTGACTATACTGAAAATCACTTTTTATGAAAACGCACAAGAACAATTTTTGAGCTCGAAATTTGACAACGTATTAAGTACTTTTTCTCAGAGCACCTAGATCAACAATTAGCCCTCTAGTAGAACCTACTAGGACTATGACACTCCTACATAGACCCTCAAATCATTTGAACAAGTCCTTGACTATACTGAAAATCACTTTTTATGAAAACGCACAAGAATAATTTTTGAGCTCGAAATTTGACAACGTATTAAGTACTTTTTTCTCAGACCACCTAGATCAACAATAAGCCCTCTAGTAGAACCTACTAGGACTATGACACTCCTACATAGACCCTCAAATCATTTGAACAAGTCCTTGACTATACTGAAAATCACTTTTTATGAAAACGCACAAGAATAATTTTTGAGCTCGAAATTTGACAACGTATTAAGTACTTTTTTCTCAGACCACCTAGATCAACAATTAGCCCTCCAGTAGAACCTATTAGGAATATGACACTCCTACCTAGACCCTCAAATCATTTGAACAAGTCCTTGACTATACTGAAAATCACTTTTTATGAAAACGCACAAGAATAATTTTTGAGCTCGAAATTTGACAACGTATTAAGTACTTTTTTCTCAGACCACCTAGATCAACAATAAGCCCTCTAGTAGAACCTTCTAGGTCTATGACACTCCTACATAGACCCTCAAATCATTTGAACAAGTCCTTGACTATACTGAAAATCACTTTTTATGAAAACGCACAAGAATAATTTTTGAGCTCGAAATTTGACAACGTATTAAGTAGTTTTTTCTCAGACCACCTAGATCAACAATTAGCCCTCCAGTAGAACCTATTAGAAATCTGACACTCCTACCTAGACCCTCAAATCATTTGAACAAGTCCTTGACTATACTGAAAATCACTTTTTATGAAAACGCACAAGAAAAATTTTTGAGCTCAAAATTTGACAACGTATTAAGTACTTTTTTCTCAGACCACCTAGATCAACAATTAGCCCTCTAGTAGAACCTACTAAGACTATGACACTCCTACATAGACCCTCAAATCATTTGAAAAAGTCCTTGACTATACTGAAAATCACTTTTTATGAAAACGCCCAAGAATAATTTTTGAGCTCGAAATTTGACAACGTATTAAGTACTTTTTTCTCAGACCACCTAGATCAACAATTAGCCCTCCAGTAAAACCTATTAGGAATATGACACTCCTACCTAGACCCTCAAATCATTTGAACAAGTCCTTGACTATACTGAAAATCACTTTTTATGAAAACGCACAAGAATAATTTTTCAGCTCGAAATTTGACAACGTATTAGGTACTTTTTTCTCAGACCACCTAGATCAACAATTAGCCCTCAAGTAGAACCTACTAGGACTATGACACTCCTACATAGACCCTCAAATCATTTGAAAAAGTCCTTGACTATACTGAAAATCACTTTTTATGAAAACGCCCAAGAATAATTTTTGAGCTCGAAATTTGACAACGTATTAAGTACTTTTTTCTCAGACCACCTATATCAACAATTAGCCCTCTAGTAGAACCTACTAGGACTATGACACTCCTACATAGACCCTCAAATCATTTGAACAAGTTCTTGACTATACTGAAAATCAGTTTTTATGAAAACGCCCAAGAATAATTTTTGAGCTCGAATTTTGACAACGTATTAAGTACTTTTTTCTCAGACCACCTAGATTAACAATTAGCCCTCCAGTAGAACCTATTAGGAATATGACACAACTACCTAGACCCTCAAATCATTTGAACAAGTGCTTGACTATAATGAAAATCACTTTGTATGAAAACGCACAAGAATAATTTTTCAGCTCGAAATTTGACAACGTATTAAGTACTTTTTTCTCAGACCACCTAGATCAACAATTAGCCCTCTAGTAGAACCTACTAGGACTATGACACTCCTACATAGACCCTCAAATCATTTGAAAAAGTCCTTGACTATACTGAAAATCACTTTTTATGAAAACGCCCAAGAAAAATTTTTGAGCTCGAAATTTGACAACGTATTAAGTACTTCTTTCTCAGACCACCTAGATCAACAGTTAGCCCTCCAGTAAAACCTATTAGGAATATGACACTCCTACCTAGACCCTCAAATCATTTGAACAAGTCCTTGACTATACTCAAAATCACTTTTTATGAAAACGCACAAGAATAATTTTTCAGCTCGAAATTTGACAACGTATTAAGTACTTTTTTCTCAGACCACCTAGATCAACAATTAGCCCTCTAGTAGAACCCACTAGGACTATGACACTCCTGCATAGACCCTCAAATCATTTGAAAAAGTCCTTGACTATTCTGAAAATAATTTTTTATGAAAACGCCCAAGAATAATTTTTGAGCTCGAAATTTGACAACGTATTAAGTACTTTTTTCTCAGACCACCTATATCAACAATTAGCCCTCTAGTAGAACCTACTAGGACTATGACACTCCTACATAGACCCTCAAATCATTTGAACAAGTTCTTGACTATACTGAAAATCACTTTTTATGAAAACGCACAAGAATAATTTTTGAGCTCGAAATTTGACAAAGTATTAAGCACTTTTTTCTCAGACCACATATATCAACAATTAGCCCTCCAGCAGAACCTATTAGGAATATGAAACTCCTACCTATACCCTCAAATCATTTGAACAAGTCCTTGACTATACTGAAAATCACTTTTTATGAAAACGCACAAGAATAATTTTTCAGCTCGAAATTTGACAACGTATTAAGTACTTTTTTCTCAGACCACCTAGATCAACAATTAGCCCTCTAGTAGAACCTACTAGGACTATGACACTCCTACATAGACCCTCAAATCATTTGAACAGGTCCTTGACTATACTGAAAATCACTTTTTATGAAAACGCACAAGAACAATTTTTGAGCTCGAAATTTGACAACGTATTAAGTACTTTTTTCTCAGAGCACCTAGATCAACAATTAGCCCTCTAGTAGAACCTACTAGGACTATGACACTCCTACATAGACCCTCAAATCATTTGAAAAAGTCCTTGACTATACTGAAAATAATTTTTTATGAAAACGCCCAAGAATAATTTTTGAGCTCGAAATTTGACAACGTATTAAGTACTTTTTCTCAGACCACCTATATCAACAATTAGCCCTCTAGTAGAACCTACTAGGACTATGACACTCCTACATAGACCCTCAAATCATTTGAACAAGTTCTTGACTATACTGAAAATCACTTTTTATGAAAACGCACAAGAATAATTTTTGAGCTCGAAATTTGACAACGTATTAAGCACTTTTTTCTCAGACCACATATATCAACAATTAGCCCTCCAGCAGAACCTATTAGGAATATGAAACTCCTACCTATACCCTCAAATCATTTGAACAAGTCCTTGACTATACTGAAAATCACTTTTTATGAAAACGCACAAGAATAATTTTTCAGCTCGAAATTTGACAACGTATTAAGTACTTTTTTCTCAGACCACCTAGATCAACAATTAGCCCTCTATTTGAACCTACTAGGACTATGACACTCCTACATAGACCCTCAAATCATTTGAACAAGTCCTTGACTATACTGAAAATCACTTTTTATGAAAACGCACAAGAACAATTTTTGAGCTCGAAATTTGACAACGTATTAAGTACTTTTTTCTCAGACCACCTAGATCAACAATTAGCCCTCTAGTAGAACCTACTAGGACTATGACACTCCTACATAGACCCTCAAATCATTTGAACAAGTCCTTGACTATACTGAAAATCACTTTTTATGAAAACGCACAAGAATAATTTTTGAGCTCGAAATTTGACAACGTATTAAGTACTTTTTTCTCAGACCACCTAGATCAACAATTAGCCCTCCAGTAGAACCTATTAGGAATATGACACTCCTACCTAGACCCTCAAATCATTTGAACAAGTCCTTGACTATACTGAAAATCACTTTTTATGAAAACGCACAAGAATAATTTTTGAGCTCGAAATTTGACAACGTATTAAGTACTTTTTTCTCAGACCACCTAGATCAACAATAAGCCCTCTAGTAGAACCTACTAGGACTATGACACTCCTACATAGACCCTCAAATCATTTGAACAAGTCCTTGACTATACTGAAAATCACTTTTTTATGAAAACGCACAAGAATAATTTTTGAGCTCGAAATTTGACAACGTATTAAGTAGTTTTTTCTCAGACCACCTAGATCAACAATTAGCCCTCCAGTAGAACCTATTAGAAATCTGACACTCCTACCTAGACCCTCAAATCATTTGAACAAGTCCTTGACTATACTGAAAATCACTTTTTATGAAAACGCACAAGAAAAATTTTTGAGCTCGAAATTTGACAACGTATTAAGTACTTTTTTCTCAGACCACCTAGATCAACAATTAGCCCTCTAGTAGAACCTACTAGGACTATGACACTCCTACATAGACCCTCAAATCATTTGAAAAAGTCCTTGACTATACTGAAAATCACTTTTTATGAAAACGCCCAAGAATAATTTTCGAGCTCGAAATTTGACAACGTATTAAGTACTTTTTTCTCAGACCACCTAGATCAACAATTAGCCCTCCAGTAAAACCTATTAGGAATATGACACTCCTACCTAGACCCTCAAATCATTTGAACAAGTCCTTGACTATACTGAAAATCACTTTTTATGAAAACGCACAAGAATAATTTTTCAGCTCGAAATTTGACAACGTATTAAGTACTTTTTTCTCAGACCACCTAGATCAACAATTAGCCCTCTAGTAGAACCTACTAGGACTATGACACTCCTACATAGACCCTCAAATCATTTGAAAAAGTCCTTGACTATACTGAAAATCACTTTTTATGAAAACGCCCAAGAATAATTTTTGAGCTCGAAATTTGACAACGTATTAAGTACTTTTTCTCAGACCACCTATATCAACAATTAGCCCTCTAGTAGAACCTGCTAGGACTATGACACTCCTACATAGACCCTCAAATCATTTGAAAAAGTCCTTGACTATACTGAAAATCACTTTTTATGAAAACGCACAAGAATAATTTTTGAGCTCAAAATTTGACAACGTATTAAGTACTTTTTTCTCAGACCACCTAGATCAACAATAAGCCCTCTAGTAGAACCTACTAGGACTATGACACTCCTACATAGACCCTCAAATCATTTGAACAAGTCCTTGACTATACTGAAAATCACTTTTTTATGAAAACGCACAAGAATAATTTTTGAGCTCGAAATTTGACAACGTATTAAGTAGTTTTTTCTCAGACCACCTAGATCAACAATTAGCCCTCCAGTAGAACCTATTAGAAATCTGACACTCCTACCTAGACCCTCAAATCATTTGAACAAGTCCTTGACTATACTGAAAATCACTTTTTATGAAAACGCACAAGAAAAATTTTTGAGCTCGAAATTTGACAACGTATTAAGTACTTTTTTCTCAGACCACCTAGATCAACAATTAGCCCTCTAGTAGAACCTACTAGGACTATGACACTCCTACATAGACCCTCAAATCATTTGAAAAAGTCCTTGACTATACTGAAAATCACTTTTTATGAAAACGCCCAAGAACAATTTTTGAGCTCGAAATTTGACAACGTATTAAGTACTTTTTTCTCAGACCACCTAGATCAACAATTAGCCCTCCAGTAAAACCTATTAGGAATATGACACTCCTACCTAGACCCTCAAATCATTTGAACAAGTCCTTGACTATACTGAAAATCACTTTTTATGAAAACGCACAAGAAAAATTTTTGAGCTCGAAATTTGACAACGTATTAAGTACTTTTTTCTCAGACCACCTAGATCAACAATTAGCCCTCTAGTAGAACCTACTAGGACTATGACACTCCTACATAGACCCTCAAATCATTTGAAAAAGTCCTTGACTATACTGAAAATCACTTTTTATGAAAACGCCCAAGAACAATTTTTGAGCTCGAAATTTGACAACGTATTAAGTACTTTTTTCTCAGACCACCTAGATCAACAATTAGCCCTCCAGTAAAACCTATTAGGAATATGACACTCCTACCTAGACCCTCAAATCATTTGAACAAGTCCTTGATTATACTGAAAATCACTTTTTATGAAAACGCACAAGAATAATTTTTCAGCTCGAAATTTGACAACGTATTAAGTACTTTTTTCTCAGACCACCTAGATCAACAATTAGCCCTCTAGTAGAACCTACTAGGACTATGACACTCCTACATAGACCCTCAAATCATTTGAAAAAGTCCTTGACTATACTGAAAATCACTTTTTATGAAAACGCCCAAGAATAATTTTTGAGCTCGAAATTTGACAACGAATTAAGTACTTTTTTCTCAGACCACCTATATCAACAATTAGCCCTCTAGTAGAACCTGCTAGGACTATGACACTCCTACATAGACCCTCAAATCATTTGAACAAGTTCTTGACTATACTGAAAATCAGTTTTTATGAAAACGCCCAAGAATAATTTTTGAGCTCGAATTTTGACAACGTATTAAGTACTTTTTTCTCAGACCACCTAGATTAACAATTAGCCCTCCAGTAGAACCTATTAGGAATATGACACAACTACCTAGACCCTCAAATCATTTGAACAAGTGCTTGACTATAATGAAAATCACTTTTTATGAAAACGCACAAGAATAATTTTTCAGCTCGAAATTTGACAACGTATTAAGTACTTTTTTCTCAGACCACCTAGATCAACAATTAGCCCTCTAGTAGAACCTACTAGGACTATGACACTCCTACATAGACCCTCAAATCATTTGAAAAAGTCCTTGACTATACTGAAAATCACTTTTTATGAAAACGCCCAAGAAAAATTTTTGAGCTCGAAATTTGACAACGTATTAAGTACTTTTTTCTCAGACCACCTAGATCAACAATTAGCCCTCCAGTAAAACCTATTAGGAATAAGACACTCCTACCTAGACCCTCAAATCATTTGAACAAGTCCTTGACTATACTGAAAATCACTTTTTATGAAAACGCACAAGAATAATTTTTCAGCTCGAAATTTGACAACGTATTAAGTACTTTTTTCTCAGACCACCTAGATCAACAATTAGCCCTCTAGTAGAACCCACTAGGACTATGACACTCCTACATAGACCCTCAAATCATTTGAAAAAGTCCTTGACTATACTGAAAATAATTTTTTATGAAAACGCCCAAGAATAATTTTTGAGCTCGAAATTTGACAACGTATTAAGTACTTTTTTCTCAGACCACCTATATCAACAATTAGCCCTCTAGTAGAACCTACCAGGACTATGACACTCCTACATAGACCCTCAAATCATTTGAACAAGTTCTTGACTATACTGAAAATCAGTTTTTATGAAAACGCACAAGAATAATTTTTGAGCTCGAAATTTGACAACGGATTAAGTTCTTTTTTCTCAGACCACCTAGATCAACAATTAGCCCTCCAGTAGAACCTACTAGGACTATGACACTCCTACATAGACTCTCAAATCATTTGAACAAGTCCTTGACTATACTGAAAATCACTTTTTATGAAAACGCACAAGAATAATTTTTGAGCTCGAAATTTGACAACGTATTAAGTACTTTTTTCTCAGACCACCTAGATCAACCATTAGCCCTCCAGTAGAACCTATTAGGAATATGACACTCCTACCTAGACCCTCAAATCATTTGAACAAGTCCTTGACTATACTGAAAATCACTTTATGAAAACGCACAAGAATAATTTTTGAGCTCGAAATTTGACAACGTATTAAGTACTTTTTTCTCAGACCACCTAGATCAACAATTAGCCCTCCAGTAGAACCTTTTAGGAATATGACACTCCTACCTAGACCCTCAAATCATTTGAACAAGTCCTTGACTATACTGAAAATCACTTTATGAAAACGCACAAGAATAATTTTTGAGCTCGAAATTTGACAACGTATTAAGTACTTTTTTCTCAGACCACCTAGATCAACAATTAGCCCTCTAGTAGAACCTACTAGGACTATGACACTCCTACATAGACCCTCAAATCATTTGAAAAAGTCCTTGACTATACTGAAAATCACTTTTTATGAAAACGCCCAAGAATAATTTTTGAGCTCGAAATTTGACAACGTATTAAGTACTTTTTTCTCAGACCACCTAGATCAACAATTAGCCCTCCAGTAGAATCTATTAGGAATGTGACACTCCTACCTAGACCCTCAAATCATTTGAACATGTCCTTGACTATACTGAAAATCACTTTTTATGAAAACGCACAAGAATAATTTTTGAGCTCGAAATTTGACAACGTATTAAGTACTTTTTTCTCAGACCACCTAGATCAACAATTAGCCCTCTAGTAGAACCTACTAGGACTATGACACTCCTACATAGACCCACAAACCATTTGAACAAGTCCTTGACTATACTGAAAATCACTTTTTATGAAAACGCACAAGAATAATTTTTGAGCTCGAAATTTGACAACGTATTAAGTACTTTTTTCTCAGACCACCTAGATCAACCATTAGCCCTCCAGTAGAACCTATTAGGAATATGACACTCCTACCTAGACCCTCAAATCATTTGAACAAGTCCTTGACTATACTGAAAATCACTTTATGAAAACGCACAAGAATAATTTTTGAGCTCGAAATTTGACAACGTATTAAGTACTTTTTTCTCAGACCACCTAGATCAACAAGTAGCCCTCCAGTAGAACCTATTAGGAATATGACACTCCTACCTAGACCCTCAAATCATTTGAACAAGTCCTTGACTATACTGAAAATCACTTTATGAAAACGCACAAATATAATTTTTGAGCTCGAAATTAGACAACGTATTAAGTACTTTTTTCTCAGACCACCTAGATCAACAATTAGCCCTCTAGTAGAACCTACTAGGACTATGACACTCCTACATAGACCCTCAAATCATTTGAACAAGTCCTTGACTATACTGAAAATCACTTTATGAAAACGCACAAATATAATTTTTGAGCTCGAAATTTGACAACGTATTAAGTACTTTTTTCTCAGACCACCTAGATCAACAATTAGCCCTCTAGTAGAACCTACTAGAACTATGACACTCCTACATGGACCCTCAAATCATTTGAACAAGTCCTTGACTATACTGAAAATCACTTTTTATGAAAACGCACAAGAATAATTTTTGAGCTCGAAATTTGACAACGTATTAAGTACTTTTTTCTCAGACCACCTAGATCAACAATTAGCCCTCTAGTAGAACCTACTAGGACTATGACACTCCTACATAGACCCTCAAATCATTTGAACAAGTCCTTGACTATACTGAAAATCACTTTTTATGAAAACGCAGAAGAATAATTTTTGAGCTCGAAATTTGACAACGTATTAAGTACTTTTTTCTCAGACCACCTAGATCAACAATTAGCCCTCCAGTAGAACCTACTAGGACTATGACACTCCTACCTAGACCCTCAAATCATTTGAACAAGTCCTTGACTATACTGAAAATCACTTTATGAAAACGCACAAGAATAACTTTTGAGCTCGAAATTTGACAACGTATTAAGTACTTTTTTTCTCAGACCACCTAGATCAACAATTAGCCCTCTAGTAGAACCTACTAGGACTATGACACTCCTACATAGACCGTCAAATCATTTGAAAAAGTCCTTGACTATACTGAAAATCACTTTTTATGAAAACGCCCAAGAATAATTTTTGAGCTCGAAATTTGACAACGTATTAAGTACTTTTTTCTCAGACCACCTAGATCAACAATTAGCCCTCCAGTAGAACCTATTAGGAATATGACACTCCTACCTAGACCCTCAAATCATTTGAACAAGTCCTTGACTATACTGAAAATCACTTTTTATGAAAACGCACAAGAATAATTTTTCAGCTCGAAATTTGACAACGTATTAAGTACTTTTTTCTCATACCACCTAGATCAACAATTGGCCCTCTATTAGAAACTACTAGGACTATGAAACTCCTACATAGACCCTCAAATCATTTGAAAAAGTCCTTGACTATACTGAAAATCACTTTTTATGAAAACGCCCAAGAATAATTCTTGTGCTCGAAATTTGACAACGTATTAAGTACTTTTTTCTCAGACCACCTAGATCAACAATAAGCCCTCCAGTAGAACCTATTAGGAATATGACACTCCTACCTAGACCCTCAAATCATTTGAACAGGTCCTTGACTATACTGAAAATCACTATATGAAAACGCACAAGAATAAATTTTGAGCTCGAAATTTGACAACGTATTAAGTACTTTTTTCTCAGACCACCTAGGTCAACAATTAGCCCTCTAGTAGAACCTACTAGGACTATGACACTCCTACATAGACCCACAAATCATTTGAAAAAGTCCTTGACTATACTGAAAATCACTTTTTATGAAAACGCCCAAGAATAATTTTTGAGCTCGAATTTTGACAACGTATTAAGTACTTTTTTCTCAGACCACCTAGATCAACAATTAGCCCTCCAGTAGAACCTATTAGGAATAAGACACTCCTACCTAGACCCTCAAATCATTTGAACAAGTGCTTGACTATACTTAAAATCACTTTTTATGAAAACGCACAAGAATAATTTTTCAGCTCGAAATTTGACAACGTATTAAGTACTTTTTTCTCAGACCACCTAGATCAACAATTAGCCCTCTAGTAGAACCTACTAGGACTATGACACTCTTACATAGACCCTCAAATCATTTGAAAAAGTCCTTGACTATACTGAAAATCACTTTTTATGAAAACGCCCAAGAATAATTTTTGAGCTCGAATTTTGACAACGTATTAAGTACTTTTTTCTCAGACCACCTAGATTAACAATTAGCCCTCTAGTAGAACCTACTAGGACTATGACACTCTTACATAGACCCTCAAATCATTTGAAAAAGTCCTTGTCTATACTGAAAATCACTTTTTATGAAAACGCCCAAGAATAATTTTTGAGCTCGAATTTTGACAACGTATTAAGTACTTTTTTCTCAGACCACCTAGATTAACAATTAGCCCTCCAGTAGAACCTATTAGGAATATGACACAACTACCTAGACCCTCAAATCATTTGAACAAGTGCTTGACTATAATGAAAATCACTTTTTATGAAAACGCACAAGAAGAATTTTTCAGCTCGAAATTTGACAACGTATTAAGTACTTTTTTCTCAGACCACCTAGATCAACAATTAGCCCTCTAGTAGAACCTACTAGGACTATGACACTCTTACATAGACCCTCAAATCATTTGAAAAAGTCCTTGACTATACTGAAAAGCACTTTTTATGAAAACGCCCAAGAATATTTTTTGAGCTCGAAATTTGACAATGTATTAAGTACTTTTTTCTCAGACCACCTAGATCAAAAATTAGCCCTCTAGTAGAACCTACTAGGACTATGACACTCCTACATAGACCCTCAAATCATTTAAACAAGTCCTTGACTATACTGAAAATCACTTTTTATGAAAACGCACAAGAATAATTTTTGAGCTCGAAATTTGACACAGTATTAAGTACTTTTTTCTCAGACCACCTAGATCAACAATTAGCCCTCTAGTAGAACCTAATAGGACTATGACACTCTTACATAGACCCTCAAATCATTTGAAAAAGTCCTTGACTATACTGAAAATCACTTTTTATGAAAACGCACAAGAATAATTTTTGAGCTCGAAATTTGACACAGTATTAAGTACTTTTTTCTCAGACCACCTAGATCAACAATTAGCCCTCCAGTAGAACATATTAGAATTATGACACTCCTACCTAGACCCTCAAATCATTTGAACAAGTCCTTGACTATACTGAAAATCACTTTTTATGAAAACGCACAAGAATAATTTTTGAGCTCGAAATTTGACAACGTATTAAGTACTTTTTTCTCAGACCACCTAGATCAACAATTAGCCCTCTAGTAGAACCTACTAGGACTATGACACTCCTACATAGACCCTCAAATCATTTGAACAAGTCCTTGACTATACTGAAAATCACTTTTTATGAAAACGCACAAGAATAATTTTTGAGCTCGAAATTTGACAACGTATTAAGTACTTTTTTCTCAGACCACCTAGATCAACAATTAGCCCTCCAGTAGAACCTATTAGGAATATGACACTCCTACCTAGACCCTCAAATCATTTGAACAAGTCCTTGACTATAGTGAAAATCACTTTTTATGAAAACGCACAAGAATAATTTTTGAGCTCGAAATTTGACAACGTATTAAGTACTTTTTTCTCAGACCACCTAGATCAACAATTAGCCCTCTAGTAGAACCTACTAGGACTATGACACTCCTACATAGACCCTCAAATCATTTGAACAAGTCCTTGACTATACTGAAAATCACTTTTTATGAAAACGCACAAGAATAATTTTTGAGCTCGAAATTTGACAACGTATTAAGTACTTTTTTCTCAGACCACCTAGATCAACAATTAGCCCTCCAGTAGAACCTATTAGGAATATGACACTCCTACCTAGACCCTCAAATCATTTGAACAAGTCCTTGACTATAGTGAAAATCACTTTTTATGAAAACGCACAAGAATAATTTTTGAGCTCGAAATTTGACAACGTATTAAGTACTTTTTTCTCAGACCACCTAGATCAACAATTAGCCCTCTAGTAGAACCTACTAGGACCATGACACTCCTACATAGACCCTCAAATCATTTGAACAAGTCCTTGACTATACTGAAAATCACTATTTATGAAAACGCACAAGAATAATTTTTGAGCTCGAAATTTGACAACGTATTAAGTACTTTTTTCTCAGACCACCTAGATCAACAATTAGCCCTCCAGTATAACCTATTAGAAATATGACACTCCTACCTAGACCCTCAAATCATTTGAACAAGTCCTTGACTACACTGAAAATCACTTTTTATGAAAACGCACAAGAAAAATTTTTGAGCTCGAAATTTGACAACGTATTAGGTACTTTTTTCTCAGACCACCTAGATCAACAATTAGCCCTCTAGTAGAACCTACTAGGACTATGACACTCCTACATAGACCCTCAAATCATTTGAACAAGTCCTTGACTATACTGAAAATCACTTTTTATGAAAACGCACAAGAATAATTTTTCAGCTCGAAATTTGACAACGTATTAAGTACTTTTTTCTCAGACCACCTAGATCAACAATTAGCCCACTAGTAGAACCTACTAGGACTATGACACTCTTACATAGACCCTCAAATCATTTGAAAAAGTCCTTGACTATACTGAAAATCACTTTTTATGAAAACGCCCAAGAATATTTTTTGAGCTCGAAATTTGACAATGTATTAAGTACTTTTTTCTCAGACCACCTAGATCAACAATTAGCCCTCTAGTAGAACCTACTAGGACTATGACACTCCTACATAGACCCTCAAATCATTTGAACAAGTCCTTGACTAAACTGAAAATCACTTTTTATGAAAACGCACAAGAATAATTTTTGAGCTCGAAATTTGACATCGTATTAAGTACTTTTTTCTCAGACCACCTAGATCAACAATTAGCCCTCTAGTAGAACCTACTAGGACTATGACACTCCTACATAGACCCTCAAATCATTTGAACAAGTCCTTGACTATACTGAAAATCACTTTTTATGAAAACGCACAAGAATAATTTTTGAGCTCGAAATTTGACAACGTATTAAGTACTTTTTTCTCAGACCACCTAGATCAACAATTAGCCCTCCAGTAGAACCTATTAGGAATATGACACTCCTACCTAGACCCTCAAATCATTTGAACAAGTCCTTGACTATAGTGAAAATCACTTTTTATGAAAACGCACAAGAATAATTTTTGAGCTCGAAATTTGACAACGTATTAAGTACTTTTTTCTCAGACCACCTAGATCAACAATTAGCCCTCTAGTAGAACCTACTAGGACCATGACACTCCTACATAGACCCTCAAATCATTTGAACAAGTCCTTGACTATACTGAAAATCACTTTTTATGAAAACGCACAAGAATAATTTTTCAGCTCGAAATTTGACAACGTATTAAGTACTTTTTTCTCAGACCACCTAGATCAACAATTAGCCCTCTAGTAGAACCTACTAGGACTATGACACTCTTACATAGACCCTCAAATCATTTGAAAAAGTCCTTGACTATACTGAAAATCACTTTTTATGAAAACGCCCAAGAATATTTTTTGAGCTCGAAATTTGACAATGTATTAAGTACTTTTTTCTCAGACCACCTAGATCAACAATTAGCCCTCTAGTAGAACCTACTAGGACTATGACACTCCTACATAGACCCTCAAATCATTTGAACAAGTCCTTGACTATACTGAAAATCACTTTTTATGAAAACGCACAAGAATAATTTTTGAGCTCGAAATTTGACAACGTATTAAGTACTTTTTTCTCAGACCACCTAGATCAACAATTAGCCCTCTAGTAGAACCTACTAGGACTATGACACTCCTACATAGACCCTGAAATCATTTGAACAAGTCCTTGACTATACTGAAAATCACTTTTTATGAAAACGCACAAGAATAATTTTTGAGCTCGAAATTTGACAACGTATTAAGTACTTTTTTCTCAGACCACCTAGATCAACAATTAGCCCTCCAGTAGAACCTATTAGGAATATGACACTCCTACCTAGACCCTCAAATCATTTGAACAAGTCCTTGACTATAGTGAAAATCACTTTTTATGAAAACGCACAAGAATAATTTTTGAGCTCGAAATTTGACAACGTATTAAGTACTTTTTTCTCAGACCACCTAGATCAACAATTAGCCCTCTAGTAGAACCTACTAGGACCATGACACTCCTACATAGACCCTCAAATCATTTGAACAAGTCCTTGACTATACTGAAAATCACTATTTATGAAAACGCACAAGAATAATTTTTGAGCTCGAAATTTGACAACGTATTAAGTACTTTTTTCTCAGACCACCTAGATCAACAATTAGCCCTCCAGTAGAACCTATTAGAAATATGACACTCCTACCTAGACCCTCAAATCATTTGAACAAGTCCTTGACTACACTGAAAATCACTTTTTATGAAAACGCACAAGAAAAATTTTTGAGCTCGAAATTTGACAACGTATTAAGTACTTTTTTCTCAGACCAACTAAATCAACAATTAGCCCTCTAGTAGAACCTACTAGGACTACGACACTCCTACATAGACCCTCAAATCATTTGAACAAGTCCTTGACTATACTGAAAATCACTTTTCATGAAAACGCACAAGAATAATTTTTGAGCTGGAAATTTGACAACGTATTAAGTACTTTTTTCTCAGACCACCTAGATCAACAATTAGCCCTCTAGTAGAACCTAATAGGACTATGACTCTCCTACATAGACCCTCAAATCATTTGAACAAGTCCTTGACTACACTGAAAATCACTTTTTATGAAAACGCACAAGAAAAATTTTTGAGCTCGAAATTTGACAACGTATTAAGTTCTTTTTTCTCAGACCACCTAGATCAACAATTAGCCCTCTAGTAGAACCTACTAGGACTATGACACTCCTACATAGACCCTCAAATCATTTGAACAAGTCCTTGACTATACTGAAAATCACTATTTATGAAAACGCACAAGAATAATTTTTGAGCTCGAAATTTGACAACGTATTAAGTACTTTTTTCTCAGACCACCTAGATCAACAATTAGCCCTCCAGTAGAACATATTAGAATTATGACACTCCTACCTAGACCCTCAAATCATTTGAACAAGTCCTTGACTACACTGAAAATCACTTTTTATGAAAACGCACAAGAAAAATTTTTGAGCTCGAAATTTGACAACGTATTAAGTACTTTTTTCTCAGACCACCTAGATCAACAATTAGCCCTCTAGTAGAACCTACTAGGACTATGACACTCCTACATAGACCCTCAAATCATTTGAACAAGTCCTTGACTATACTGAAAATCACTTTTTATGAAAACGCACAAGAATAATTTTTGAGCTGGAAATTTGACAACGTATTAAGTACTTTTTTCTCAGACCACCTAGATCAACAATTAGCCCTCTAGTTGAACCTAATAGGACTATGACACTCCTACATAGACCCTCAAATCATTTGAACAAGTCCTTGACTATACTGAAAATCACTTTGTATGAAAACGCACAAGAAAAATTTTTGAGCTCGAAATTTGACAACGTATTAAGTACTTTTTTCTCAGACCACCTAGATCAACAATTAGCCCTCCAGTAGAACCTATTAGGAATATGACACTCCTACCTAGACCCTCAAATCATTTGAACAAGTCCTTGACTATACTGAAAATCACTTTTTATGAAAACGCACAAGAATAATTTTTGAGCTCGAAATTTGACAAAGTATTAAGTACTTTTTTCTCAGACCACCTAGATCAACAATTAGCCCTCTAGTAGAACCTACTAGGACTATGACACTCCTACATAGACCATCAAATCATTTGAACAAGTCCTTGACTATAGTGAAAATCACTTTTTATGAAAACGCACAAGAATAATTTTTGAGCTCGAAATTTGACAACGTATTAAGTACTTTTTTCTCAGACCACCTAGATCAACAATTAGCCCTCCAGTAGAACCTATTAGGAATATGACACTCCTATCTAGACCCTCAAATCATTTGAACAAGTCCTTGACTATACTGAAAATCACTTTTTATGAAAACGCACAAAAAAAATTTTTGAGCTCGAAATTTGACAACCTATTAAGTCCTTTTTTCTCAGACCACCTAGATCAACAGTTAGTTCTTTATCAGAACATACTAGGACTATGACACTCCTAGGTAGAATCTCGAATCTTTTGAACAAGTCCTGAGGTGTGAAAACCGAAGCTGTGCGTGCGTGCACATCAAACCAGACCAAAAAAGGCGGAAGCAAACAAAAGAGCAAAAGTGAAAATCCAAGAAGAGCGCAAAGCTTCAACAAACCTTCTTGCTTTGCAAGAACACATTCCCACGACGTGGGAACACGGACCAAAAAACCGGTCCGAAAACCGCAGCTCTGCGGTGCAGAGCAAACCAGACCAAAAAAAAGCTGAAGCAAACAAAAAAAAGCGCAAAAGTGAAAATCCAAGAAGAGCGCAAAGCTTCAACGAACCTTCTTGCTTTGCAAGAACAAATTCCCACGACGTGGGAACACGGACCAAAAAATTGGTCCGAAAACCGCAGCTCTGCGGTGCAGAGCAAACCAGACCGAAAGAAAGCAACAGCTAGCCAAGCTAGCGAGCAAAGAAGCGGAAAGAACTCACCTGAGAGGAGACGGCAGCAGAGAGAAAAGCAAACAAACTCTGAAAAAAATACTTTGTTATTATACATAAAAGAACGTCACAAACAACACACAAGACGCACGGCCACCCCCACCCAGCGACACCCCCAACCCCGTCCTCCCCCCCGCCGCCAAACCGCCTCCCCCCCCCCCAAAAACGACCCCCTCAAAACACCAACCGACCAACGCCAAATTTTGGCATGAGTTCTGGACCAATGCCATTGAACTCAGAGAGCATGGAAATGCATTTTGCAATGAATACGAGAATAAGTTACGAAGTTATGTCACCAATGACGGACGTCAGAAACGCTCAAAATGACCCAATTTACGGTCGACTCGCGGGCTAATTTCACAACTCTTTGAAATCAACACTATATGACATATATACCATTGAAACTGTCTTGAACTAAGCTGTTCATATCACTAAACAGAATGAAAAAATTCCCCCTATAGACAGAGTTATTAGCAAAAACTGACCGAGACCGATCGAAAATTAGGACGTTTCCCATGCTCGTACACAAATTTACAACTTCTGGTGAATATTTTTTCAGGTTTTATTATATCAAAAGAAAGCACGCATAATGAGCTCTCTAACTATGCAACTCAATAGGAAAAAAAATTACTGTAGGCAGAATTTTTAACGATCGAGCCTTTGGTACCAAATGACCAAAAAAGTGACCTGGATCATCCAAAATGACAAATATGTCATATAAATAATTTAAACAAAACAACCAAATATATATGGGGACAATCCCCATTATCAGACGAATCTAACGGACTAAATATCGGGTCTAAATTAGCCTGTTTTGTTGGTTTAACATGTACATGCACGCGAAGTACCGGACACGAATCGGTCAAAATGGGGGTATGTGTCCTGGCCAATTTCTCAAAAACGGCTGATCAAAACGAAACGATACCTATATCAAAATAAAGCTTAGCTCAAGCTGGGCTTAACAAAAACACTTTCAACAAAATGGGTTTACTCTACAACGAGTAAAGGCAAAGTAAAGGTACCGTACCAAATCACCAAAAAAGCAGAGTACTCCGGCTGCAGAGCCAAAATTGAACATCTAAACCTGCGAAAACGCTATATAAAGTATACATATTCGTAATCTACGTTAGACGGGCTATTCAAAACACCAATTTCTGTAACACACTTCAAAGCTTCAAGCTAACGGTGTCAACGGTGTCAACCGCCGGGGTCAACCGCTTCTGGTACTAAAACCGAGGGCAAGTTTACTGGTCAATTTCTCTATAACGGCCGAACAAAAATAAACCCCCTTAGTACAGTTTGTAGCACTGCTTGAGATACGCATCATATTAAAAAATGAGCACAATCGGTACATTCTTCAAGGAGTTATAGCAATTATAAGGTACCGTACCAAATGCCTAGAAAAGCGAGGTGACCGCTCTGCAGAGTCAAAATTGACCACCTCAACTACATAAAATACTATATAAGTATATATGGTATATATAAGTATATATAAGTATAAGTATATAAATATATATGGGGATACTCCCCACTAACTGAGAATTCTAAAACACTAACATTTGTTCGGTAAATCGCGTGTTTTGTTGTACCGAAATTTGGGTCACCCAGAATAGCCCGAAAATTCGACTTTTTTCAACTTTAATCATTAATAACTTTTTGATTAGGACGATTTGAGAAACCAACCAAATACTGCAAGCAAGAGGGGTTTAGTGCTAACAAAATGCGACCACTCCCGTTTAATTTGGTCCAGTACTTTAGCAGATATTAACAAAATACTGTACTGTACCCCATTTTTTCGGCTAAAATCGAAGCCCAAGATCTCGGGAACCGACGTAAAACAGCGTGAAACAGTGTTCCCGGCGTATTTGTGGGTGTAATTCTGGTCCACTTCGATGCTCTGGGTCACGGCAAACCTTCATGGTGAGGTGGGAAAAAATTTCTCACCTCACCATGAAGGTTATGATATTTTGTGTGTTTTGACATAAAACAACATCCAAAGAAATTTGATGAAATCGTGAAAAAAGAAAAATTGTTGCATTAACCCCATTATTTGATTTCATTAGCTTCAACAATCTAAATGGTGTCTAGAAAACACAAAACACACGCCCAAAAAGTTGTTCAATTGCGGAAAGCAGCACTCAGCCATAAAATTTGAGAAAAGATTTGTTTTTCCGCATTCATTATTGAATAACAGTTCTAAAGAACATTTCGATTGACTGTGACAAGCCATTCCTGAGAAGCACGTCTTAACAGCAACAGATTCACTCGTTTTGGTCAAAAATTGAATGAGAAATTTGAAAAAAAAAACAAAACATTAAATTCCTTTCTCAATGTGATAGTTTCACAAGTTCTTTCCTCCAACTTTTTGGTTAGGCCGATTTGGGAAACCAATCAAAAACTGCAAGCAAGAAGGGTTCAGTGCTAAAAAAATGCGACCACTGCCGTTTAATTTGGTCCATTACTTTAGCAGATATTAACAAAATACCGTACTGTACCCCATTTTTTCGGCTAAAATCGAAGACCAAGATCTCGGGAACCGACGTAAAACAACGTGAAACAACGTTCCCGGCATATTTGTGGGTGTAATTCTGGTCAACTTCCACGTTCTAGGTCACTGAAAACCTTCATAGTGAGGTGGGAAAAAATTTCCCACCTCAACATGAAGGCTATGATGTTTTGTGTGTTTTGACATTTATCAACATCCACAGAAATTTGATGAAATCGTGAAAAAAGAAAAATTGTTGAATTAACCTCATTAAATGATACAAGTTGCTCCATAGACCTAAGTTGTGCATAAAAAACACAAATTGCGCGCCTGAAGACCTGTTCTTTGCGCAAAAGACCACTCAGCGATTAAAATTTGGGAAATGTTATGTTTTTCAGCATTCACTGTTAAATTAACGTTTCACAAAAAAAATTATGAAGAAGACCATTAATTCCAAAAAAGATGAACTTAAAAGGAAGAACATGCGCTAAAACTTATCTATTTTGATTCGCAATTGACAGAGAAATAAGAAAAAAGTACGAATTTGAGTGCCTTTTTTATGAGACAAAATTAATTTCGTTCCTCAGCATTTGCAAACACTGCCTGAACATCTACAGTAAATATTTCAAATCACCTGGGCAAAGCCTGTTCTCAGGCTTGGAAGGACGTAAGTGATCAAAAACAACTTAGAGAATTGTTTAACTGCGAAATAATTGATTTCAAATGCGCGTCATAATTTTTCAGACAAAAAAAATTGATAAATTGTCATTTAAAGAAAAAAATGTTGTAGTTTTTCATTAACAATAACTAAGAAAAACTTTTCAATAGAAAAGTGAAAGAGAATCGAAGAAACAAAGAATAGCGCTCAAAATAGACATCAAAAAAATAAAGAGAATTAAACAATTGAAAAACAAAATGGGATTTTTTAAATAAAATTTTTACTTATTTTTTTTGCTCTTAAAGGTCAGCATAGTTCGAGTGCTGGGTTCCTTCAACAATTGAAGTTTTATGACGTTGATTAACAAAATGAGGACTGCTCTGAAAGGAAAGTTTGGTGTTTGAGTTCACTTGCAATACAAAGTTTTGTTTGGGTTATTAAGGATGAAAAAATGTTACTTGAAAACTTATGTTTCATATTTAAAAAAACAACAAAATGAGGACTTAATTGGTAAGATATGTGCACTGTTGAATTTATTTTGCTTGTGTGTTTAATGAAAAGGTCAAAAAATCAAAACTCTAACGAAAAAATTCATAAAACTATCCTTGATCAACTTTACCTTCACTTGTTTTCAACTTTTACAAATCACAAAGTTTTCATTCTGATTTCAATTTTTCCCAAATTTTGAGCTCTAATTCCAGCTTGAAACTTGTGAAACTTCAACAGATGTCCCATTCTGCTACAAAAATGAGATTAAAAGAGTTTACAAGTTTGAGTAATATGACCATTTAGGACTTTCTTCAAGTACATACTTTGTCAGTGAAAAACGTTGTTAGCGGAATACAAAACGTATGACTGACTAATTTGCAGCAAATTTGAGTTTAATCACCCTCAACTAATTACTGAATTTTGGTTTCTGTAGTACTTGCTATCTAATAAAGATTCAAAATTAAGTGACTCTAAGAAAAGTAATTTTTACAGTATAAAAAGTCGAATAAAATAATATATATCATAAGCTAGAACGCACTGGATGCTTTTTTTTTACCTTTTTTAGTGCTTACCAGTTCACTCAAACCTGTTGGGAAAAAAATGAACTATTGGAATGGTCATTGAACGATTTTTGCGAAAAACGAGTATTTGAAAAACGTTCCCGACGCTAAAGTCTACATGAAAATAAAAAATTGATTTTTTTTCAATTTTGGAGTTGAATACCTCTTTACCTGCTTTATTGAAGATTGCAGTTCGCAGGGCAAAAGGCAAACAGAAAAAGTTTTTTATCATCGAAACGCGGCCATGCCGATCAAATTTGATACAGTACTTGGGGAGATATTAATAAATTCCTCAATTATACCCCATTTTTTCAGCTATTTTGTAAGCCTAAAAATGCCGAGAAACATTCTTGACGGCGTTAAACGGCACCTCTGGCGTGTTTCTGGGAAGAAATTCATTCCTTTTTTGTTTCTCGTTAAGTAACACCTTCATGATGAGGAGAAAAAAAATTTCAAACCTCACCATGAATGTCATGGCGTTTTACCAGTTTTGATACAAAACAACGTACACAGAAATTTGACAAAACAATGAAAGTGGAAAAAATGTTGAATTAACAGAAACCAGTTATTTAGTTAGCTTAAGGGACTTGAGTATTGTCTGGAAAACACAAATTGCACGCAGAAAAACCTGTTCGATTACAAAAAGCAGACCTCAGCCAATAAAATCTGAGATTGGACATTGTTTTCAGGAATCAATTATGAATAACCGTTCAAGAAAAAATTTTCAGGACAAACAAATAAAATTACATGCAGTGATAGCCTAGCCGCGAAAAATTGCATTGTTGATTAGCCATTTAGATGCCAAAAACAATAGAGAACTTTGAAAAAAATACAAAATCTTGATTTACTTTTTTTAAAGCGATCAAATGTATATATTATTGCGCATTTGATGATTATTCTTAAATCATTCTTGTAAATTGTTTAAGTAATCTGACTGTAGATCTGCAAGAAGACTTTTGTTGTTGTGAGTGGTCAAAAAAACTCGAAAATGAACTTTCAAATAAGCCAAATTTTGAATAAAAAATTTTTTCTGAAACCAGAACAGATTTAATTGAACAGAATGCAAACCAAACACATTAATATTTCTATTCCTTCTTATAAACCCTGCGCTTGTAATTAGGGAATTATTTACCAGCTACCTAAGTGGTACTGACAGTTTCATGTTGAAAACAGTGCTACTTTTATCTGATTCACATAAACCGCAATTTTTTTTCGAACTTCATTTTAGAGCTAATCATTTTTGAGACATAATACGTAAGCATTGGTCTTCTTCGGAACAAAATCTCAGCTTTGACGCTTTTGATGGATTTTTAAGATTGAATCTTTTTCTGCTCGATCAATGACATGAACTCTAAAAGATATCATTAGACTTCCAAAGTTCGGTACGGCCTTGGAAGAGGCGTAACAGGTTTTTGCAATTTCGAACTGTTTCGACACAAATTTTTTGACCATCAGGCCTACCTGCAGAGCAAATTAAAGTTCGAAAAATTTACCTTAGAAAAATTACAAAACTTGATACGGCCTTATACGGCACCGTACTAAGTTTTTTAATTTTTCAGAGACTTAAAAAGTTATACCCAGTGCCATAAAGTGATGAAAAAGTGACTTGTATTAGATAAGCGATAGATTTAAAGTCGATTTTAGGGATTTAGAATTTACAAATCGGTAATTACATTAATTGGCTACGGTGCCGTAGAAAACTTATTACGGCCTTATACGGTGCCGTACAAAGTTTTGTAAGTTTTCTACGGCAGCTTATAAGTCTTAGTAAGTTTTCAAAGTTTCGTCTAAGGTGGGCAACCTGGGTAGGTGCTCTGAAAGCAACCACTAGTATATGGAGCACAAATTGAAAAGTTCTGAACAACTGCGAGGACTTAACGAGCAGTCATGGAGATATAGTAACCCAGCAGGAAAAAGAGTAGGTCATGATTTTATTTGAACTGACACTGGCAAATTTGACATTTCACACAATGAGAAGTAAAGAACTGAGGTGGAAACAATTAGTAGGTGGGAAACCGAGACAAAAGGGCTGCTTTTCAATGTAAGTCCCGAGAAAGTAATTGACAACGTCAGAGTAGAAGTTATAATATTCTCTGAGCAAAAAAAATAGAAAAAACTTATTCGAAAAGGCAATTTTTGCTAGAAAATTCACTACAATGGCTAGCTAGAAGTGTTTTTGCCAAAATTTTATGCAAACTAATTTGTGGTGGAAATTATATTTTGCCGATTAAAGGGAGAGAGTTTTCAGCCCTGGTTTTTTAAAACCTAGTGACTGCTCAACTCTCCAACAACCATTTTCTTAACTCCGCCACTCCCGGTCCCAAGCCCGGGTTGAAAAAAGAGGAGGGCAACAAAAACAGAACATACTGGATAAGTCTCAATACGTCGGTTTTTTAACTTGACTTTTAGATTTTTCCGACAGAAGTTAGCTTTATTTAACTTTTATGTCTTTTCAACGAACTTACAAACCATTAAACGGACCATATATGGAAACTTATTAACCATAAAACGGACCATATATGGAAACTTGCTAACCATAAAACGACCCATATATGGAAACTTATTAACCATAAAACGGACCATATATGGAAACTTACTAACCATAAATCGAGTCATATATGGCAGCATGCACAGTTTCATTCTTTTACTGCCATGGGAGCTAAAAAGAATGCTCTCCTTGAAAAACCTATTTTCCACAAAACTAACCATATATGGAAACTTAATTATCATAGCAAAAGCATATAATGGAAATTTGTATGGACTTTTATGGACCGTATATGGTCCGTTTTATGGTAAGTAAGTTTGGTCCACATGGGCCATGCCAAACTTTTTGCCATGTCATAAGGTGAAAAGAAGGATTTTGAGTATGAAGGATCTGTATGTCCAAGAATAAAACTGTATGTCCAAGAATAAAATAGCGTCAGATAAAACTGAAACTAAGTAGAGTTACTTTTAATTCACTAAAAGGGATATGGGACCACTTCATAATAGGACTCGGTAACATTAAGACAAAAAAGAACAAAAAAGCAAATTTAAAAAAATGGCTTATGTTTTTTAAAACAATTAATTGCAAAGTAAAGAAAACCATTAGATAGCATTTGAAACATCCATAATATTTATGATTACATTCGACACTAAGTAAGGGCGCATTAAGACCTTTCAATAATCAATTTTTAAAATACCAACAGAGAGAGAGACAACAAAAAATTCAATTTAAAATTTGCAAGAGAACGTTTTCGAAGCCGTGACGCCAAATTTTGCCCCCCAAAATAGGTTCAATTGAGCCTTCCGCGAACGCAAAAAGTGTGGAATGCGACCTCTCATTAATGAGAATAGATAACAAGCCGTCAAAAAAGGAGAAAAAAGGGCAAAATTAAGTAATAGTTTGGTATTTTTCAAAAGCCTTTACTTTCAAAGTCATGATAGCCATTCGCTACAATAGGTTAGCTTATTCCTCCAAAGGAAGCCCTTGAAACACGTAATTCTTCAGAATAAGCATTACAGCTACAGAAAAGAAATTCAGAAAAAGACAAAAATCGAAAGTTAGTTTCTTTTTTCTTTCCCGCAAGACCGATGTCGAAGTCAATAATTTCATAACGATTACTGTAAAAACAATAAATTTTGTACGCTTGAACCTTCACATGACGACAATAATGACAAATGTGATCTGTAATTAACGAGACTAGGTAACAAATAGGCAAAAAAGCAAAAAAGGAAGTGAAAAAGTGTTTTTTTTATTTTTGAAAACAATTGTCATGAAAGCCGTCAGCTATCTACTCATATCAGAATATAAGCTCATTTCTGCCTCCGTAGAAACCAATGAGAGCTGTTATCATCCAGATAAGACTAAAAAGACAATGCAAAAACGACAGTCAAACAAAACAGAAAGAAACTCAATTAAATTTTTTGAGAAAGGGGAGTCGAAGTCTATGCATTTAAAGACCTACATATTTTCAATAGTGCTTCTTTTTTGTACGCCAATAATGTAATATGTGAACTAATATGATAATGTGGCAAAATGAAAAAAAAACCGTGAAAAACAGGCCATTGCCTAAAAATAAAAGAATGTGAAATATAGGAATATCAAAGCCAGAAAACCAGAACTTAAAGCGCAAACCGCAAACAACAATAAATTTCATTTCAGTAAAAAGACGAAGAATAAGAAGCAGCATTCTTTTTTTTGCTGAAACTGGGCAAAAATTTGACCAAATTCAAAGAAAAATAAACACTTTTAAAAGTCAAAACGATTTAATTTTATTAAAAAAAACTCGATTTTTGACTTTAGAACTGCTTAGGAAGAAGATGTCCCATTAAAAATGACATTTGGTTTGAGTTGTTCTTTTCCTTAGTCAACATAAAGGAATGAGAATATATTTCAAAAAAGAACGACTGTTTACAATCCAATTTTTTTGTAATGTAACAGTCCAAGATTGAACCAGGACTGGCCTTGCTAGTGCTGTTTGTCCATTAAGAACACTCATGTATTTCGAAAGTTATAGATCTAGATAATTTGTTAGTTAAAAGATCAAAAAGAAATGCTGCGTTCTTGATAACCATAGAGTAAAGTTATCAAAAAACGACAAAATTTTAATTCCAGAATACTCTCAATGGAAGTGAACTTAGGAATAGCTCCCTTTGTAGTTTACAAAGTGTGTGTTATTTGTTTTTTGGTTTGTATTTTCAGCAAATTTAATCAAAGTAAACCAAAGGAGCATATCTCTGGCAATTTTTATTGAAAAAGGCTGAATTTTGAAATATTTAGCCAAAATTTTAGCCAAAATATTTATATCCAAATAGTCAACAACACTTTTTAGTCTTTAAAAAATCAACAGTACAATTGTTAACAATTTTTACATCTTTTAGAAAAATTGATGAAATTTTACGCAAAAATTACGGAAAATGTGATTAAAAAGAACGCAAATCAGCCTAATATTCACAAAAATTTAAACAATAACAACTCGATCTAGAAAACAAAAATCAGAAAAAACTTTTAACTCCATATTCTACACTGGATGGGCTTTTAAATTATAGTAATCACAATTCTCTACGAGGAATATATCGATCGGTCAAAATTGTCTGAGCAAAATAAACCCATTTGAGTATATAGTTCCTCATCCTCAAGAGGAACATTAAATCTTCTGATTTGATTGAAACTAATCGAAACACGATGAAACATCAGTGAAAGGATAACAAAAGCAGTGTAAAATATTCACCAAAATCCGATTATGAATAGGCATCAAATGTGAGACGTCGATGGCAGAAATTGCAGCAGCTCTGCAATAAAAATTACAAAACGGATGGAAAACTGACGCGCTTCCGTTTCATTTTATCATTCGCAAAAAGTAAAACTTTTCACCCATGAACTCCAACTTTTGGGTGTTATTTTGTCTGTGGAATGTTTCAATTATTATCCTTTTGGCAAACCTTGGTGCTGCCTGAACAAATTGTTAGGCACATTCTTATATCAAACAACAAAATCAATCGATAAATTCTTACAATAGCAGACCAACACATCAAAATTATTGTATATATCTCTTTGTTATTTACTTCAATGATTAATCAGGAACACGATAGGGATCAACAGATTACGTTTCATGTTTGTTTAAATGTTCCGACAATCTCCAGCCTCTATCACATAGCTTTTACAAGTTGAATTTATCTATTTTTGCCACCTAGAAGCACACCTCAGTCACAGCTAGTCTTAAATTGCATTCAGTGAATAAAACATCACTGTTAATATCAGCTATTAATAAATTTCCAAAACAGTTTTTTTTTCGTTCATAACGCCACAGAGGTATACCCCAAATCGTCACGGGCAAATTTGTGTAACTCTTGTTTGTTTTTCCTATGTTAATACTTTGAAAATGCAACAAAATTGCAAAAAAGAAGTAATTTAGTGAAAACAGGCAAAATTGAAGGGAATTGCGCATCCCGTGTTTGCAAAAATGGCCGAATTTTATCCTCGAAATTAAGATACAAGCCGTGTATCCTATTTTTTGCGCGCTATGTGTCACGAATCTGTTTGATTTAAGTTTCTCTATGTCGCACGCAACGTATTTTGATTCAACACTGAATGTATCTAATTTTTGCACTGATTAAATCTACAATACGCAATTGAGCCTAATAAACTGCGTTTTTTTGAGCCTGTAAAAGTAGTTTAAAGCTTTAATAATTGATACCAATTAAGTGATTAGAAGTGGTTTGGAGGTTAGTAACATATCATATCGTAACAACTTCATGGTTTTTTAGGCTTATATTTGTTTTCAAGCATCATCATTTTGAGATAATTTTATAGAAATTTGACAAATAATTTCTGAAAAATCCCTCAGTTTTAATTTAGAGTGATGGAAAAAGAAATTACCATCAACTGATATTCTTGATTGTCGCCTTATAATTTGTTCATGAATTTTCAGGTTTTTATTTGTATTCAAGCATCATTGTTTTGACTTCATTTTACGAAATTTGACAAACAAGTTTGTTTATGAAATTTTCCTCATTTTCAAATAAGGATAAAGAAAAATGAAAATAATACAAACTGAGATTTTTTTGTGGCCTCGATACATTCGTGAAGTTTTCCATCTGTAAAACGAAAGCTTTGCCTGTAGCATGTTCAAAACTCTTCTTGTTTGTCCATAAACTGTTAGAACTGAACAGCGGGATTTTTTGCTGAAAAACAACTTGTGAATTGATTACTGTTTTTTTATGCTAACTTTGATTTAATGAGTGATTCCCAATTGCATTCATCAAATGAATTTGTTAAATTGAGTTTATACATCATGTTTTTTTACAGGTTAAAAGTTGTCTAACAATTTTTTATGAAAAATTCCTTATTTCTGCGTCAGTTTTAGAAGTCTGATTTTTTTCTCTAAACTTTCTCCATTCCGCATCTACTTTATAGTCTTTTTACAGGTTTACGTTTTTATATTAACTTTTGATTCAATATTTTGTTGCAACTTTTTACAGGTTTATTGGTGTCTATTGATTTTTTGCGTCTAGTTTAATGTTTACAGCTGCCTGTTAATTTTTTCGGATCTATTTTGGTTTACCCCCCCCCCCCCCTCCTCCTGATGTTTTTATTCCTCCAGTTCCATATTATGTTTTTTATTTAGCAGGTGACAATTTAAAATAATAGCACGTGCGCCTGGGGGCGTAAAAGATATAAGCTCACTTAGCTGGGGCGGTAAACACAGAATAGATCATTATTTCCCTGAAAAATCCCTCTTTTCTGCTCTCTCTCTCTCTCTCTCTCTGAATAAATAAATCATTTTAAATATAAATTCAGAAGCTGATATTTACAGATGCTTAGAGACATTTACAATAACGACCCCAATTCGAAACAATTTTATTTCGTCGTGTCATTAATTCTACTTTCAAATCAGTTTGAAATCTATAAATAACCTTCGCACCCAAAATTGATAAAACTCTAAATCATGTTTTCATGCTCAAAAGCACGCGTTTAATTTGGCTAAATCGCGGATTAGAGATAAATTTAAAGCGGAAAATAGATACCTAAAATGAGCGGAAACGTGGTACAAGACTGGTCACCTATTTCACATTTTTTAATTATCTCAATTTCGCAAAAAATGGCGTTACCTTTTTGCGAAATTGGAAATAATGGTGTATATCTCCGCGTCGTCTTGTTAACTGGTCTTGGATCAACTGCTACAAAACAACTTTACAAACCATGCTTGAGCAATTTTATCCAAACACAAAATGACTGAGAAAAAATCAAATATCTGTGCAATCAATTTTCAAACTTCAACTCCTAATACTACTAGAGTAACATTTCAATGCTCACCAATTTTCTTGTTAGGAGCGAACAAGTACAACGGTCATATCAAGAACAAAATAAAGAATTATCAAGACAGGAGAGTTCAGAGATTGAACTGATACAGTTTTTCACCTGGTTACTTTATTCGTTTTTAGGAACACAGAGAAAACCTTTATTTAGATTTGCAATGTAGCCAGCAAGGCTTCCGAGGGGTCAGCTTGTAGATCCAATCTTTCTTGAGGGATTTACATGTCATTTTGAGTTGTTTGACTGTTAATCAGACCCCTGTCATCACTTTAAGATGAGGAAACATTCCCAAACAAGTCCAGTTTAGAAGAGGAACGAATGAACGTGAATACAATTGACTGTTGAAAAAGAAGAAGTGCGTGGTTCAGAAAATATTGCAAGCTTGATATTCAAAACACACAGACAAAGAGTCCAATTCAAAAGTCTGCGAAACTCCCCTGCATGCACCCAGATTGTGTCTCATCAAGATTCTTGTTGCACACCGATCACCCGACTATGACTGCGGAAAAGGCAAGCGAAAGTTGTTTTGCTCAACAACAATCCTGAATAAAACAGGCCAGTTCTATTTTTCGGAACTTGATTATGATTAACTTATGCATGATTAGATTAAACTAATCATGAATAAGTTAATCGAAACCAAGTTAAGAAAAATAGAACTGGCCCGTGTTTTCCACGATTGTTGTTCAGCAATAAGTATCCAGGATTGTTGTTCAGCAGTCATATTCGTTTTTAGCTGGTATCTTTTTTCGTGCAGGTAAATCGGATAGATTTATTCAGGTAAAGATACATGATTCGCATTTTTAAGTAAATCAAAGAAACTTTAGACGCAACGTTAAGAATGCCAACATTCTCAGCACCTGAAAGCAATTAATTTTTTGTGACAATTACAAACCCCAAATCGCAGTTTTTTATTAGGCGTAATAAGTTGTTGCACACAATATTATCGACGACGAAAAACGATATTATCGACTCGAAACACTGGTTTATTCTTTGGAAATAACGGATTTTTTAATGAATATCGGGATATTGTTCAAAATACAGGTTGAATGATTCGAAGTACGGCCATCTATGATTTGAGACGCCAGATTTAAGACCCGAAAGTCCAAACAAAATAGTTCGACATACCAGATTGAATATGAGGCGATTGATTTACGCAGGCATTGTTTCCGAACTACCAGATTTATTAATCGAATTACGGGGTCATTAGTTTTTCCTAGGACCGTGTAATTAACCATCCAGAATTACTGTCCTTCCAGCTTCCAGCAGACACTGTCTTTAGTCATATTGCCACAATCTCACCCTGGGGAAAGGAAATCATTTTCGTTTTTATTGCTTCACTCTGTTTGATGTCTATCAAATAGAGATAATCTGGCGTACAAAGACAAATTTTTCAACGGAAAAATCGTTCAGTTCAGATAAACTTCAACTAAGTGCAAAACGTAAGCAATGAACTGAGCAAAACAAGGAGCGGTAGTAGTTTGCAGATCCAACACAAAATCCTAGAGCATAAAATATTACAAAGGTGGGTACCTTCATTGGAAAGTATTTGACACAGTCTCAAACATGTCAATTTTATCTTTCTTATTTAATGCTCTAATCTTTGAGGTCAAATCTGCTATTTACTACTGACTAGATAAAGTCGATTTATGCGATAAAACACAAGTCACGTAAGTGCAACTTATTATGCCGATTAAAAGACTGATTGCGATTGGGGGTTAGTAATTGTCACAAAGAAATATTTGTTTCAGGTGCCGAGAATTTTGGCGTTCTTAACGTTGCGTCTAAAGTTTCTTTGATTTTCTTAAAACTGCGATTATTCATTTAAAAAAATTGAGCCTAGGCTTTATTGCCTTTTACTAACCTGATTTATTCGCTGATTAAAAGGTTCAGATTTTAAAACAATTTTTTTGCGAATATTGCTTAAAGACTATAGAATAAATTCAGATCTTATGTGTGCCATTTTTAGCTGGGAGTGCTCATCATAAAACAATCTCAGTAGTCATACTAGATCATATAGGACTTGTGTGATTTCTTAATAGTCATACAACGATTATATACGATTTCCTGCTGATCATACAGGGATCATGCAAAAAACTTCGAAGTCTAAAAACACTGTAAAATTTTCACATTCAATCGAAGTTAAAAAATTGTCTTAAAAATTATACAAGTTTGAATCTGACACATAAAACATTGACTGGGGTCACAAATTCTTGTTTCATGTAGTCAAAAGACATGGTATCGCATTTGCAATTGACATTTGATTCTCTGTTTGCGCTAAAAGAATAAATTTGCAACCTGAACATACTCAAAAAACGATTTTGAGGTTTTATGATAATTCTGCGAATGTTTTTTTTTTGTATATTTGAGCTATTATAGATATTAACTGGTTTCAAAGAATATCAAAACTTTAGTTAGCTATTTCGTCTTTCTCGTTTATTCAATGCTCAACTTTGCCAATGATATTTTACGTTAAGGTCTTTTGTCGGATCACAAAGTGATTCCGGGGAATCACAGAGGTGATGCCCTACCCAATAAAATTTAAAAAACAAAAATGGTAAAAAGATTTCTGAAAAAAAAGATGTATGATTCTTGGTAATCAAACTAGATTCATATATGTTTTCTCAGTAGTCATACAAGACTTGTACTAGGAAATACGGAAAATAGTAAAAATAGGAAAAACGATTTGTTTGACATTATGCATGATCTTTGTATGTATGACTACTGAAAAGTGGTTACCCGGGAGATCCAGCTGACATTTCGTTTCAAGAGCAGGTGTTGTCAAATGCGTTACCTAGTTCATGCAATTCATGCATTCATTGGCCCTCTTTTGTTAGTGCTAGGCTGTACTTTCATTTTGAGTGGCTTAGGGTTGGTTATCTAAAAACTTTTAGTAAACCCTCCGGTTCAAAAACCTTAGAAAACACTTCATCGTTTCCTAATTAAAGACAGTTGGATTATTGCTCTAAGTAATTTGTTGAATCGAAATTTACCTAAACGATTAAGTCCAGTTTTTTTATACGAAAACGGTTCTTATCTTCCCACTGTTTGCATTGGTTTTTGGTGACCCATCAGCATGTTGAGCAAAATAATAAGTCTTTGTTTTCAAAGTTCCCTCGATATATTTTTGCTTACTTGTGGATCTATCTTCATTAAATTGACTTCTTTGAAAGGTTTCTGTGACAATTGACGCTACCCGGACTTGACCATTTTAGCTCTGAACTATTTCAAGAGTAAAAACTTATTTCACTTCTGATACATTATATTTTCAAATTATTTAAAAGCTCTTTATGTGCAGTTTCTTTCATTATGATTATATTGAACTCATAGAGATCACCCAAGCTAAATTTATCTTTAATAGTAGGAAAATTACCTATAACCCAAAAATGACTCTGAGCTGATTAATGTAAGACTTTAGTATTTACAGTTTTTATACTTAAGCTAGTTTGTAAGCAATTACCACACATCCCATTTAGCTGAAGCTGGTTGATTACGACTTTCGACGAAAATCAAATGTTTAAAGCACCCAGGCGAAAATTGGAATCGCATAAACAGAAATGTAGGTGGTGGGAGTTAGACTGAACCAATTGTTTTTCATGAAGTAGGTTTTACTCAAAAATTAAGGCTAACCAATGCAAATTGTGACATGAACAGAGTACTGGCTATCCAGAAACAACTGAATGTTTCTTGGCTGATTCGGGGCTAATTTGCTCTGCCAAAAAACTCCGGGTACTTCATGAAATCAGTTGACTTGAGAGAAAGAGATTGGTATCTATTCTTGAGATTGCGATAAATTTTTTATTTAGTTTTAGCGTTATTTTATTCAAATACATTTGCTACGGTGTACGATCAGCCTTTTTGCTCCTAATTTTTTTTTCAGCCCAGTATAGCCCAAGAGTTTCTGATGAGAAAATTTTGCTTATTTTGAGTCAACTGGCCCTAAGTTTGTGGGTATAATAATCCAGTTGCAGATGCTATATTCATCAAAGGAGAATTATTTTCCCTCTGAGACTTTGGTGTTATTGGCAATTGTTTTTTTTTCACTATGGAGCATATTTCAATCAAGATGAATAGATAAATTTGATCACTTTTTTCGTCTGAGAGCAAAGGAATAAAATTTTCTGCAAAGACAAAACAGATTTTGACACTTACTGGAGAAAAGCGCCCCTTTTTTTCGTTTTTTTTTCTCGTTTTCAGCGCTGAGAGTTATATTATCTGCATTCAAAGGTGCTTCAACCCGTCTTGTATATGAGGTCCAAAACCCTGCATCGCTTCCTGTGGGAAGGCCACCTTTCGTAATCGCCCAGTTGAGTATAGCAGAAAGCTCAGCCTGAAAATATTAAAAATTCCATTACGGCCGGAAGAGTGAAACTCCTTGACCAAGACGTCATTATGTGATAAAAAAAGAAAAACTTGATACTACCTTTTCATGATGTTTTCGAAGTTACTGTTTTTGAGTTTTTCAATGAACTTTCATCACGTTTCCAATGTCTATGCTTTTTTCAGATGCTTTTTTCACAAATTAAAGTGAATGATTTCGGTTTATTTTTACAATTCCAAGATGCGTTATGGTGAATTTTTTAGATCAATCAGGCGAAAATAGTCCAGAGTTATATATCAATTCGGGACGTATCTAACATCTTTACCTGGACACTTTGTTTTCAAAATTTTATGCAGAAGTGCCAAGGTTTGACACAACGACCAAATTTCATCGGCTAATTTGGATGGCAAGAGTATTTTAATTAATCGTTTCATTCTCCAATTCACTTTGTTTTTTTACTTAGTAATGATTTGATTTCAACAATTTTAAAAGTTTCTTTAGTTTAACACTTTTTTGTTTCTGATTGTTTGATTGTTGTGTCTGTCGCTTTGTTACAACATTGAGTGGCCTCTTTGCCTAATGAAAAATATTCCTTTGTTATTTATGGCTTCTAATCGGAGCCAAATGAAGCTTCAATTTTCTGACCATTTAGTGGATTCATCTAATGTTTCAGCGAACTGCACTAGACTATGAAGGGATTCAGTACTCTTTAATTTGGGTGTAATATCTAAGCTTGTTTAGAGTCCTCATGTGTTTTGCCTAACAAATACATTTCTATATTGAATGCTGCAAGCAGCCAAAAGGTGTCAGTTCCATATGTTTAAACAAAATTTTTTTTTCCCTGAAAGTTCAGATAAAAATTTTCATTGCTAGCTAGTCAAAACTTGTCTATGAGTTTAAATTGACATGTAGAGAGCTATAGTAATTTGAGTTTAAATTCGTCTCTGATTTTTCCCGGTTGGATCCACCTAAAATATAAACGTTTTTCAGGGAATAATTTTCTGTCTAAGACATGAACTACAGAAAACGGTAAAAAAAACAATCTTTATTCAAGATAACAATACGTATATTCAACGATAAGCTATTATTCGATCACACATAACAATCCTCAAGTTCGTACACACAAGATATCTAAAGTAACACTGGCGGCGAAAAGGCTAGACAAGACCTGTTAGCCTTTAGTGAGCCGATAAAGGACAATTGAGCTCATGTGTGACGTCATTTGGCCTTGCTTTCGCCTTAAAGTTAAACCATTCGATGCGTTTTGTTACTCTAATAATTTAATATCTAATTCATCTTAGTCTAAATCGGGCTAGTTTAGCTTAAAACCGCTCTCAAACCGTTCGCTGCTCAAGGCACATGTATTAGAATACGGATTTTGCTTCGTAGGGTTCGACGTGGTTGGGACTGGAACCACCGATCCTTAGATTGAGAGTACAATACTATACCAACTGCGCTATGGTTACTTGTTTCGTTACGCATACAATTTAAATATAAAGTCGTTCACATTTGTCGTTCACATTTCTCGCTTACATTTGTATTCACAACATCCTCCGTCCCCGAAACTGGTGTACCAAAAAGAGGTATTAGTTTAACAACGGGTCTAGTTACCGGACTTAGTTCTTTTTTCGGCGGTACGGGCAAAGCCGTCATCACCAAAGCGAAGTTTTTCGATACGTCCTTGAGAAAAATGGCCTTCGGGAGATGAGTCTTTGGCGAGCCACACCAGATCTCCTGTTTTTAGTTTATCTTCTGAGGCGGATTTGGACAATTTATTGCGGCGATTCAGAGCCGGTACGTACTCATCCAACCATCGTTTCCAAATTGATTCGGCATATGATTGGGCCCCAACGTACCGCTTTCTGTGATCAAAGTCTTCACTTTCAACTAATGAAGGCAGCATACTAGGACGGAACCCGAGAAGGAAATGATTTGGAGTAATTGCGTTCATTTCTGATGGATCATTGCTTAAAGAAGTGAGCGGCCGGTTGTTGAGTGTCATTTCAACTAGACAGAATGTTGTTTGAAGCACCTCGTCAGTCAATCGGCAGTTACCGAGAACAGCGTAGAATGTCCGTTTCGTTTGACATTCCGTACCATGAGTTCCCATGAACCACCATGATGAGGGAAAGATGGATGGTTAAAGTGCCACTTAGTACCTTTCTATGACATTTTGCTTGCAATCGTCCGCTGGTCTAAAGCTTTAAAGCAAGCTGACAACTCTTTCTCTGCACCAGAAAAGTTTGCTCCATTGTCTGACCATAGAATTTGTGGTGTCCCTGTTCGTGCGATGAATCTTTCTATCCCCATTACACAAGATCTGGTATCCATAGAATTTAGGACTTCAATATGGAGTGCTCGAGTTGTAAGGCACGTAAAAAGGAACCCCAGCGCTTCTCAGTTGAACGCTTGACGGCGACATAGAACGGTCCGAACTAGTCTATCCCTGAGTTAGAGAAGGGGGGATCACCATAGGACAGACGCCCGACTGGTAGATCCGCCATCATTGGCTTCACTGTGTCTGCACTACGCTTATGACGTAAGATACAATTGTGCTTGATTGACCTCAAACCGGGACGAAGCCTGATGATAGTAAAATGGCGCTGGATGAAAGCTCGTGAGAATTCAACACCTTCGTGCTGGTGTTCCTGGTGTTCCTTCAAAAGGAAAAATTTTACTGCAGAATGGCGGCTATCTAAAATAATGGGGTGTTTGAGGTTGATCTAATCAAGGCGTTTGGGCCAATGAAGGGCGAGGGAGAATTTCGGTGTGTTCACTACTTAATAATTTTACTTTGGCCCTGAGGAACGCAACTGTACTAAAAACAGCCTGAGAGCTGTCTCCGAAAACGTGAAGCTCCAACTGTTTGAAGGTTCCGGAGAAGAAACTTCTTGGTATAGTTAAGTTGCATAATTTAGGCAGATCTGAACTCCAGACTTTGAACCTAGTCATCATTTCAATGGGCAGGTGTTGTCCCAGTTTTGGCCACTCAGTCTCCAAATGTCCTTCAACAACAGTTGAGCACTAACCGTGAATGGCGCGACCAACCCAACGTGGTCGAAGACTTTTGCTACCAGGCTGAAGACTAAGCGTTGCGTGACTTTGTTGCTTTCATCGCACCTCGTGCCTCGACCATCCATTAAGGTATCCATTCGATGGTCCCATTTTAGTTCCAGAACATTTGAAGAAGCTTCTTCATCAGAAACTAAGATCACTTTAGGTTGGCATAATTGACCATTGTTTTCAATTTCATCGAGTAAGTGTGGTGTGTTACTTATAAGTTTTGTTAGCTTGAATCCTCCTAACTTCAATAACGCAACTGAATTTTTGGCTCTACTTAGTGCTCCGTGTGTGTTTCTAGAGAATCCAAATAGTCGTCCATATAGAGATTATCTAATACAGCTTGCGCAGCATCGCGGAACTTACGAATGTTGTCTTTTGCTGTTTTCTGAAGCGCAAGGTTCGCGCAAGTTGGCGAATCCTTCGCACCAAATATATGTCGGCTGTATTGGTATACCATCACTTCTGATGATGGGTCCTCCCGCCACAAAAATCTGCGGCAGGGCTGATCGGCTAGTGGGACGCTCACTTGAAGGAACATACCTTCGATATCGGCGGAGACGGCATACTTATGCCGCATAAAACGGATGAGAGTATGAATGAGACGCTGGAGTAGGTCAGGGCTTGTCAGTGACGATTTATTTAAGGAAGTTCCGTGGAATATTGCAGCACCGTTTAATACCCTTCTAATTTATTCAGGTTTCTTTGGCTTTATTAAAGGGTGATTTGGTAAATATCACTCACGTTTGGATCGTTGACTGGGATCTTTTGGGTTCTCTACTCGAAAAACGTAGCCCTTCTCGACATCAACATTTATGTTTTTTGAATATTTAGACCGAAGTTCATCGTTCTTAAAAAGCCTTTTCTCGAGGGACTTTAGCTGCACGAGCGCTGAGTAATAGTTGTTTGGTAAGTCCAGGTCGTCTTTTGCCCAAAGCATTCCAACTTGGTATCTTTGATCATCGTGCGTCGTGGTTTTCTCTAATATTTCGACTGCTCTGTTGTCTGCTGATGACCTTGGGTCAACTTCTTTCATTGCACTGTAAGACTCCAATTCGTACCAGGTTTTTAACTGCTCCACTAAATCTTGTTATGGCTCAATAATAGCTTTGAAGCAGGATGAAACGAAATTAGTGCTTGAAGGCAGTAGACAACTCATCACCCATCCTATTTGTAGATGGACGGCAAAGGGAGAGAATTTATGATTCACTTTCAAAATACTCAATTGTTCGGATGGCGTGGTACACGTCCTGGCCTAGAATCATTTCGATATCAAGCCTCTGTGCGCTAAAAGTCCCAATAGCAGTCACTGACCCAGCCTCTGTGCGCCAAAAGTTCCAGGAGTAGTCACTGACCCAGCCTCTGGGCGCGAGAAGTCCCAATAATAGTCACTGACCCTGTCTCTGTGCGTCAAAAGTTTCAATAGTTTACATTTACTGGGGTTGAGGGCAATTTCTAAACTGATGTGACCGCTTCAAGTAAGAGAAGCAGGGCCTATTCTCAGCGACAATTGTAGTTCTTTGTGTTGGGTTCTGGCTAGTAAATTTTGGACATCGCCACAAAGGTTGCAAAGGTGCTGTCAATGGTTTATTTGGCTGGTTTACCACGGTAGCTTTTGAGAAGGTGTTTTGATGATAAAAAGTTGTACCACCACTCGAAAACGATACCACAGGTTGGCTCATATGAGAGTTTGCCATATGTTGTGCATTCATTTGGGAAACAGACTGGTCTACAGTATCTAATTTGGTAAGAGGTGGCTTGCCATTGGATAATAATTTTCGAATGGGGTTATGTCTACTCTGAACGTGTGCATTTTGATTCTGAGTGTTGAATGGTTGGCTTAAGACAACATTCGTGTTGTTTGTGTTGGCAACGACGTTCTGATTGTTTGTGCTCTGGTTCACAAAAATTTGAATGTTTGTTCGTGGACTTAGCATCATACTGTTGTTCACGTTCGCTGCTTGGGTCTGCTGTTGTTCAGAGTTATTGTGATTGGCATCATTTGAGGTCAGATTCAACGCTTCACCCTGGGCAGAAAGATGATTAGGTCTAACGACATTGTCCGATAAGTTAACAGCTACTTGAATGTTCTGACTGTCTGTTTGCAGATTACCAAAGTCGAAAATAAGATAAACGCCGTCAGAATCTTGCATTCAGAAGCTGGATGTTCCAAAAACTCATCTTAATTCATCAAAACACAATTCCGGAATTGCAAACTCAAAAATTTTTTAAAACAAAAAAAGTTAATCTTGCAAGATTCTTGCAAGATTCTTGCAAGATTATTTTTTTCTTGCAAGATCTTGCAAGGTTAACTCCGTCTTGCAAGATCTAGCAAGATTAAATTTTTTGGCAAGATCTTGCAAGATTAACTCCGTCTTGCAAGATATTGCAAGATAAACTTTTGTTCTCGACTAGGGCTTCGAAATAAAAAATGACCAACTTAATTTTTCATGTTTTTTTAAAAAAATTGTTTGGTTTAACAAAGATCAGCAGCGCCAAAAATTTTTTTTGCATATCATTCTAGCACAAAAGACAGATTGTTGTCCGTAGTGATCACTGTCAGTGTCAATATTTTTTCTCAGAGGTGCCAAAGAAAACAGTCGACGGTTACTGCATGATCTTAGTGATAATGAAGGCTTGAACCTGTATTTTGTTATAATTTTCCATGTCAATCAAAAATCGTGGCAGAAAAATGAAAATGTTTGGGTATGAGCTTGTCTGGCTGTATGGACGTAACAACTGGACGTGCAAACCATGGCGACGCATCTGTGGCAACTTCCAGCTAGCATTCTCTGTAGATAGCAACATTTGTCGCCTTCAAATATTTTTCCTAAGTTTATTATTTTTGAGTTTAGATTTCAAGCGAGATTGATAGCTCTTTTCTCTCTCTCTCAAAGTTTTATCAGCGGATTCAGGGTAAGTTGGATTAAAATGTAAAACTGAATGTCTCTAAACAATTTTTCATGTGTAATCTGTTTCTAGAAGGTATTTTTATTCATTTAGAGTTGCAACACATGATTTTCGATTTGTTTAAACCTTTTCATCTTGCGGGTCAGTATTTGTCAATTTTCAGGCGACTGAACTCAATCTATAGTACGACGATGAAACCCAAAATACGAAAAAGTTTTTTTAAAATTAAAATGAACAGTTCTAAAATTATTGATTTGAAGAGATGTTTGTTAGAATTTTATTTAAGAGAGTTGTCTGGACAAATTGAAGCTTTTCTTTCTATCTAATCAAATCTATGGATTCCACATAAACCGTTAATAATAAAAGAAAATAGCAAAATTTTGTACTTCAATTTAAGGCAGATGACGCTGACCACAAGAAAATATTTGCTCGCAGTGGCAGTTACAGTTCTAACATGGACAGAAGGGCAAGGTATCTTTCAAATGATATGTAAAGCATTTGGAGCCGAATATTTGGATGGAATATCTCCCCCAGCTTGCTTCTCAACGGTCAATTTGGGAAAAGGACTTGTTAGTGCCGATGTTGCGGAAAACTTGTGCCGAGATATTTCGATGGTGCTTCCATTTGTCCAATCAAAAGTAATTATCCATCAGATTTGACTGCACACTTTTCCAATATACACAATCTCACAATATACACACATTCTCAAAATTACACAATCTCACATTTGACCTTTCTTACCTTTTAATACAGAGGTTCAAGTTCCTTCATTTAAATGATAATAACATCTAAGAGACGACTCTTCGACTTGTCGGATACCAAATTGGCGAAATGAAATATCTACGGTAACAATAACGCTGAAAATTTGCTTATCTATGTAAACAACATAAATGACGATTGGTTCTTTTTCAACTTCGAGCAACCACGTGAAAATTTTGGTCGTAAAGTTATGATAGAATCGATTATTTTTCAGGAAATAAATTAATATTTTAAATGTTCTATCTAACAAGAAGAAAAATAGTTAAAAGACTCTTGGTTGCTTTACCTAAGCGTCGAAACTTTACAAATCCCCTAGCGAGAAAAATTAAAATGAACTATGTGAAATCTATCTCCAAGCTTGTGTTTACAAAAAATAATCTTTTTTGCAGAATACATTAGTTTCTGCGAAAAAAAGATTATGTTTCCATGAGTCAATATGCTTTAGTAAAAATCAGACTAAAAAGATAGTGAAACTTTAGTCGAAGAAGTAGAAATAAATGCTACTTAATTAGTTTTTCAATTGTGTAATTTTTTAATTAAATTATAGAAGCATGCCGGGTACAGCAAAAAATTATTTGCTTGTGTATTTACCAAAAATTTGAGGCTGATGCTCTTTGATGTTTCGTTTGAGATTTATTGCGTTATTATTATGAAACGTATACACTGAAAAAAATTTCGTGACTTAAAGGATATCTTCAAACGGTTCTTTATGAAAAAGGCAACGCGAATGAGTTTCTCGGAAAATTGCTATCTTTCAGGTTTTTGCGAAATTTGCCCAAAGTTTTCAAGACAGCAGTTCTTCTTAATTTGCGAGGCTACTTAAGCTTGATATAAACGCTAAAATGACCGCTTTAAACTTGTAAGCTGGTAATTTTTTTAACAGCATTTTTGCTGAATCATACAACTCTTCTAATCATATAAAAATAAATCTGATTTTTATGGAAAGATTCAACAAAATAGCCTGAAAAGCTATATAAAACAACTTTTCTACCAGCTTAGATTTGAAATATTTCAATTTCGTTTTGTATGCTCATTCTAAAACACTTTTTTTCCCTAAAAAATCATTGAAAAGTTTTGGTCGAAGTCACAATTACAGCAGTTAGAGTTGGTCTGTTGTTCAAAATTTAAAAAAAAAACGCGAAAAGAAACTGAAATTGGGTTTACAGTTGCCGTTACTTTTTTAGTTTTTTTCAAATTTTTTTCTTAAACACTTCATTTTTTAACAATACAATAAAACAATTTCTGTACAATACGGTCGGATAAAGTTGTCTTGATTTCATAGATCAATGATTTCAGCTCTACGGCTGTGTTTTTTCTAAAAAAATACTGTTGATGCACAAAATAGGTCTACACAAATATCTTTTGATGCTTTGGTGTTTTCTTTTCGAAATCAGGAGGTCATTACTTGAGATTTGAAACATTTTAAAAAATTGTCGGAAATTTATTGGTTGGAAAATGCAAGGCAAATTTATAGAACGTTTGCTAAATAATGCGAAAATTTCACATAAGTGGAACAAAAAAATCAGTAAAATTGTAAAAATTCTTGAAAATTATGTTAAGCATTGCGAAAATTGTTTAAATCTAGGAAAAAATTTGAATTTGTTTGATAAAATTTTAAATGATGAAACGCTATTTACAAAGTTTGTAAATCGGTTTGCAAAATTTTTGCAACTTTGACGATAGGTTAGGATTAAGCAAGACTGTAGAGGCTGATAACGACAAAGTGCTGCCGTAAAAACAGAGCATGACTTGGTGTTAAATCAATCAAAATGATAAGCAAAACCAATTCCTTGAATAAAAAAATCTATAACTATTACAATTGAAGATGGCGAGGCTCTAAAAGATTAATCTCTCTCCAATTCTGAACACAAAACCAATCCCTAGTAAATGAATAAATAAAAAAGAATTTCAAACAAATAGCACCATCATATCGACAAAATTATGGATGTATGGAAAGCGAACAAAAATTTAAAAAGTACATTGCATCTCTTGTTGAGCTGTACAATCAATCTAAGGTTATTAGATTTTTCTAATCTAAAAAAACGAAGTTTTGATTTTTTGGAATTACTGCTTATTATTTTAGTCCGTAAAGCCTTGATAATGCCGTAAAGAATTTTCATACCCGAAGAAAACGTAACTTCATCTTTTTTCCTCATAATTTTTTAGAGTGATTTTCAGAACGAACTTTCTGATTTGCTGTCCTGGGCAATTGGGAAAGGTCTTTCCAGAGAGAGCGAGGCTGGATTTTGGACAAGATGGAGACGAACCAAAGAAGCACCTTTGAGTTCAGACGGAACTCTTACCGACGAAAATGAGGCAACCCGAAAAAATAGGAATCTTTTTCGAAGTACGTTGTTGAAATTCATAATGGATTTACCTCGAGATTATTTATTAGCTGGCTATGAACAAGTTTGAATGCTCTGTTGAATTTTAATGCAATTACACTAATGGCAAGAGATCTTTTTTAGAAGTCCTGAATGAGTTTGACCTACTCCGTAATCTGTTGACCTAGTGAATGAAAACTTGGTTCATCCTACCACGACAATTGAAACCCTTATTTTTTGAACCAAGACATGAGTTTCCTTAGCTTATGTTCTCGCAAAAAATATTCACCGGCCTTCATTTTCTCGAGGAGCAATCATAGTGAAATTTGAGTTTTCAATGTTGCTCCACTCTCAGTGGAGCATAATGTAGAAATCAATGCAGCAAATGTTATTTGAATCCAACGATCAAAAATCGAAAAAGAAGAAAATTTCAGCTGGATACACGCAAAGCAAACACACGCACACAAACAAACACACACAGACACACAATCACACACACACACACAACACACACACACACACACATTAAAACTCAACAAACACAACCCGAGATGGAGAGAGAGGAAACTTTAGAAACAGTTTATGTGTTGAACTGTACAGATTTAATGAGTGTCCTAATTTTATCCTGTTTTATTTTTGTTCTCAGTCAAATTTTAATTGGAATGCTGTCCGGAAACTTCCAGCTATATTCTTTGTTTTGTCGTTTGACGCTCAATTATCTTTTTTCGATCTCTTACCTCAAGCCTCAGAACATTATTTGCGTGACATTCTCTTTTTAACAGTAATCAGTAAGCCTTATAAGGAGCTCTGTGATTAGCTTATGGTATATTAGATAGCTAACTTAAAGCGATATGTGTTCTGTTTAATATCTTGCTGTTGTATCTGTACAGTACGTGAATTTCTCCCTAGTCAATTTGTTAATCTGCAGGCTACTTTGTCTGTTTTATGCTCAAACTGCGTGTCACCTCAGTTATTTTTTTCCCGAACAATATTTGTTCTTCCGAAAGATAAAACCAAAAGATAAGAAACAAGGACTGTTTAAGCCACTTGAACACTTGGGCGGGTAAAATTTAACTCCGAATTTTTGCCCCATTGATTTAAGTGCAGAAAAATAGCAGAGTTTTAATCTGAATACCAGTTCATTTCAATATTTTTGATTACTAATGAAGCTCTGCTTACGCTTTTTTTTGCTTATGCATAGCTCCATGAATCTAAACGGAAACAAACTTGTCGTTGTGAAAGTTACAATTCTTATGATTTTGTTAGGGCACGTAGTAATTCTTGGTTACAAATTTGTTGAGACCTTGAAAGGAACTCTTACCGAAGAAAATGAGGCCCGAAAATAGGAATCTTTTTCGCAGTAGGTTGATGAAATTCATACTGGATTTACCTCGAGGTTTTTCATTAACTGGCTATGAAAAAGTTTGAATGCTCTATTGAATTTTAATAAAATTAGACTAATAGCAAGAGATCTTTTTTAAAAGTCTTGAATGAGTTTGACCTACTCCGTAATCTGTTGACCTTGTGAATGAAAATTTGGTTCATCCTACCACGACAATTGAAACCCTTAATTTTTGAACCAAGACATGAGTTGCCTTAGCTTATATTCTCACAATAAATTTTCACCGGCCTTCATTTTCTCGAGGAGCAATCATAGTGAAATTTGAGTTTTCAATGTTGCTCCACTGTCAGTGGAGCATAATGTAGAAATCAGTGCAGCAAATGTTATTTGAATCCAACGATCAAAAATCGAAAAAGAAGAAAATTTCCGCTGGATACACGCAGAGCACACACACGAACACAAACAAACACACACAGACACACAATCACACACACACACACAACACACACACATTAAAACTCAACAAACACACCCCGAGATGGAGAGAGAGGAAACTTTAGAAACAGTTTATTTGTTGAGCTGTACAGATTTAAGGAGTGTCCTAATTTTATCCTGTTTTATTTGTGTTCTCAGTCAAGTTTTAATTGGCATGCTGTCCGGAAACTTCCAGCTATATTCTTTGTTTTGTCGTTTCACGCTCAATTATCTTTTTTCGATCTCTTACCTCAAGCCGCAGAACATTATTTGCGTGACATTCTCTTTTTAACAGTAATCAGTAAGCCTTATAAGGAGCTCTGTGATTAGCTTATGGTATATTAGATAGCTAACTTAAAGAGATATGTGTTTCTGTTTAATATCTTGCTGTTGTATCTGTACAGTACGTGAATTTCTCCCCAGTCAATTTGATAATCTGCAGGCTACTTTGTCTGTTTTATGCTCAAACTGAGTGTCTCCGCACTTATTTTTTTTTCCAGAACAATATTTTTTCTTCCGAAAGATAAAACCAAAAGATAAGAAACAAGGACTGTTTAAGCCACTTGAACACTTGTGCGGGTAAAATTTAACTCCGACTTTTTGCCCCATTGATTTAAGTGCTGAAAAATAGATGAGTTTTAATCTGAATACCAGTTCATTTCAATATTTTTGACTACTAATGAAGCTCTGCCTACGCTTTTTTTGCTTATGCATAGCTTTTTGAATCTAAACGGAAACAAACTTGTCGTTGCGAAAGTTACAATTCTTATGACTTTTTTAGGGCACGTGGTAGTTCTTGGTTACAAATTTGTTGAGACCTTGAAAGGAACTCTTACCGAAGAAAATGAGGCCCGAAAATAGGAATCTTTTTCGCAGTAGGTTGTTGAAATTCATACTGGATTTACCTCGAGGTTTTTCATTAACTGGCTATGAACAAGTTTGAATGCTCTGTTGAATTTTAACAAAAGTAGACTAATAGCAAGAGATCTTTTTTAGAAGTCTTGAATGAGTTTGACCTACTCCGTAATCTGTTGACGTTGTGAATGAAAACTTGGTTCATCCTACCACGACAATTGAAACCCTTATTTTTGGAACCAAGACATGAGTTGCCTTAGCTTATATTCTCACAATAAATTTTCACCGGCCTTCATTTTCTCGAGAGAGCAATCTTAGTGAAAATTGAGTTTTCAAAGTTGCTCCACTGTCAGTGGAGCATAGTGTAGAAATCAATGCAGCAAGTGTTATTTGAATTCAACGATCAAAAATCGAAAAAGAAGAAAATTTCAGCTGGATACACACAAAGCACACACACACGCACACAAACAAACACACACACACAACCCAAACACATAAAAACTCAACAAACACACCCCGAGATGGAGAGAGAGGAGAAAAAGAACGAGAAAGAGAGAGAGAGAGAAAGAGAGAGAAGAGAGAGAGAGAGAGAGAGAGAGAGAGAGAGAGAGAGAGAGAGAGATAAACAGATAGATAGATAGAGAGAGAGAGAGAGACCGAGAGACAGAGAGAGAGAGAGAGAGAGAGAGAGCGAGGGAGAGAGAGAGAGAGAGAGAGAGAGAGAGAGAGAGAGAGAGAGAGCGAGTGAGACAGAGAGTGATAGAG
>NC_134471.1:12084370-12091870 GCF_964194025.1 Convolutriloba macropyga | reverse complement strand
TTAACTCCAGAATACTCTCAATGGAATTGGAAGTAGGAATAGCCCCTCCCGTAGTTTACAAAGATTGTGTTTGTTGTTTTTGTGGTGTGTACTTCCGGCAAATTTAATCAAAGTGGACTAAAGAAGCTTACTTTGGTCAATTTCTGATGAAATAGGCTGACTTTTGAAATTTTAGGCAAAATTATAGCCAGAAAAATTTGATCAAAATTGTCTACAATACTTTTTTGTCTTTAAAAATAAACCAAACAATAATTTGGTTAACAAATTTTACAATTGTTTAGCAAAATTGACAAAATTCCGGAAAATGTGAACAAGTGAACAAAAACAACGGAAATTCTTCTATTAATCACAAAACTTTAAACCTCGATAAATCACTGTAAAATACGAAATTCTAAAAAAAAACTTTTGTTCCAATGTCAAAATAATATTTTTTGAATTTTTCGAAATTTTTCGAAAAATTGCAAGAATTATTTGAAAGTAGATTACCACAGGAACTCAAAAACCTAAGTAGGGTGTCAATTTTTTCTCCATCATAAAAAAATGATTTAAAAGAATTTTTCGACTTTTGCACTAATTTTGTCTCCTTTCAACACTTTACAGTTTTAATTGCATCCAACTGATTTTTTTGAATAATTGCAAGTACATTATGAAATTAGATTACAGCAACAGTTCAAACAGATAGTTTGGGTGCGTCAAATTTTCGCTCGATCATATAGAAAAATTATTAAAAAATTTTTTTGATATTTTCACTACTTTTGTCTCACTTCAATATTTTCATAAGGTTTCACTTCCACCCAACTGATTTTTTTTTTGAAAAATTGCAAGAAAAATTTGAAAGTAGATTACAGCAGGAACTCAAAAACTTAGGTTGAGGGTCGAATTTTTGTTCCATCATAAAGAAAAATTATTTAAAAAAATTTTCGGCTTTTGCACTAATTTTGTCTCTTTTCAACACTTTCCAGTTTCACTTGCATCCAACTGATTTTTTAAAAAAAATGGCAAGTACATTATGAAAATTTCTTTTAAGAATTATTGAGAAATTAGTGAGTATTATAGCGAAACGTCAGTCGCTTTGTGTCAATTTTGTACTTTGGTACCGTACCGCAATAATGATGTTTTAATTGTTTTTCAGTAATGATGACTTTTTTCTAAATTGGGTAATTGTTGCTCGCAAAATGTCTTATTTAGGTTTTTTGGGTCCATGAAGCTTTTCAAATCCTTAGTGTTGTAGGAATTCAACTTTCTTTGCGAAATCGTGAATTTTTTGTTTGAGTTGTTTTCATCAAAACACACAAAACACCCTGGCCTTTAGGGCGAAGTGGGATTTTTCCCCCTTCGCAGTAGAGGTCTTGGGTGTTCAATAACTGCTATGTGGGCTTGAAGTGCCTTCAGATTTGTCTACGTGGCACCGTTTCTAGTCGTTTTGCGTGATTTTGCCAGAAATTGGTGTGTCCCATTAGCCCAAGAATAGGGTACGCTTCATGTGTTTGTCGATTTCTCCAACACTAGAGTACCAAATTGGACTGACACTTTCATTGCTTGTCGCGTTTTGCTAAACGTGAACTTTCATTGCTTGCAGTGTTTAGTTAGTTTCTCAAATCGGCCTAATCAAATAATTATCAAGGATTAAATTTGAAAAAATTAAAGCAAAAGCTATTTTTTGGTGGGCACGTTATTGCTTCTGACGATTTTTGCTGAAATACTTTACCAATTTGGCCGGGAAGAGTCGCGTTTTGTTGATTGTGAGTTTTCTGAAGGTCTGCAGTCTTCAATTGGTGTCTAAATTAGACTGCTCAGAACAATATAAAGCTGTCAATTTTAAAAATTTAAAGACTAATGATGTTTTAAATGTTTTTCAGTAAAGTCTTCCTTTTTCTAAATTGGGTTATTGTTGCTTGCCATTTGTGTTATTTAGTTTTTTTGGGTCTTTGAATCCCGAAGCTTCGACGAAGCTCTTTGAATCCTTAGTTTTTGAGAATTCAGCATTTTTTCATTTTTTGCGAAATCATGAAATTCTTGTTTGAGTTTTTTTTAATCAAAACACACAAAATACCCTGGCCAATAGGTTGAGGTGGGATTTTTTCGCACTTTGCAGTAGATGTCTTGGGTGTTCAGTAGCCACTGAGTGGAATTGGATTTCCTTCAGATTTGTCTACGTGGTTCCCGTTTCAGTCGTTTTGCGTGATTTTGCCAGAAATTGGGGTCTCCCAATAGCCCAAAAATCGGGGTACGCTTCATGTCTTTGACAATTTCTCCAAAACTACCGTACGTATGTAATATTACGTACTTCAGGTGATGAATTTTACGGAAACCTGACCCGTACTTGTCCATTTTTGTCATTTGGCACGGTACCTGTATGTTGGAACATCTCCTCGTACAGTGAACCGATTTTTGATCTGTTTATTGATTTGAACTCAACTTGAGCCGTACTCAACGCCCTCTAAATGGCGTTTTGTTTCTTTCAGCCGTTTTCGAGAAATTGACCTCGACACATACGGTCATTTTGACTTTTTCTACAGCGACTGGTACGTTTCGCGTTTCTACATGTGAAATGATGAAAATCATTGATTTTGAATGCAAAATTAGGTGCTTTGAACTCCATTTGAACAAACTCTTTTCATCAAACTTTTAAACCATTAAACGGACAATATATGGAAACTTACTAACCATAAAACGACCCATATATGGAAACTTAACTTATTAACCATAAAACGGACAATATATGCAAACTTACTAAACATAAAACAAACATATATGGAAATTTACAAACCATTAAACGAGTCATATATGGCAGGATGCACTGTTTCATTCTTTTACTGCCATGGGAGCCAAAAAGAATGCTCTCCTTGGAAAATTTATTTTCCATAAAACGGACCATATATGGAAACTCAGTTACCATAGCAAGATCATAAAATTCAAATTTGTATGGACTTTTATGGACCATATGGTCTGAGCATATGGTCCGTTTCATGGTAAGTAATTTTCGTCAACCTGGGTCACCCCCCCATCCCCCGTACGTTATGCAGCTTTCAAGCTTGGGGGCGGGGGGGGGCAGAATGAAATAAAGATCCTAATGTTATGATTATACTGAATTTTTGTTTTGTCTATGCATGAGTTAACAAATAAGTCATCAATAAGTCAAATACTGGCAACAGAGAGTTAATTGACTCGTGCTTAAGGATATGATCGCAAAATTTCCAGGTGGTAAAGGAAACTAGCACACTTTAAAATGTGTACTTTCTTGTTAAATCAGATGACAATGGCTGCTGGAAATCTCTGGCTAGCACTGACAGTTACTGTACTAACAACGACAACAGTGCACGGTCAAAGTTGGAAAAAAGAAAGATGTGACCAACTGGGATTGGATTATTTGTCTGAAATTTCTCAACCCACCTGTTTCTCCTCGGCCAAATTGGGAGAGGGACCTGTGAGTGCGGAAGTTGCACAAAATTTGTGCCTAGAATATGAATTCGGGGAGCTACCATCACTCGAATCAAAAGTGAGTGTCAAATTTGATGTAGCACATTTTATGCGCCCGTTTTCTTATTTTCTTATATGCTCGAACCCATTTCGTCATAACTTATTAATTTGATTAAAACAATAAGTTGCAATTTTAACAGATTATATTTGTCTTTCTGGAACACAAAATTGAGTATAATTGAACATCATAAAATGAAACCTTGTGGTCCCAATCAATTATAATTAAATCTAACTCTTTCAAAGCAATTTTCATCACTGGAAATTATATTGCTTCTTCAAAATATTCATTATGCTACTGATATAAGCGCTGATCAGTTTTTATTTTGAGTCTGCCAATTATGGTTGAAAAATCATAGTTGATATGTTTTACTTTGTCTTGGAAGCCATTAATACTATTAATGTTCCAATTGACGTGACAAAGAGAACTTAATTAAGATTTTCCAAACCGTTGCCACCAAAAATGTTATCAAAACTGTTTCGAAAGCACATCCAAGTTTTCAATACTTCTAAGGTAGAGTATCCGAACTTTCAAAACAGTTGAACCCCGAAAAGAATGAAAAACCTCTCAAATCTAGATTGTCATCCCGTTTTTGTTAAATATGAGCAACACCTGATTTCATTCTAATTGACTAACAATCTCGTCGAAACTGTTAGTCTCTTAATCATCTGAAGGACTTATTGCAGTTAATAATATTCTTAGTGATAAACTATTATGATAATGAATCTATTGCTCACAATTTTGTTGCAAACATTTTGTTTCAGAAAACTCAAATTTACAGACTTCGTCGATTCTAGGATCTAGTAAAATTAAAAATTGAAGAGCAGAGGCTGATTAAGAATCAAATTATAGATTTTTCAGGTTTTAAATCTCTACCTGAACGCAAAACTAACAATTGCGTTGATTAAGAATTCAACTCTACTCCATAATTCATTCAATGCTCGCAAGTCGCTGATGATTTGATTGAACCAGGCTGAGGTCCCAGACCGAAAGTCGATATGTCCAGACCGAAATGAACGCACAAGGTGGCGTCGTGCGTTCAAAATTACACGGTCTGGAAAAGAAAATGAACGCACGATAGTCTGGACATATGCAATTTTGAACGCACGATAGTCTGGACATATGCAATTTTGAACGCACGAAAGTCTGGACATAGGTGTTTTTGAACGCAGGATAGTCTGGACATGAACGCACAAATGAGCGCACGATTTTTCATTTAGAACGCACTAAAGTCTAGTCATATAAGATTTTGAACGCGCGAAAGTCTGGACATAAGCACGTTTGAACGCACGAAAGTCTGGACATAGGTGTTTTTGAATGCACAAATTTTAATTTGGAACGCACTAAAGTCTGTTCATATAAGTTTTTGAACGCACGAAAGTCTGGACATAGGGAGTTTTGAACGCACGATGAACGCACGAAATTTTTTTGAATGAAAACAAGAATGCCAAAACCTAATGAGTCCATGTTTGACTAAACACTCTTAATAGAGTTCTCACTCAAGTGAAAGCTTTCTACCAAGAAAACCTCAACTCACTTGAGTTCAAAAGTTACAAAACATTGAACGCAGGAAAATTCGCATCCAACACTTGCTTTGTTTAAAACAATTTCACACCTAGAATTATAAGCCCTTGCTGAAGTTGCAAAGCAAATCATACTTTAATAACTAGGTCGCTGGCACCCCCTTCAGCCAATGCTTTCATCGAATATCTTTTATTAAACAAAATGTAGGAACTGCTTGGGCACTTCATCACAACCATCACCCTAACGTATCTATAAATGAAACGAAAACATTATAAAAACGTTATCTGAACATGAACGCACGAAAGTCTGGACATACGCATTTTTGAACGCACGAAAGCCTGGACATAGGTGTTTTTGAACGCGCGACAGTCTGGACATGAACGCACAAATGAGTGCACGATTTTTCTTTTAGAACGCACTAAAGTCTGGTCATATAAGATTTTGAACGCGCGAAAGTCTGGACATAAGCACGTTTGAACGCACGAAAGTCTGGACATAGGTGTTTTTGAACGCACAAATGAGCGCACGAATTTTAATTTGGAACGGACTAAAGTCTGGTCAAATAAGATTTTGAACGCACGAAAGTCTTGACATAGGCACTTTCGGTCTGGGAGGGTCTGGACATATACACTTTTCGTCTGGGACGGTCTGGACATATCAACTTTCAGTCTGGCACCTCAACCTGGGGAGTGAATAACAAGAGCCAATATCTGTTCCTCAAATGTCATGGAACTGTACACAGGTTGAGGTGCTAGACCGAAAGTCGATATGTCCAGACCGAAATCAAAGCACCGTTTCAGTGGCGTCGTGCGTTCAAAATTACACGGTCTTGAAAAAAATGATCGCGCGATTGTCTGGACATATGCAATATTGAACGCACGATAGTCTGGACATAAGGAATTTCGAACGCATGGTCTGGACATGTGTAACTTAGAACGCACGACAGTCTGACCATAGGTAACTTTTGAACGCACGATAGTCTGGACATATGCAACTTTGAACGAACGACAGTCTGATCATAGGTAACTTTGAACGCACGAAAGTCTGGACCTAGGCTGTTTTGAACGCACGATAGTCTGATCATGAACGCACGAAAAAATTTTCGTGCGTTCAAGATCAGACTATCGTGCGTTCAAAATTGCCTATGTCCAGACTTTCGAGCGTTCAAAGTTGCATATGTCCAGATGAGAAAAATTATCTTGTGGGGAATGAAGATCCATTGAAGATGGAGACCAGAGGGTTACACACTTAAACAATCCATATAATTATAGTCTTTTTAGCAACCTGGGGTACATGAACATCTTATTATCAATTGGAAAACAGCCTTTTTGCTGGGAAGCAAAATTTATCAAGGAGTTTCTCTACCAATATTAAAAGTAAAGTGAACCTCTAAAAAGCTAAGACTTTTTTTCAACTCATTCAAGATGGCACAAATCAACATAGACATATATCATATGACACATCATAGACTCAAACCAAAAAGACGGAAGCGAGAGACGAGCGTGACAACGCGAGAGACGAGCGAGAGAACGCGAGAGAAAATCTAGAGAACGCGAGAGACGTACAAGACGAACGCGAGAGGAAAACACGGGCGAGAGAACGAGGGGAGGGGGAGAATGAGGGGAATTAATACTCAATTCCTGCTTTTGAAATATACAGCAGCGCGCGCAGCTATTATGCGTCGTGCAACACTCGTACGGGTACGAATCGTAGCTTGGTACCCACGGGGGTATTGTGGTGTAGCTGGTAGCTGTGGGGGGGGGGGGGGGGGTCCTCTGACACTTTCTCATTGCTTTCACTAACTTACTATCACCATTTGAATGTTCTCGATACATTTCGAATCATTTTCACCTCTTTGCATGTTATTTGTATTAGTCTAACCGGACAGCCCTTCATAGCACTCCTCCTTCTATCAAATGACATTCTCAGAGGGCATATAGCTGTCATTTGAACGCGGGGCAGTCAATTCGATTTTTTCACATTGCCAACACCTATAACTTAACTGTAAAGAGGCAAAATACAGCTTGCATTCAAATTACCCATTTCGGATGCTTTCGATCTGCCAAATATATATATACTTATATATGGCGGTTGTTAGTTTAGTTGTTAAAAAAGAATACAGATCGAAATAACTGCGAGATAACTAAGAATCCCAACCCCCATCCCAACGTGGTTTCAAAGCTTAATATCTCGAAAATTACTGAACCGTTTTTTAAAAAAAAGGTGTTTTGGAATCAGGAAGAAAAACGCTATCAGCTGGAGCATAAAAAATTAAGAAAAACAGATCTAAAAAATGATGAAATTGACCCCTTGGTCAAAAACAGCTCATTTTCGACAATCTTCAGTGAAAGCAAAATAACGACACCTTTGGTCACAGATAGCAATGCAACAATATACAAGACAGTAACGCAAATTATCTAAGTTTTGTTAAGCTACAGAACGCTTTCTAAATCTATCTATACTCGAAGTTTTTAACAAAAACCACTTTGAAAATTCGA
>NC_134471.1:12044370-12079370 GCF_964194025.1 Convolutriloba macropyga | reverse complement strand
CATTACCAGAATCTACATTTGCAGGCTTTCAGCTGCAAATCGTTAGTTTTTGTTTTTTTATGTCTACTCTGTCTCCTCCTCCTCATTTGTTCAAAATATTGGACATTCTATCATCTTCGTAACCGACTCGGTACAAATGCTTATAAACAGACTTTCATTAATTTTTTTCAGCTTTGTCTGCAACAATTAATGTTTTAAGTTTTATGTAAAGTAGAAACATTAGAAAATTTATCAGACAGTAAAACAACTGAACGAATTATAGTTTCAATTGTTTTTTATTAAAGTAGCTTCTTACGATTAAAAACAAACATATACAAAAAATTTAACAACTTTTTTCTTAAATTGAAGTTTGATTTCAAATCGGAAGAACCAACTTAATTTCTTAATTATTTACAATTTGATCAGTTTTTAAACAGTCCATTTGAATTTTTGTTTTTTTTTATTGTATTATAGGTACAGAAAAAGCAGGCGACGGTTAACGAAAGTCTGTTTAGAGGTTTTTGAGACCACGTTGACTCAATGATATTAGAACCTCTGAAACTTTTATTCATTCACTAATCCTTAACCAATCTGCTGTCTTCAAACTTTTGCTAACCGAGACAAGGTTCTGATCATTTTAAATTAGAATTCTCTAGGCGCACCTCAATTACAAAGTTTTGTATTATGGAAGTCCAAAAAATTTATTTTTATCACTTTTTCTGATTTTAATTTGTATTTAATTCATAGATGATCAAAATTGATCTTTCTTTGTGTCCTGCTAAGCAAGCAAAAACGCAAAAAAATTAACAATAAGCTAATACAATTGTTTTTATACAACTAGTGTTAACAAAAAAAGGTCAAATTTCTAATACAATTTTTCGGAAACAACTAGTCTAATAGTTTAAAGTTTATCAACTAAAGTATAAAACTTTTAATCAAATTTCAGTTTTTCAACAAAATCCTACTTGACTTGTGATTAGTGGGACGATATTACGGGGCAGCAAAGAATTCAACCAATGAGGAAACAAATTTACAAAACCCCTTACTTTTTTGAAAAGAAATAATCTCAAAGTAAAAGATCAATATCTATCAACTGAACACAAAAGTTCACTACATCCTCATTGAAAAAGCTGGTCGACTTTGCTGAACTATCAATGGGGACTCTAAGTTATGCGACCACAAAAAATTAATGAGAGCAAACGAAAAACAATCAAATAGTGTGGAGTTATATGATCCTTAAAGTAGCAACTACAAACTCTAAAGTAAATTCTTTAATGCTTAGAGAACCAATATGACATGCCTTAGGGTGAACAAACTTTTTCATTAGAAAAAGAAACAAACTTGACAGAAAACAAAATTTTTTTTGAAACCGACACGAGGTTTAAAAGCCAATTAAACAATCAAATCACCTTTTACAGATCCGAGCCCTCAGAAACTCAAAAGATTCTAAAAGAAATAGATTCAGTGTTACGAACTATGCAAAATAGCAACTGAAAAAGTCGAAAGCGATTGCGAAATTAGAAAGCCAACAAAAATGTCATTAGCTAGATCAAGTGATTACACAAGAAAATCAAAAAAGGACAAAAAGTACTACTAAATTCTAGATTATTGTATTAACTCAAAGTGTTCATAAAAATAAAAATCATCGGCTCCCCATTTTTGGATATAATCAATTGCGATTATGCTCTATTAAAAAAAATGAATATCTTGTAGAGGCAATCAGGAAGCGGCGATGAGAACAAAAAAGAAAATGAAGTGTAAAATAAGTTCAAACACCAAATTCGTTCTCTATTATGGCAGCAATCTGAAAAAATATGTAAATTGATTTTATTGATACTCTTTTGTTGGGTTAAGTAATCTCAGTTTACTTAGACCGCTAATCCGGTTTGATTTTTCATTGACCATAGAAAGAAAATAATTGTTAATAGATCACAAAAAAAACCACATCTTGGACTGTAGAAGAACCAGTAATAGCTTCACTATCGGTTTGCAGCTACTCAGGAGTTAATCAATTTACAAACTTCAGTTTTCGTCGAACAAAATGTGACGAGATGCGGTCTCACGAAATGCTCTGACTAAGATGCACAATCATTCGCAACAGCTCATTAAATTTTTTTATATCAACAAGAAAATTTTTGTTCCATTTATGGAAATGCATCACCTTAATTTATTAGAAAGATGCATAACTTGTTTGAAAAAAAGGAATAAAAAATGGCTGCTTCTTAATTATCCTAAACAGGTAACTGATATTTTCTGTTCCTGATCAGGTAAGCACTAAACGAACTCTTTTTTCGCCATCACGTTTTTGTAACGGATTTTTCAGACCGACCTTTCCATTGTACTGAACTGGGCAATCGGGAAAGGTCTTCCTAACGACACCGAAGCTGGATTTTGGACAGCGTGGAAGCGAGAAATTGCAGCACCTTTGAGTTTAAATGGAACCCTCAGCCCCAAAAATGAAGAAATCCGAAAAGATCGGAAATTTTTTGGCAGTAAGTTGAAGATTATATAAATAGCTCAAAAATGTTTAGTAGCCAATTGTGATTATGTTTGAATAATATATATTGAATTTGAATAATACTCGCTGACAGATCTTAATTAGATGTCTTAATTAAATTGTGTATAATCCGGCCTCAGCACAGTGTTGCACAATGAAATAATATTTAGCTCATATTACGAACATATGCAAATTCCTCATTGTGCTGTTGATTAAAACTTGGGATTTTTTGGTCGAAAAATACCTCTAAATATCTTAGAAAGAATTAGTTTCGTTTCTGAATAGTTGTAAATAAGCAACGTGGACAAATAACAAGATCAGACCGATCTTCTTTTTCAATTTGCCCAATAAAATCTTGCAGGTTTTAACATATCTGGATTCTCGCCAACAATCTTGCCAACAATCTTGTCATGATAATTCAATTTTCGATTCCCTTGAGATTTAATCTAAATCCACAGACTGTCATTTTTCATTGAACTATCATCCGATTGTTTTTAACAGCATCATAAGAGGATTGGAATGCACACGGAGCGCGATAACGGGGCTCGCAAGATTCCGTATACGTCCCAGTTTGAGGCGCAATCCGGAAGTGACCTCAGATCAGATCATCCCCGGACCAAATTGACCTCTGATCATACTATTGTGCGCCCAACAAAGTCCCAGACCCTGTAATTTTGGTCTGGAAGCACACCGTGTGCGTTGCATTTGTGTCTCATCAGAAGCCATTCTCGTCTGGCACCTCAACCTGGGGTAGACGTAGAAACAAAAAAATTGATACAACTGCATTGGCAAAAGGAAAAAGACATGGAGACTTAAACATATTTAATTGAGGGTCCTTAAAAATCACATACCAATCACTATTTAAGCAAAATATTGTAGTTTGAGCGTCGCTATATTGCGGTACTTTTGGTCTTTGCAACGCAGAAGAGGAATTTTGAATGACTCGAAATGATTAATGCAGAAGTGTTTTTCAATATGTCGAGAGGGATATATCTTCTGTTTTCACGACCCGATCAGAGGTTATGCTTTTCGGTTTTGGCAAATCGAAGAAGCGCGTATTGGAGAGGTATCTTTTTAACGAGCTCTTCTGGAGTGAATTTAGAGCCGGAAAAAAACGTGTGAAAAATTTGAAGTGGTTTGATCTTTGTGGAAATTTTGTGGAAAATAGAGTGCTTTTAGTTCACATCACTTTTCCAAAGAGAGCGAGAAATTAAGGTGTGAACCAATTTTTTGTAAACGAGGAACAATTTTAGTTCATGTGAGTCTTTTATAATCTGTTTCAATATAAATAATTTTTTTACTTAAGTGGCTGAAGTATCAATATTAAGCCTGTTTTCTTGCTGTTTTGGACTTTTTGTTACTATGGATGAGTTTTTTGCTGATTTGGAGGTTTTTCAACTAATTTGCTGACACATAGGCTATTTAAGCACTTTTTGTCCATTGTTCTGATTTGTTGTTTTAATTGAAGAGACTCCTATCGATCGACTGGATCTTTTTTAAAAAGTGACTACAGTTGTGGAACAGATGTGTTCGCTCGCAGAAATGACATAAAGTCACGAAACTTGCAAATTTTTTTTACAATATTAGTTTAGAGAAAATTGTTATTAGAGTTCCACTTTTTTAAATAAGTAGCTAATTGACTAATTGCAGTTTTTAGGTACTGTCTGGGGTTACTTGTCTTGGTAGTAGGAGTTGGTCCTTTGAAAGAAAGTTTCGTGGCTGAGACGACGCTTTTCATTTTGTCTAATTTTTTTTTTTGAAAAGTGAGGAAGCGAAGTTAGCAGATATTCAGGGTTGAAGAAAATTGAGCGCGTTGTTTATGTCTTCATTCAATACAGAACAAGAAATTGCGGGTTTGAAAAAATTACGGTAAGCGCTCAAATTATTTTGATCCACTGTTCTTTGACTTTGAACTTTTTTGTAGTGTCTGAAAAGTTACTTACGATTAAATTAATATTGTACAGGTTTATGGCGTTGATTAATGGCGCCAAGAGAAAAATTGATTGAAGGCAATAAAACTTTAGGACCATTTCTTAAACTCATACTACGCACGTGTTACCCTCGATAGGAGTGCCTTTCTGCTGTTGAACGGCCCTTTACAGGATTTGAAAGCTAACAAAATTGGCCATTTACAATTTTCATCATTGAAAAAGTATGAGTTTTTGGATCAAAATCAGTACCCATATGTCTCCAATGAAAGTAATGCTAACGGAATTTTTGTCCCTGAACAGAAAGTAAAGCAAACGTTATCATGTGCTTTGTATAAGCACGGTAGGGGAGCAATAATTGTATAACTTTCGTACATCGGTTTGATTTCAACAACTTTTACTCCAGCGCTACGTGTTCCAGGAGGCCTTAACGTGGCTAAGCGGTCAAAAATGGGAAATTTTTAAAATATCTCACAATCTTCTGTATAAGAACTTTTCCATAAAGTATTAACAATTAGTTCGTTTTTCATAGAAAAATTTCAGAAAAGGCGATATTTAACAGGAAATCAATGACTTTTACCCATTTAATCAGTAAAAAACATGATTGACTCGCTACACCGAAACTAAGATAATTTTTTTGCGTCATTTAGGTATGGTCTTGCTTTGCTTATTACTTCCACTTGTTTTTCATGACATTTGAGCTCTATTTCTTATTCAATGTGACTGGAGTCACTGAAATGACTTAGTTCAATAGAGAAAAATGCTATAAAACATTATGTAACTAAATTTGGAAATAAATTGAAGCTCTTTGGACCTTTGTAGTGCTTAATGACCTAGGCTCATTAATTGTGTACAGAACGACCAATTAAAACGATTATTTATAAGTTTTTTTACACGAGTAACCTTTTTTACACGGCTCCAAAAACCAGTTCAGAGCAAAAAATTTTGGAACAAAGTTTCTGAATTTTAACGGTAACTGAACTGAACGGTGAATTTCAACGGTAACTGTAAAAACGGTAACTGAACATATGTCCCAGAACAGATCTTATGCCGAGAGTTATAATTTGCTATTTAAATGAGCTCTGTAGTGGGACACTATTTGTTTGCCTATTGGACATCAAAAAAGTGGCAATTTTAAAAATCTCGCACCATTGTTTAGATGGGAACTTTTCTGAAAAGTATGCGCGGTTAGTGCGTTGCTCATAAAAGTATTCAGAAAGAGCAATTTTTTGACAGGAAATCAATGCCTTTTAGCAGTTTAATAAGAAAATAAACGTCATTTTATCGCTACGCAAAACGTAAAAAATAATTTCTGTGTCAGTTAATCGTATGTTCCTGCTTTGCTTATTGATTCTGTTTGTTCTGTTGGTTTTTCATGACACTTGAGCCCATTTTTTTTCAATGTGATTGGAGTGAGTGAAATGACTTAGTTCAGGAGAGAAAAAAATTTTTCAAGACATTATATAACTAAAACTGGAAACCATTTGAGGCTTTTTTGAACCTTTGTAGTGCTTAGCGACCAATGCACAAAAATATTACAGAAGGAACCATTTAAATAATTTTTCATTTTTTTATACGAGTAACTCAAATACATTATCCAAGTGAAAGTTGATGTGAAAATTACTATTTAGGCTCGAAAAATTGATTTACGGCAAAACATTTTGGAAAAAGATTTTGAATGTTAACTACATGCTTCCATCAGCGGGAGTGCCGTTATGCTATACAACGGCTTTTTAAAGGATTGGAAGGCTGACAAAAGTTACCATTTATAATATTCACCTTGAAAAAATAAAGTGTGTAAACTTAATGTAAACGTAATGTAAACGTAATGTAAACTTTCTGTGTCAGTTAATCGTATGTTCCTGCTCTGCTTATTGATTCTGTTTGTTCTGTTTGTTTTTCATGACATTTGAGCCCAAATTTTTCAATGTAATTGGAGTGAGTGAAATGAATTATTTCAGGAGAGAGAAAAACTTTTCAAGGCCTTATATAACTAAAGCTGGAAAACTTTTTGAAACTTTGTAGTGCTTACCAACCTATGCACAATAATTTTGTGCAGAAAGAACCATTAGAACGATTTTTTATACGAGTAACTAAAATACCTTATCGAAGGTGAGGTTGACGTGAAAAGTACTGTTTAGGCTCGAAAAATTAATTTACGATGAAACATTTTGGAAAAAGATTTTGAATTTAACTACATGCTTCCATCAGCAGGAGTGCCGTTGTGCTAAACAACGACTTTTTAAAGGATTGGAAGGCTAACAAATGTTACCAGTAGTAATAGAGTGAGTGATAGTCCCCGGGGGGGTGGGGACCCCCTGTATTAAGATTGGTTATAGCGGCTTTGACCGCTTAGGGAACCCCTCCATGTATTAAGATAGGGAATAGAATCTCCATGTATTAAGATAGGGTATAGGGTGCATGTATTAAGATTAGGAATAGAATCTCCATGTATTAAGATTAGGAATAGAATCTCCATGTATTAAGATTAGGAATAGAAACTCCATGTATTAAGATTAGGAATAGAATCTCAATATATTAAGATTAGGAATAGAATATCCATATATTAAGATTGTGTATAGCCGCCATGTATTAAGATTAGTTATAGCGGTCGACATGTATTAAGATTAGTTATAGCGGTCGACATTTATTAAGATTAGTTATAGCGGTCGACATGTTTTAAGATTAGTTATAGCGGTCGACATGTATTAAGATTAGTTATAGCGGTCGACATGTATTAAGATTAGTTATAGCGGTCAACATGTGTTAAGATTAGTTGTAGCGGTTGACATGTATTAAGATTAGTTATAGCGGTCGACATGTTTTAAGATTATTTATATCCGCTGACATATATTAAGATTAGGGGTATTTTTTGAAAAATGGTTGAGATTTTTGTACATTTTTACGCCGTTTTTTCAATAATCTCTAAATACTCTCTTCTGATTGGTTAAAAATAACAGCTTTTTTAAAAATCAATTGTGTTGAAACAGGGCATAAACAGAAACAGATTACACATTTAGCGAAAAAACAATATAAAAACAAATAAAAGTGGTCAACAATTTAAAAGTTGACTAGTACTATACATTTTTCGTCAGAGTGAGCACTTTGCTATGTGGTGCAGTTTTTAGCATTAAAATACAATAAAAAGCTCAAAATTACGCACAAAAGATGTCAAACAGCATAAAGTCTGCTAAATCGAAGCAAACTTTACAAAAAATTTGCTGAATTTTTGCAGAATTCTTGTTAATTTTTGCCTCCTTTTTGCTTTTCAAGCTAGGTTTTGATCAAATACCTAATTCTGACTGGTTGAAAATACCAGTTTTAAAAATCAAATGAGTTGAAACAGGGCATAACCAGACACAGATGACACATTTAGCGAAAAAACAATATAAAAACAAAAAAAAGTGGTCAACAATTTAAAAGTTGACTAGTACTATACAACTTTCGTCAGAGTGAGCAGTTTGCTATGTGGTGCAGTTGTTAGCATTAAAATACAATAAAAAGCTCAAAATTACGCACAAAAGTTGTCAAACAGCATAAAGTCTGCTAAATTGAATCAAACTTTACAAAAAATTTGCTGAATTTTTGCAGAATTCTTGTTAATTTTTGCCTCCTTTTTGCTTTTCAAGCTAGGTTTTGACCAAAAACCTAATTCTGACTAGTTGAAAATACCAGTTTTAAAAATCAAATGAGTTGAAACAGGGCATAACCAGACACAGATGACACATTTAGCGAAAAAACAATATAAAAACAAATAAAAGTGGTCAACAATTTAAAAGTTGACTAGTACTATACAACTTTCGTCAGAGTGAGCAGTTTGCTATGTGGTGCAGTTTTTAGCATTAAAATACAATAAAAAGCTCAAAATTACGCACAAAAGATGTCAAACAGCATAAAATCTGCTAAATCGAATCAAACTTTACGAAAGTTTTACTGAAAACTGAAGTCAAAAATTCACAATTTAACCTAGATGTTTTAAGATGATGTATAGGCGACATTAAATAGCAAGATGGCGCAGTGGTAATCACACAATTTCTTGTCAACTAGTACAAAATGCGTTGATTGGAAACAAATTTTGTGAAGAAATGTGACTCTCCACGAGAATTTCTCAAGACAGGCAATGAAAGCAAAGGACTTTGCGCGCCTAGTTCAACCATTCGTCTACGTGACACAGATGACCTGCAAAATTTAACAGAAGAAGTACACAACTCATACAGTAAACGTTGCATATGGCATAAAATTTGTCTGTTCGTCGCATAATATCTGTAAAAATTATACTCTGTTTTCCAAAATATCTCTGGAAAGTCAAAAAAGCAATAGGAGCTTGCCTACCAAATTCAACAAATTTTTCTTAAGATTAGACTGTCAACACAAAGTTAGAAGAACATTGCTAAATTTTTTCATGCTAAATAACAAGGTCTGGTAGTATTTTGGATATAGAGCAATGATATTGATAATTTTTTGTTTGTTTGCTACCGTGTTTAATCTGTTATAGAGATGAAAAATTTTGGGGATAACCAAATTTTTATCGATTGATTACCAACGCAGGAACAAAAACCTAATGTCATTTTACAAAAAATTTTTTTAAGTAGAACGATTTTACCTATCAAGAAGAACAATCTTCCAATAGACACTGTTTTCCAGCTAAAATCGAGTAAAATTGTTGAAAATTTGCTTTTTTTGTTCAAGCTAGTCTAACAACCAAATCATTGAAATGAAATGTACGTACTTATGTCAAACCGTTAAAATAAATCAGGAAAAAAATATTCCTACAAAGGAGGATTTCGAATCATTTAAATTATCTTTAGCAGAATCCTAACATTTTTTCTGATGTAATTTTTCTCTCATTGATTGCTGCCAATAGTGTTACTGAAGCTATTGTTTAACATTAATTTACACTAAAATTTCTTAAAGTCACTTGTTTTCAATATTAGGTGGCAAAAAACTTAGAGCAGAAAATTTACAAAATCAGTTAACAAGATAAATTAGGAATAAAAAATAACAATAATTTTACTTTACAAATGCAACCAATCGGCTATATGAAACTCATTTTCTTACTCACTAGCAGTGCTCAAAGCAGTTAACACCTAAAATTCGTAGTATAAGATAATTGTTATTGAAAAACATATAATAATTAGATATCAATAAAAATCAAGTACAACTATTGAAAACAATATTTTGCTAAATTTAGAATGCATCACAAAGTCAGCAGCAATTATTTTGTTTTAATGCATTGAGAAACTCAGTTTCTTTTTGAAATGTCAAAAAGGGTACCATAATCAGTGACGACTCATCGTCTAGAAAGATTGCAAGGATCGTCAACAGAGGAAAGCACTGATCACCTTAACTGTGTTATTATCCAGTTCTTGTGATCCATATAGTTTAAAAGCCAACGTCTCCAATATCAAAAGATAGTTCCGCTCGAAATTCTCAGACTCATGAAATTTTGTAAGTTGTTCCCTCTGTTCGTTATCACTTTCTTCCACTGATCCATTATCCTTCCTTAGAAGTTGCTGAACAGGAATGGAATTGGAAAAATTTTCCAAACGCATAGATTAATGCGCATTGTTCTTTGTTGTCTAATGCTAAGAAAGATGAATCTTTACTCTTCTTCGTAAAGATTTGAGAATATACGAGAAAAGATAAAGTCTCACTAATCAAGAGTTTTATTGTTAATCATGTTATATTCAGCAATCAAAATTTGAACTTTAGCTTTTCAATGTGAGGTTCAACAAAACCAGTAAATCAATAAATTATTCTTCAAGATGAATTGAGTAAAATTCACGTAAATTGCGGATCAACTCAATCTGAAAAAACAAAAAGTATAATGATTAAAAGCTGATATGTAACTTTGAGCTACTCGACAATGACTCATCACTTCAATATATGGAAATGACGTCATTTCTTTTTTTAGAAACAGGCGTCATGACAGAACATTCTAGAAGGAATATATGATCCCGATTGCGACAGTTCTACATATAATTTACTAACTTTCAGCTTAAGTGTACAAACTCATTCCGTGGCAAAACATTCCAACTATACATTTTTTTCTCATTTTTCTCTTACTCATATTTGTTAACTTTTACTTGAATTTTTTTTTCAACACAGATTTTTTCACTAAAGAAAATACAACAAGAAAATTACTCTTTAAAAATTTCCGATTGTTACAGTATTTTGAATAGATGTAGTCCAAAATTGTGTATCTCAAATATTGATAAAATTTACTGTCTGAGATCAAATTTAGTTTTTTTGAAAATAGAAACTAGCCCACAAATGTGTTTTCAACACAAACAGAGAGAGATCAAGAAAAATCTTCCATCTGTTATTGAAGAACAAGTTTACGTTGTACAACTTAATGTTGTTGTAATAGAACCTCCCTTCCAATCAGACGTCAGCTTTAGAAATCTAATTCTGAAAATAAATGATATCATTCTATGTATTGCTTTTTCTATTTTAATTTTCTTTTATATTAACAGGGTTTTACTTGATACCGTATTCATTTGTGAAAAATGTTGATCAAAAATCACTTACAATTTTTGGAAAAAATTTACAAAAGAAAGGAAGGAATCGCTGATGCTTACAGAGTAGACGAAATTGATGTTGATTCTTATTTCTTTTACAATTTCTTGGATGTTTTTACTCAAAACAACAGAATCATCCGACTTAGTAAAGGATTTGAATATACAACCTTCTCTATCAAAAAGTTCGAGTATGATGACTACATAACAAAACAATCTTTTGATTTATCGTCAGAACTACACATCAACAAGTATGAAATGCTTTTCATATTGAATTCTGTCCCAGAGATAATGGAACAGTACAGAAATTTGTCTCAATCTAATTATATCCCAATTCCTGAACCGGTAACAATTAGTTCATCTCTGCAGAGTGCTCTGTTCTTTCATTATTACAAGGACTACAATGCAGAGGGGGTAAGAGTACGATTTGGAATACGACTCCCCAACATTTGTATACAAAAATTTAGTTCCAAATTTGGAACATTTTCCGAGATCGATTTGAGATTCAACGAGATGGAGAGAATTTATCAAAGCTTGACTTTTTTGGTCAATTACGTCAACTCATTTCCTCTAGCTTTTCAATGTGAGACTTAACAAAACTAGTAAATCATTTCAAGTTAAATTGAGTAAAGAGTAAAAAACAACGCGGAACAAATTATTCTTCAAGATGAATTGAGTAAAATTCACGTAAATTGCGGATCAACTCAATCTGAAAAAACAAAAAGTATAATGATTAAAAGCTGATATGTAACTTTGAGCTACTCGACAATGACTCATCACTTCAATATATGGAAATGACGTCATTTCTTTTTTTAGAAACAGGCGTCATGACAGAACATTCTAGAAGGAATATATGATCCCGATTGCGACAATTCTACATATAATTTTCTAACTTTCAGTTTAAATGTACAAACTCATTCCGTGGCGAAACATTCCAACTATACATTTTTTTCTCATTTTTCTCTTACTCATATTTGTTAACTTTTACTTGAAATTTTCTTTTTCAACACAGATTTTTTCACTAAAGAAAATACAACAAGAAAATTACTCTTTAAAAATTTCCGATTGTTACAGTATTTTGAATAGATGTAGTCCAAAATTGTGTATCTCAAATATTGATAAAATTTACTGTCTGAGATCAAATTTAGTTTTTTTGAAAATAGAAACTAGCCCACAAATGTGTTTTCAACACAAACAGAGAGAGATCAAGAAAAATCTTCCATCTGTTATTGAAGAACAAGTTTACGTTGTACAACTTAATGTTGTTGTAATAGAACCTCCCTTCCAATCAGACGTCAGCTTTAGAAATCTAATTCTGAAAATAAATGATATCATTCTATGTATTGCTTTTTCTATTTTAATTTTCTTTTATATTAACAGGGTTTTACTTGATACCGTATTCATTTGTGAAAAATGTTGATCAAAAATCACTTACAATTTTTGGAAAAAATTTACAAAAGAAAGGAAGGAATCGCTGATGCTTACAGAGTAGACGAAATTGATGTTGATTCTTATTTCTTTTACAATTTCTTGGATGTTTTTACTCAAAACAACAGAATCATCCGACTTAGTAAAGGATTTGAATATGCAACCTTCTCTATCAAAAAGTTCGAGTATGATGACTACATAACAAAACAATCTTTTGATTTATCGTCAGAACTACACATCAACAAGTATGAAATGCTTTTCATATTGAATTCTGTCCCAGAGATAATGGAACAGTACAGAAATTTGTCTCAATCTAATTATATCCCAATTCCTGAACCGGTAACAATTAGTTCATCTCTGCAGAGTGCTCTGTTCTTTCATTATTACAAGGACTACAATGCAGAGGGGGTAAGAGTACGATTTGGAATACGACTCCCCAACATTTGTATACAAAAATTTAGTTCCAAATTTGGAACATTTTCCGAGATCGATTTGAGATTCAACGAGATGGAGAGAATTTATCAAAGCTTGACTTTTTTGGTCAATTACGTCAACTCATTTCCTCTAGCTTTTCAATGTGAGACTTAACAAAACTAGTAAATCATTTCAAGTTAAATTGAGTAAAGAGTAAAAAACAACGCGGAACAAATTATTCTTCAAGATGAATTGAGTAAAATTCACGTAAATTGCGGATCAACTCAATCCGAAAAAACAAAAAGTATAATGATTAAAAGCTGATATGTAACTTTGAGCTACTCGACAATGACTCATCACTTCAATATATGGAAATGACGTCATTTCTTTTTTTAGAAACAGGCGTCATGACAGAACATTCTAGAAGGAATATATGATCCCGATTGCGACAGTTCTACATATAATTTACTAACTTTCAGCTTAAATGTACAAACTCATTCCGTGGCAAAACATTCCAACTATACATTTTTTTCTCATTTTTCTCTTACTCATATTTGTTAACTTTTACTTGAATTTTTTTTTCAACACAGATTTTTTCACTAAAGAAAATACAACAACAAAATTACTCTTTAAAAATTTCCGATTGTTACAGTATTTTGAATAGATGTAGTCCAAAATTGTGTATCTCAAATATTGATAAAATTTACTGTCTGAGATCAAATTTAGTTTTTTTGAAAATAGAAACTAGCCCACAGATGTGTTTTCAACACAAACAGAGAGAGATCAAGAAAAATCTTTCATCTGTTATTGAATAACAAGTTTACGTTGTACAACTTAATGTTGTTGTAATAGAACCTCCCTTCCAATCAGACGTCAGCTTTAGAAATCTAATTCTCAAGATAAATGATATCATTCTATGTATTGCTTTTTCTATTTTAATTTTCTTTTATATTAACAGGGTTTTACTTGATACCGTATTCATTTGTGAAAAATGTTGATCAAAAATCACTTACAATTTTTGGAAAAAATTTACAAAAGAAAGGAAGGAATCGCTGATGCTTACAGAGTAGACAAAATTGATGTTGATTCTTATTTCTTTTACAATTTCTTGGATGTTTTTACTCAAAACAACAGAACCATCCGACTTAGTAAAGGATTTGAATATGCAACCTTCTCTATCAAAAAATTCGAGTATGACGACTACATAACAAAACAATCTTTTGATTTATCGTCAGAACTACACATCAACAAGTATGAAATGCTTTTCATATTGAATTCTGTCCCAGAGATAATGGAACAGTACAGAAATTTGCCTCAATCTAATTATATCCCAATTCCTGAACCGGTAACAATTAGTTCATCTCTGCAGAGTGCTCTGTTCTTTCATTATTACAAGGACTACAATGCAGAGGGGGTAAGAGTACGATTTGGAATACGACTCCCCAACATTTGTATACAAAAATTTAGTTCCAAATTTGGAACATTTTCCGAGATCGATTTGAGATTCAACGAGATGGAGAGAATTTATCAAAGCTTGACTTTTTTGGTCAATTACGTCAACTCATTTCCTCTAGCTTTTCAATGTGAGACTTAACAAAACTAGTAAATCATTTCAAGTTAAATTGAGTAAAGAGTAAAAAACAACGCGGAACAAATTATTCTTCAAGATGAATTGAGTAAAATTCACGTAAATTGCGGATCAACTCAATCTGAAAAAACAAAAAGTATAATGATTAAAAGCTGATATGTAACTTTGAGCTACTCGACAATGACTCATCACTTCAATATATGGAAATGACGTCATTTCTTTTTTTAGAAACAGGCGTCATGACAGAACATTCTAGAAGGAATATATGATCCCGATTGCGACAGTTCTACATATAATTTACTAACTTTCAGCTTAAGTGTACAAACTCATTCCGTGGCAAAACATTCCAACTATACATTTTTTTCTCATTTTTCTCTTACTCATATTTGTTAACTTTTACTTGAATTTTTTTTTCAACACAGATTTTTTCACTAAAGAAAATACAACAACAAAATTACTCTTTAAAAATTTCCGATTGTTACAGTATTTTGAATAGATGTAGTCCAAAATTGTGTATCTCAAATATTGATAAAATTTACTGTCTGAGATCAAATTTAGTTTTTTTGAAAATAGAAACTAGCCCACAAATGTGTTTTCAACACAAACAGAGAGAGATCAAGAAAAATCTTTCATCTGTTATTGAATAACAAGTTTACGTTGTACAACTTAATGTTGTTGTAATAGAACCTCCCTTCCAATCAGACGACAGCTTTAGAAATCTAATTCTCAAGATAAATGATATCATTCTATGTATTGCTTTTTCTATTTTAATTTTCTTTTATATTAACAGGGTTTTACTTGATACCGTATTCATTTGTGAAAAATGTTGATCAAAAATCACTTACAATTTTTGGAAAAAATTTACAAAAGAAAGGAAGGAATCGCTGATGCTTACAGAGTAGACAAAATTGATGTTGATTCTTATTTCTTTTACAATTTCTTGGATGTTTTTACTCAAAACAACAGAACAATCCGACTTAGTAAAGGATTTGAATATGCAACCTTCTCTATCAAAAAATTCGAGTATGACGACTACATAACAAAACAATCTTTTGATTTATCGTCAGAACTACACATCAACAAGTATGAAATGCTTTTCATATTGAATTCTGTCCCAGAGGTAATGGAACAGTACAGAAATTTGTCTCAATCTAATTATATCCCAATTCCTGAACCGGTAACAATTACTTCATCTCTGCAGAGTGCTCTGTTCTTTCATTATTACAAGGACTACAATGCAGAGGGGGTAAGAGTACGATTTGGAATACGACTCCCCAACATTTGTATACAAAAATTTAGTTCCAAATTTGGAACATTTTCCGAGATCGATTTGAGATTCTACGAGATGGAGAGAATTTATCAAAGCTTGACTTTTTTGGTCAATTACATCAACTCAATTCCTCTAGCTTTTCAATGTGAGACTTAACAAAACTAGTAAATCATTTCAAGTTAAATTGAGTAAAGAGTAAAAAACAACGCGGAACAAATTATTCTTCAAGATGAATTGAGTAAAATTCACGTAAATTGCGGATCAACTCAATCTGAAAAAACAAAAAGTATAATGATTAAAAGCTGATATGTAACTTTGAGCTACTCGACAATGACTCTTCTTTGGTAACTTTACAATTGAGACATTTCCTTTTCTGGAAAACAACGTCACTTTTTCTGCTAAACCTTACCCTTTTTGGAAACTTTGTTCTCATTGGTTGGAGTTTAGTATAAATAGAGCTGAAAAATTCACCCAGCATCACTTGCTTTCTCTTCTCTAAAAACAACATCACCTCTGTCTCAACTACCTTTGACTCTAGTCTCACCACATTGAGAAATGGAATTTACAGTGCAGAACAACAGCCTTCTCTACTCAGTTTCTTTCACAGAAAAGACTGCTTGGATCAGCATCAGAGAACTGTCGAATGGTCTCTACGAGTCCGTTGTAACCCTACCTATCACAGTGTGGCACATTATTGAGCACCAGCGACAACAGTTTGACACATATCATCGGGGTCAGGTTCCAATCACGGAGAATCAGCTTGGAACTCACGCAATGGGTCACGAAAATGCTGTGATCAGTGGGCATCACTACCCTCACGTTAACGGAACAGATTTTCCCGACAACTACGTTGCTGGAAGCATTCAGTACACATTTGCATGAGAGGAAGGACAGATTCCCAACAACTGGTTTAATACACCAGAGACAAGTCAAGTATCACGTCCAGAACCGCAAAACAGACTTCTCCAGATAGTGAGCAATGCTGGCAGCAGTGAACAAAGCGAACTGAGTGTCGATACTAGTACCACGTGGTCATTTAATGATCTGGAAAACTTCGATCCAGCTCAATATTATGGTTCGACTGATATGTCGACTACACCGTCAATGACAACCCCCTCCATAGAGGATGGAACAGCTCACAACCCCATTGTGCTGACTGATGAGGCTCCGATAACTCCCATTAGTGTTCGACCTACAGAACCGCCAGCAATTGCTGAAAGAGTCCGTCCATTTGGCAATGAAATTCAAAACTAGCCAGATCTAGTTGTGAGAACTCTTTTTGAATAAATTTGATATTGTATATTTTATACTTGAATTCTTTGTGATGTATTTATACTTTTGTTTTAATTCATTTCTTTTTAAGTTGAACTTTCTCTTTACTCCGAACACTATGCAGGCTATGTTTAAGCAAAAACACAGCAACTTTTGTCAAAATTTTATGATTACTTTGATTAAAAATCTGCTTCTTAACAAAAAAATCGATTTCAAAATTGAAGTTTAAGAAAATAACTGAATTTTTTTTGATTTTTAATAGAAATCTTTGTTTTGAAAATTGATATTTAATGAAACAAAACAAATTCGAAAGTTGCCATTTTAAAATGTGAAGAAAATTTCTTTTTTTTGCGCAATATCGTACCGTAAAATGAAGAAAAATGAATATTTTTTGCGTTTTTAAATGACACATTTTGAAAATTTTTTCGACATTTAGGAAATTTTTTCTAACTCAAAATTTGATATTTAAGTGAAAATGTTGAAAATTTTTTTGATTTTTAAGAGAACGTTGGAAATTTTTTCGATTTTCAACAAAAAGTTGTTTGAATTTTTGATTTGTAAGAAAAGTTTTTGAAAAATTGATTTTTAACAATAAGTTAATTTAAATTATAAAGGTAAATACAAATCACAAGCAAGAAATTATATACTTTATTTTCTAATTTCAAGATACAAAAGAGGATTATCAATTATGCCATGTCCATCTAACAAACAATCAACAATCTTTATAAGTTCACTCTCATACTTTGAATTTCTAAGGGAATGCACCCTATCTAGAAAAGATGATCCAAGGTTTTGAGTACTCGCATTTCTTTGCTCAGTGCGTAGAAAGTGGCGCTTGAATTTCTTTCTGCTCAATCGTTTTTTGGAGATACTGGGCACTTTTTCCACGTACTTATTCTCCAAGTTGTGCTCTACCGCTCTGGTTAACTGAGTAAAAACCACTCCTGACTCTTCTATAATAGAACCAAAGAACTGATTATTATAGAGTGTGTACAAGCAATCAACTGTTTGATAAACATAAGACAAATTTACCATTTTCTCTAGTATCTCTTTCACTGAGGATGAAATGAGAATAATGTGGTAGCGACAAATCTTTAATGGACAAAAGTTGTCATTATGAATAGCAACGGAGTATTTTTTAGTGAGTAGATAAGGTTTATACTCCTTAACTGATACAGAAATGAATATTGTCTTGTCATTAAAATCTCTGTAAAATTGAAGTAAAACCTGACACATTATTGCTGCCATTTTTATATCGGGATAACACTATAGAACCTATATATGGAAACAAAAATTACGGTAACGTAATTTCTATTTTTAGAGTTAACAAGTTCTGTTTCCATAAAAACCCATTTTCGAAATGATACAGTTCAAGAAACAGAAGGCTAAAAAAATTTGTTGTTATACTTGTTCAAAATATTTCAAGCACTATTTTTCTTTAATGCAACAGAGACGAGCTAAACACCAGGATCCGTTTGAAATTCTGGTTAAAAAATTTGCGAACCTCAAGATTTCCGAATAAATTACCCTATAAGGAAATAACGTCATTTAGCATACCTTTTATGGTAATGACTTCATGTATACCCATAAAAGGTATGCTAAATGACGTTATTTCCTTATAGGGTAATCTATTCGGAAATCTTGAGGTTCGCAAATTTTTTAACCAGAATTTCAAACGGATCCTGGTGTTTAGCTCGTCTGTGTTGCATTAAAGAAAAATAGTGCTTGAAATATTTTGAACAAATATAACAACGAAATTTTTTAGCCTTCTGTTTCTTGAACTGTATCATTTCGAAAATGGGTTTTTATGGAAACAGAACTTGTTACCTCTAAAAATAGAAGTTACGTTACCGTAATTTTTGTTTCCATATATAGGTTCAATAGTGTTATCCCGATATAGAAATGGCAGCAATAATGTGTCAGGTTTTACCTCAATTTTACAGAGATTTTAATGACAAGACAATATTCATTTCTGTATCAGTTAAGGATTATAAACCTTATCTACTCACTAAAAAATACTCCGTTGCTACCCATAATGACAACTTTTGTCCATTAAAGACTTGTCGCTACCACATTATTCTCATTTCATCCTCAGTGAAAGAGATACTAGAGAAAATGGAAAATTTGTCTTATGTTTATCAAACAGTTGATTGCTTGTACACACTCTATAATAATCAGTTCTTTGGTTCCATTATAGAAGAGTCAGGCGTGGTCTTTACTCAGTTAACCAGAGCGGTAGAGCACAACTTGGAGAATAAGTACGTGGAAAAAGTGCCCAGTATCTCCAAAAAACGATTGAGCAGAAAGAAGTTCAAGCGTCACCTTCTACGCACTGAACAAAAAAATGCGAGTAGTCAAACCCTTGGATCATCTTTTCTAGATAGGGTGCATTCCCTTAGAAATTCAAAGTATGAGAGTGAACTTATAAAAATTGTTGATTGTTTGTTAGATGGACATGGCATAATTGATAATCCTCTTTTGTATCTTGAAATTAGAAAATAAAGTATATAATTTCTTGCTTGTGATTTGTATTTACCTTTATAATTTAAATTTACTTATTGTTAAAAATCAATATTTCAAAAACTTTTCTTACAAATCAAAAATTCGAACAACTTTTTGTTAAAAATCGAAAAATTTTCAACGTTCTCTTAAAAATCAAAGAATTTTTCAACATTTTCACTTATATATCGAATTTTGAGTTTTGAACATTTTGAAAATTTGACAAAATTTTCAAAATGTGTCATATAAAAACGCAAAAAATATTCATTTTTCTTCATTTTACGGTATGATATTGCGCAAAAAAAAAGAAATTTTCTTCACATTTTAAAATGGCAACTTTCGAATTTGTTTTGTTTTATTAAATATCAATTTTCAAAACAAAGATTTCTATTAAAAATCAAAAAAAAATTCAGTTATTTTCTTACACTTCAATTTTTAAATCGACTTTTTGTTAAGAAGCAGATTTTTAATCAAAGTAATTATAAAATTTTGACAATAGTTGCTGTGTTTTTGCCTGAACATAGCCTGCATAGTGTTCGGAGTAAAGAGAAAGTTCAACTTAAAAAGAAATGAATTAAAACAAAAGTATAAATACATCACAAAGAATTCAAGTATAAAATATACAATATCAAACTTATTCAAAAAGAGTTCTCACAACGTGATCTGGCAAGTTTTGAATTTCATTGCCAAATGGACGGACTCTTTCAACAATTGCTGCTGGTTCTGTTGGTCGAACACTGATGGGAGTTATCGAAGCCTCATCAGTCAGCACAATGGGTTTGAGAGCTGTTCCATCCTCTATGGAGGGGGTTGTCATTGACGGTGTAGTCGACATATCAGTCGAACCATAATATTGAGCTGGATCGAAGTTTTCCAGATCATTTAATGACCACGTGGTGCTAGTATCGACACTCAGTTCGCTTTGTTCACTGCTGCCAGCATTGCTCACTATCTGGAGAAGTCTGTTTTGCGGTTCTGGACTGCATACTTGACTTGTCTCTGGTGTATTAAACCAGTTGTTGGGAATCTGTCCTTCCTCCCATGGAAATGTGCACTGAATGCTTCCAGCAACGTAGTTGTCGGGAAAATCTGTTCCGTTAACGTGAAGGTAGTGATGCCCACTGATCACAGCAACTTCGTGACCCATTGCGTGAGTTCCAAGCTGATTCTCCGTGATTGGAACCTGCCCCTGATGATATGTGTCAAACTGTTGCCGCTGGTGCTCAATAATGTGCCACACTGTGATAGGTAGGTTTACAACGGACTCGTAGAGAGCATTCGACAGGTCTCTGATGCTGATCCGAGCAGTCTCTTCTGTGAAAGAAACTGAGTAGAGAAGGCTGTTGTTCTGCACTGTAAATTCCATTTCTCAATGTGGTGAGACTAGAGTCAAAGGTAGTTGAGACAGAGGTGATGTTGTTTTTAGAGAAGAGAAAGCAAGGGATGCTGTGTGAATTTTCAGCTCTAATTATACTAAACTCCAACCAATGAGAACAAAGTTTCCAAAAAGTGTAATGTTTAGCAGAAAAAGTGACGTTGTTTTCCAGAAAAGGAAATGTCTCAATTGTAGAGTTACCAAAGAAGGATTCAACTCATAGAAAATCTAACATTACTATCCTAAACAAGTAAGCTCAATACCGAATAAACACCAAAAAAGGTAACTTTTACACGTGTTACCCTAGTTAACAGCCAAAGATGGATAAGTTAGAGGAAATGAGTTGACGTAATTGACCAAAAAAGTCAAGCTTTGATAAATTCTCTCCATCTCGTTGAATCTCAAATCGATCTCGGAAAATTTTCCAAATTTGGAACTAAATTTTTTTATATAAATGTTGGGGAGTCGTATTCCAAATCGTACTCTTACCCCCTCTGCATTGTAGTCCTTGTATTAATGAAAGAACAGAGCACTCTGCAGAGATGAAGTAATTGTTACCGGTTCAGGAATTGGGATATAATTAGATTGAGACAAATTTCTGTACTGTTCCATTATCTCTGGGACAGAATTCAATATGAAAAGCATTTCATACTTGTTGATATGTATTTCTGACGATAAATCAAAAGATTGTTTTGTTATGTAGTCATCATACTCGAATTTTTTGATAGAGAAGGCTGCATGTTCAAATCCTTTACCAAGTCGGATGATTCTGTTGTTTTGAGTAAAAACATCCAAGAAATTGTAAAAGAAATAAGAATCAACATCAATTTCGTCTACTCTGTAAGCATCAGCGATTCCTTCCTTTCTTTTGTAAATTTTTTCCAAAAATTGTAAGTGAATTTTTATCAACATTTTTCACAAATGAATACGGTATCAAGCAAAACCCTGTTAATATAAAAGAAAATTAAAATAGAAAAAGCAATACATAGAATGATATCATTTATCTTGAGAATTAGATTTCTAAAGCTGACGTCTGATTGGAAGGGAGGTTCTATTACAACAACATTGAGTTGTACAACGTAAACTTGTTCTTCAATAACATATGGAAGATTTTTCTTGATCTCTCTCTGTTTGTGTTGAAAACACATTTATGCGCTAGTTTCTATTTTCAAAAAAACTAAATTTGATCTCAGACAATAATTTTTATCAATATTTGAGATACACAATTTTGGACTACATCTATTCAAAAAACTGTAACAATCGGAAAAATTTAATGAGTAATTTTCTCGTTGTATTTTCTTTAGTGAAAAAATCTTTGTTGAAAAAGAAAATTTCAAGTAAAATTTAACAAATATGATTAAGAGAAAAATGAGAAAAAAATGTATAGTTGGAATGTTTCGCCACGGAATGAGTTTGTACATTTAAGCTGAAAGTTAGTAAATTATATGTAGAACTGTCGCAATCGGGATCATATATTCCTTCTAGAATGTTCTGTCATGACGCTTGTTTCTAAAAAAAAGAAATGACGTCGTTTCCATATATGGAAGTTATGAGTCATTGTCGAGTAGCTCAAAGTTACATATCAGCTTTTAATCATTATAATTTTTGTTTTTTCAGATTGAGTTGATCCGCAATTTACGTGAATTTTACTCAATTCATCTTGAAAAATAATTTGTTCCGCGTTGTTTTTTACTCTTTACTCAATTTAACTTGAAATGATTTACTGGTTTTGTTAAATCTCACATTGAAAAGCTAAAAGTTCAAATTTTGATTGCTGAATATAACATGATTAACAATAAAACTCTTGATTAGTGAGACTTTATCTTTTCTCGTATATTCTCAAATCTTTACGAAGAAGAGTAAAGATTCATCTTTCTTAGCATTAGACAACAAAGAACAATGCGCATTAATCTATGCGTTTGGAAAATTTTTCCAATTCCATTCCTGTTCAGCAACTTCCAAGGAAGGATAATGGATCAGTGGAAGAAGTGTTTGAGCGGAATTATCTTTTGATATTGGAGACGTTGGCTTTTAAACTATATGGATCACAAGAACTGGATAAAAACACAGATAAGGTGATTAGTGCTTTCCTCTGTTGACGATCCTTGCAATCTTTCTAGACGATGAGTCGTCGCTGATTATGGTACCCTTTTTTGAAAATTCAAAAACAAACTGAGTTTCTCAATGCATTAAAACAAAATATTTGCTGTTGACTTTGTGATGCATTCTAAATTTAGCAAAATATTGTTTTCAATAATTGTACTTGATTTTTATTGATATCTAATTATTATATGTTTTTCAATAACAATTATCTTATACTACGAATTTTAGGTATTAACTGCTTTGAGCACTGCTAGTGAGTAAGAAAATGAGTTTCATATAGCCGACTGGTTGCATTTGTAAAGTAAAATTATTGTTATTTTTTATTCCTAAATTATCTTGTTAACTGATTTTGTAAATTTTCTGCTCTAATTTTTTTGCCACCTAATATTGAAAACAAGTGACTTTAAGAATTTTTAGTGTAAATTAATGTTAAACAATAGCTTCAGTAACACTATTGGCAGCAATCATTGAGAGAAAAATTACATCAGAAAAAATGTTAGGATTCTGCTAAAGTTAATTTAAATGATACGAAATCCTCCTTTGTAGGAATATTTTTTTCCTGATTTATTTTAACAGTATGACATAAGTACGTACATTTCATTTCAATGATTTGGTTGTGAGGCTAGCCTGAACAAAAAAAGCAAATTTTCAACAATTTTACTCGATTTTAACTGGAAAACAGTGTCAATTGGAAGATTGTTCTTCTTGATAGGTAAAATCGTTCTACTTAAAAAAACCATTTGTAAAATGACATTAGGTTTTTGTTCCTGCGTTGGTAATCAATCGATAAAAATTTGGTTATCATCAAAATTTTTCATCTCTATAACAGATTAAACACGGTAGCAAACAAACAAAAAATTATCAATATCATTGCTCTATATCCAAAATACTACCAGACCTTGTTATTTAGCATGAAAAAATTTAGCAATGTTCTTCTAACTTTGTGTTGACAGTCTAATCTTAAGAAAAATTTGTTGAATTTGGTAGGCAAGCTCCTATTGCTTTTTTGACTTTCCAGAGATATTTTGGAAAACAGATTATAATTTTTACAGATATTATGCGACGAACAGACAAATTTTATGCCATATGCAACGTTTACTGTATGAGTTTTGTACTTCTTCTGTTAAATTTTGCAGCTCATCTGTATCACGTAGACGAATGGTTGAACTAGGCGCGCAAAGTCCTTTGCTTTCATTGCCTGTCTTGAGAAATTCTCGTGGAGAGTATCATTTCTTCACAAAATTTGTTTCCAATCAACGCATTTTGTACTAGTTGACAAGAAATTGTGTGCACTAGTCTTTCAGCTGTCTTTTTTCTGATCGCCTTTAATTTGTAACAGAATTCGTTAAAATTGATGGGTGAAAAAAAATTTTATTTTGCATTCGTTTTTGTAAAGAATTAAAAATTTTCAAGTTTGTTTCAATTAAGTAGAGATTATGCTATTTGATATCAATTTTGCGTGATTTTGACCCTTGTCATTGTATATTGGTTGGGAAAATCTGCATCACATAACAAGTTGTTCACTCTGACGAAATTTATATTGCGTTAGTCGACTTATAAGTTGTTGATCAGTATTCTGTGGTTTTAATATAGTATTTTGCTCATATTTTAATCTCGCTATATCTGAACTGGTTTAATTCATTTTTTTTTATGAAAGTCAGTATTTTCAACCAATCAGAATCCAGTACTTAACTTATTCTAGAACCTATGGTAAAGAGCACTCTTTGACAAAAATACATTAAATTGCTCAAAATATCCTTTTTCTAAATATTTAGCATAGATTCTAACCAGTTAATCGACTAAGCACGTTTTAAAACTAGCTTTTTATTGAGTGCGGGTAGTAGTTCTCATGTTTCGACGTAAATTGAGTGCAAGAAACAAAATAAAAGAACATGCTGACTAATAAAGTCGATATGATTTTTTTAACAATTGTGACTATTACTCAGTTAGCTACGCAAGTTTTCTTTTTATCGACTTTATTAACCGACTCGGGTAATTGTGCCTCAGTTTTCAGTTTCCTGATACTTTTTCAATGTCAGTCTTAGATTGAGGATGTATTTTTATGTGTTTAGTTTACTTTGTGTCTGTGATTTTTTAAGTTCTAGTTCATTTGCTTTTCTATTATTTGACGTTTTTCCAAGTTTTCAGCGATAACGAGTTCACTAGTACTGTGACAATGTCAGATTAGCAAGAGGTAGTTTCGATCTACCGACCTCTGGGTTATGAGCCCAGCACGCTACCACTCCGACATCTAGCTGTTTAATGTCGGCTATACATCATCTTAAAACATCTAGGTTAAATTGTGAATTTTTGACTTCAGTTTTCAGTAAAACTTTCGTAAAGTTTGATTCGATTTAGCAGATTTTATGCTGTTTGACATCTTTTGTGCGTAATTTTGAGGTTTTTATTGTATTTTAATGCTAAAAAACTGCACCACATAGCAAACTGCCCACTCTGACGAAAGTTGTATAGTACTTTTAAATTGTTGACCACTTTTATTTGTTTTTATATTGTTTTTTCGCTAAATGTGTCATCTGTGGCTGGTTATGCCCTGTTTCAACTCATTTTATTTTTAAAACTGGTATTTTCAACCAGTCAGAATTAGGTTTTTGGTCAAAACCTAGCTTGAAAAGCAAAAAGGAAGCAAAATTTAACAAGAATTCTGCAAAAATTCAGCAAATTTTTTGTAAAGTTTGATTCGATTTAGCAGACTTTATGCTGTTTGACATCTTTAGTGCGTAATTTTGAGCATTTTATTGTATTTTAATTCTAAAAACTGCACCACATAGCAAACTGCTCACTCTGACGAAAGTTGTATAGTACTAGTCAACTTTTAAATTGTTGACCACTTTTATTTGTTTTTATATTGTTTTTTCGCTAAATGTGTCATCTGTGTCTGGTTATGCCCTGTTTAAACTCATTTTATTTTTAAATCTGGTATTTTCAACCAGTCAGAATTAGGTTTTTGGTCAAAACCTAGCTTGAAAAGCAAAAAGGAGGCAAAATTTAACAAGAATTCTGCAAAAATTTAGCAAATTTTTTGTAAAGTTTGATTCGATTTAGCAGACTTTATGCTGTTTGACATCTTTTGTGCGTAATTTTGAGCTTTTTATTGTATTTTAATTCTAAAAACTGCACCACATAGCAAACTGCTCACTCTGACGAAAGTTGTATAGTACTAGTCAACTTTTAAATTGTTGACCACTTTTATTTGTTTTTATATTGTTTTTTCGCTAAATGTGTCATCTGTGTCTGGTTATGCCCTGTTTCAACTCACTTGATTTTTAAAACTGGTATTTTTAACCAGTCAGAATTAGGTATTTGATCAAAACCTAGCTTGAAAAGCAAAAAGGAGGCTAAATTTAACAAGAATTCTGCAAAAATTCAGCAAATTTTTTGTAAAGTTTGATTCGATTTAGCAGACTTTATGCTGTTTGACATCTTTTGTGCGTAATTTTGAGCTTTTTATTGTATTTTAATGCTAAAAACTGCACCACATAGCAAACTGCTCACTCTGACGAAAGTTGTATAGTACTAGTCAACTTTTAAATTGTTGACCACTTTTATTTGTTTTTATATTGTTTTTTCGCTAAATGTGTAATCTGTTTCTGTTTATGCCCTGTTTCAACTCATTTGATTTTTTAAAAAAGCTGTCATTTTTAACCAATCAGAAGAGAGTATTTAGAAATTATTGAAAAAACGGCGTAAAAATGTACAAAAATCTCAACAATTTTTCAAAAAATACCCCTAATCCCAATATATGTCAGCGGATATAAATAATCTTAAAACATGTCGACCGCTATAACTAATCGTATTACATGTCGACCGCTATAACTAATCTTAATACTTGTCGACCGCTATAACTAATCTTAATACATGTCGACCGCTATAACTAATCTTAATACATGTCGACCGCTATAACTAATCTTAATACATGTCGACCGCTATAACTAATCTTAATACATGTCGACCGCTATAACTAATCTTAATACATGTCGACCGCTATAACTAATCTTAATACGTGGCGGCTATTCACAATCTTAATACATGGATATTCTATTCCTAATCTTAATACATTGAGATTCTATTCCTAATCTTAATACATTGAGATTCTATTCCTAATCTTAATACATGGAGATTCTATTCCTAATCTTAATACATGGAGATTCTATTCCTAATCTTAATACATGCACCCTATACCCTATCTTAATACATGGAGATTCTATTCCCTATCTTAATACATGGAGGGGGACCCTAAGCGGTCAAAGCCGCTATAACCAATCTTAATACATGGGGTCCCCACCCCCCCCCCCCCGGGGACTATCACTCACTCTATTACTACTGTTACCAATTAAAATTTTCACCTTGAAAAAATAAAGTTTTGGTTTTGATACAAGATCAATACCCACATGTTTTTAATTATAGAAATGTAATGCGAACGGAACCTATATCCCTGAACAGAAATTACAGCGTGCGTTATCTTGTGATATTTATGAGCACTGTAGAAGGGGCAATATTTTTACGACTATCGTACATCGATTTGATTTCAACAACTTTTAGTCAATCGCTAGATTCTCCAGGAGAGCATAACGTACCAAAAGTGTCAACAAGTGGCAATTTTTATAATAAAAAAATTGTTAGGAGAATTTTCTTTTTGGCTCGAGAGAAAAATTGATTTAAGGCACAAAATTTTTTTGACCCAAACTTTTAAACTTAAACTACGCACGTTTTACCCACAGGAGGAGTGCGTTTCCTGCTATAGAACAACCTTTTAAATGATTGGTTGGCTAACAAAATCGATCAATAACAATTTTTACTTGAAAAAGTAAAGTTTGAACTTTTGGATCAAAAACAATACCCAGATGTCTCCAGTGATGATAATAACAAAAAATACCTCTGAAGAGATAGAAAAGCCGAGCTTTATCATGTACTATATATCAGCACTGAAGCGGGACAACATTTGCAAGCTACGAAGACGGTAAGATCAACTTTTTGCGACACCCCTAAAATTACTCCCCAAATCTTACATCTTTTTGGGGGTTGGGGGTAATTTTAGGGGGATCTAACAATTCCCCCCGTACTCCACTCCCCTTACCATCTTATCTTACGTCGTTTCATCCCCCCCCCCAAAAAAAAAACTAAGAAATTACCTCTTAATCTTTTTGAGGGAGTAATTTTTGGGGGTGAAATCTAACAATTCCCCCCGTACTCCACTCCCCTTACCCTCTTATCTTACGTCGTTTCAGCCCAACCCCCCCCCCCCAAAAAAAAACTAAAAAATTACCTCTTAATCTTTTTGAGGGAGTAATTTTTGGGGGTGAAATCTAACAATTTCCCACTTACTCCCTATTAACCCCCTAAGCATACATCGTTTTACCCACTAAAACTACCCCCTAATCTTACTTCTTTTTGGGGGGTAATTTTTGGGGGTAAAATCTAAAAATTCAATCCATTCCCCCCGCAGACAATTACCCCCCTCCCCCACTCTTACATCAGTTTAGGGGGTAATCACGAGGGTCATTTTAACACGGTTTCTCTAACTCCGAGTCAATTTTGGAGAGCCATTTTAAACTATTATTTGTGAAAAAATCAAACTCAATGCTCTGAAATCATGAGATCCTGAATGCTCTGAAATTTTTTAAAAAAACTCAGCCGCGACAATCTTACCTAGTAATACGCTGAAATTTTGTAAGAGAGGGCCAATAAAAAGGGCCATTATAAAATCAAATTACTCGCTGAGAATCTCCGGAATTTATTGGTCTGTTCCGGGAAAAGAGATGAAAACTATAAAATTTTTGGGCTCAATGTGATGAAATGTGTTCAAATTCTTAAAAATTTAATTATGCCGTACACTTTTGACTATATTTCAGCCACTTTAAACGCATTAAGTGCATTATTATGTAGCTCTTTTTGCTCTATATGAAACATCGGGGCAATTAATCGCATCTCCTACAAATACACTCTTTAATCCATGACTAAATTACACTTATGAAGTTTTATTCAAAAATGTTAAATTTGAATTTTCTAAATTAAATGTATTATATGAATTTTCAAGTGATTTGTGAAATAAAATATCGGTTTGGGAAAAAATTAACACGAATAAATCCCCCATTTAATATTAGATAGGAAAAATACCCCCACTGGGATAAACGCCTCCTGACTATTAACGAGCTGGGCTTTTACCGAGTTAGGCTCGGGGTCATGTCTATGCCTTAGCGGACTGTCAGAGTTGATATGCCACTATCACAAACCATCAAATTATATTGACTGAAATTTAATTTTAACATAAAGTTTTACTTCCGTGGGGGTTACTTCCGTAGTCTTTATTTCCTATCTAAAAGGTAAGTAGTTTTTCTGAGAGTTCTCTTCCTAGACCCATAAAACTGATTAATGGTTTCGATAAGTATCTTTTCCTGGAGTTTTCAACCGTGGGACGCAGACATTTAAATTTTTTATATTCAGATCAACTTTTTGTAGGACAACAAATATTTGCATAGAGATGTACTAAACTTCAAAAAAGTACGGCAAAAGCCTCAAAAAATAATTGAACGAATCAATCCTCATTACTGCCTGCTTTAAAAATCTCTAGCTATGCAACTTTGTGCTACTTTGAGCTATGCAACTTTGTGCTATGTACTCGAATGTGAGTAAAAATCAAGTGCACTTAATTACCCTTGTGAGCTACACTTAGGTTGAGGCGTTGGTCACTCCAAAAAAATCAGGTAATTTTACCAGAAATGTGTTCAGGTAACCAAAAGTACAGGATGATTTCAAGTGTAAAACCACCTGAAACAACCAGAACTGTATATCAGGTAAATTGCCACCTGAACAAGTTCAGGTGTGGTTACCTGAAAAAAAAATTATTGCAATCAGCAGCGAATCAACAAATTTTCTTTAAAAAAACTTTTCGCTTTACTGCTAAAATCGTTAATCCTATGGGATTAACGATTTTAGCAGCAAGGAAACATAAATATAACTCACATGTAACTTGTGGAATTGAAAAACATTTGTCTTCATGAACAACTAGAGCAAGAAAACATTAATGTAGAAAGTTCTGACGAGATATTGCAAGTATAGTTCAAAAAAATGTAGGTTGTGTACACAGCCACTCTTAGAGCACTTTTTGAGCCGTTCGTGTACAACCATGTCATTTAGATTGTAATGCTGTATTCCGTATTATACGCAGGGGGACGTCCGTGGTTGGGGGACGTCCGTGGTCGGTGGTCGTCCGTGGTAGGGGGATGTCGGGATGCGGCCCAAGCTCATGGTCTGTAAAATTTTTCGGTCGAGAATTCTGTCCTACTTGAGTTGTACCCTTTTCAAAATTTGGTATGTTTGGTCCCGCCCCGTGTGTTGCCTCGGGGTCTGTTCGATCTTGCCCAGAGCCATCAAAGACAGTCGAATTATGGTTCAATATCCGTCTTTTTATCTGTATAGTCTATACCCCTTGTCTGTCCGGACCGAGGAAAAATATTAGTTATTCCGTACGCTTTTGACAATATTTTGACCACTTCAAACGCATTAAGTGCATTATTATGTAGGCTCTTTTAGCTCCAACACATACACTCTTCAATCCTCGGCTAAATTACATTTATGAAGTGTTATTCAAAAAAGCGATATTTGATTTTTTAAAATAAAATGTATTATATGGATTTGCAAGCCATTAATGGAATAAAATATCCGTTTCGAAAAGAACTTCTACGAAAAAATCACCCATTTAATTTTATATAGGGAAAATAACCCCACTGGGATAAACCACTTCTGACTAGCATCAAGCTGCGCTTCTACTGAGTTAGGCCTTGACTCTCGGGTTATGTCTATGCCTTAGCGGATGGTCAGACTTGATGTGCCACTATCACAAGCGATCAATTTATCGTGACTGAAATTCAAATTTAACACAAGTGTTTACTTCCGTGGGGTGTTATTTCCGCAGGTTTTTTTTTCCTATCGAAAAAATAAGTGTTGTTTTAGAGCTCTCTTCTTAGACCCATAAAATTGATTAATCATTTCGACCATTAACTTTTTCTGTTGTTTCAACTGTGGGACGTAGATATTAAAAATACCCCATTTAATTTTTGGATAGGGAAAATACCCCCACTGGGATAAACCCCTCCTGACCAAAAACGAGCTGCGCTTCTATCGTGTTAGGACTTCATTCTCGGATCCTTTCTATGTCGTAGCGGATTGTCACACTTGATATGCCTCTATCACAAGCCATCAAATTATCTTGACTGAAATTTAATTTTAACATAAGGGTTTACTTCCGGGGGGGGGGGGGTGGTGGTTACTTTCGTAGTGTTTTATTTCCTATTTATAAAGTAAGTGTTGTTTTAGAGTTCTCTTCCTAGACCCATAAAACTGATTAATAATTTCGATAATTATCTTTTTTTGTTGTTTCAACTGTGGGACGTCGATATTAAAAAATTTCAAATAAGTGGGATAAACCCCTCCTGACCAAAAACGAGCTGCGCATCTATCGTGTTAGGACTTCATTCTCGGGTCCTTTCTATGTCTTAGCGGATTGTCACACTTGATATGCCTCTATCACAAGCCATCAAATTATATTGACTGAAATTTACTTTTAACATAAGGGTTTACTTCCGGGGGGGTTACTTCCGTAGTGTTTTATTTCCTATTTATAAAGTAAGTGTTGTTTTAGAGTTCTCTTCCTAGACCCATAAAACTGATTAATAATTTCGATAATTAACTTTTTTTGTTGTTTCAACAGTGGGACGTCAATATTAAAAAATTTCAAATAAGTGTATTCAGATCACCTTTTTGTAGAAAAACAAATATTTGCATTGAAATGTACTACTCTTCAAAAAAGTACGACAAAAAGCCTCAACAATTAATTGAACGCATCAGCCCTCTTTACTGCCTACTTGAAAAATTAGAAGCGATGCAATTTTTTGCTGATATATACTCGAATGTGAGTAAAAATCAAGTGCACTTAATTACCCTTGTGAGCTACCCTCAGGTTGCGACTTTGGTTACTCTAAAAAAATTTCAGGTAATTTTACCTGAGCAGTGTTCTGGTAACCGGAAGTGCAGGATGATTTCAGGTGTAAAACCACATGAAACAAACCAGAACTGTATATCAGGTAAATTGTCACCTGAACAAGTTCAGGTGTGGTTACCTGAAAAAAAAAATTATTGCAATCAGCAGCGAAACAACCAATTTTCTTCAAAAAACTTTTCTTCCTTGCTGTTAAAATTGTTAGTCCTATGGGATTAACGATTTTAGCATCAAAGAAGCAGAAATGTAATCCACACTTAATTTGTGGAATCGAATAACAAACGTCTGCATGAACAAATAGAGCAAGAAAACTTTGATGTAGAAAGTACTGACGAAATATTGCAAGTATAGTTCAAAAAATCGTAGGTTGTGTACACAGCCACTCTTAGAGCACTTTTTGAGCCAGCCGTTTGCAACCATGTCAATGAGATTGTAATGCTATATTCCTTCCCTACGCAAGATGAGGGCCCGCACTCAAACCGTTTTTGTCAGTGGTCAGGGGACGTTGGAGTGCAACCCAAGCTCATGGTCTATAAAGTGTTTTTGTTGAACATTCTGTGCAACTTGATTTGGACCCTTTTCGTATCTTGGTCTGTTTGTTCCGGCCCACTGTCTTGCCGTGGGTCTGTTCGATCTTGTTCAGAGTCATCAAAGTCAGTAGATTTATGGTTCTATATCAGTCATTTGATCTGTATAGCTTTACCGTTTTCTGCCCGGGCCATGGAAAAAATTACTTATTCCGTACACTTTTTACAATATTGCGCCCTTTCAAAGGCTTAAGTGCGTTATTTTGTAAGCTCTTTTAGTTCTTTGTGAAACAGGGGGCAAATAATCGTATCTCCTACAAATACAATCTTCAATCCTCGGCTAAATTACATTTACAAATATTTATTCAAAAAGGTGATAATTGATTCTTTAAAATTAAATGTATTATATTGATTTTCATGCGAGTTGTGGAAAAAAATCCGTTTCGGAAAAAAAATTACACGAAAAAATACCCCATTTAATTTTAGATAGGGAAAATACCCCCACTGGGATAAACCCCTCCTGACCAAAAACGAGCTGCGCTTCTATCGTGTTAGGACTTCATTCTCGGGTCCTTTCTATGTCGTAGCGGATTGTCACACTTGATATGCCTCTATCACAAGCCATCAAATTACCTTGACTGAAATTTAATTTTAACATAAGGGTTTACTTCCGGGGGGGGGGGGGTTACTTCCGTAGTGTTTTATTTCCTATTTATAAAAGTAAGTGTTGTTTTAGAGTTCTCTTCCTAGACCCATAAAACTGATTAATAATTTCGATAATTAACTTTTTTTGTTGTTTCAACTGTGGGACGTCGATATTAAAAAATTTCAAATCAGTGTATTCAGATCAACTTTTTGTAGAAAAACAAATATTTGCATTGAAATGTACTACTCTTCAAAAAAGTACGACAAAAAGCCTCAACAATTAATTGAACGCATCAGCCCTCTTTACTGCCTACTGAAAAATTAGAAGCGATGCAATTTTTTTGCTGATATATACTCGAATGTGAGTAAAAATCAAGTGCACTTAACTAATTACCCTTGTGAGCTACCCTCAGGTTGCGACTTTGGCTACTCTAAAAAAATTTCAGGTAATTTTACCTGAGCAGTGTTCTGGTAACCGGAAGTGCAGGATGATTTCAGGTGTAAAACCACATGAAACAAACCAGAACTGTATATCAGGTAAACTGTCACCTGAACAAGTTCAGGTGTGGTTACCTGAAAAAAAATTATTGCAGTCAGCGGCGAAACAACCAATTTTCTTCAAAAACTTTTCTTCCTTGCTGTTAAAATTGTTAATCCTATGGGATTAACGATTTTAGCATCAAAAGAAGCAGAAATGTAATCCACACGTAATTTGTGGAATCGAATAAAAAACGTCTGCAGGAACAAATAGAGCAAGAAAACTTTGATGTAGAAAGTACTGACGAAATATTGCAAGTATAGTTTAAAAAATCGTAGGTTGTGTACACAGCCACTCTTAGAGCACTTTTTGAGCCATTCGTGTACAACCATGTCAATTAGATTGTAATGTTGTATTCCGTCCTTTACGCAGAGGAGGTCCGTGGTCGGGGGACATCTGTGGTCGGGGGATGTCGGGGTGCGACCAAAGCTCATGGTCTGTAAAATGTTTCGGTCGAGGATTCTGTGCAACTTGATTTGGACCCTTTTCATATTTTGGTCTGTTTGGTCTCGCCCCGTGTGTTGTCTCGGGGTCTGGTTCGATCTGGCCAAGGTCATCAAAATCAGTCGAATTATGGTTCCATGTCATTCTTTTGGTCTCTATAGTCTAGATCCCTTGTACGAGACCATATTCAAGTTTGTTTTGGGTCGCAGACTTTGCCCTGATAGCTTATAGTTTAATAATTTACTTTAAAAATTGTAGCGACAAAAATAAAGGTGACTTTTTGAATCTGTCCGTCTCCTCTGCTTATTTGAAAAATATTATTTGAAAACATCCGGGTTTTTGTAATATATTCACACATGACAGGTAATTTTTACAATTAAAAATAATGAGGGGCGCGTAGAACCTGCGGTGGGAGTGGTTGGTCGACGACAGCAGAGTTTGGGCTTTTGCTTTTTTTTATTTTTATGTGCTTAATAAAACGTGACGATGGGGGGAGTATTTGCTATAATTTTTTAGTGTACGGTGGGAATATAATGATGCCTGATGGAATGTGGAGAAACGAAAGCCAACCAGGAAACACCCTTGATGAGCGGGATGAGCAGTGCACAGCCCAGAGTCGTCCAGGTATACAGCCAGAGTATTTGGGAATCGATGACTATGAGTGCAACGGGACGCAGTTGCACTTCGTTATTTGCCAGATATCAACTGAAACTTTTGGATAAATGACTTTTGTGGTTGCGATATAGCATGATTGGAAGCAATTTATAGCATTTTGGTGTTGTTTTACGAGTGAAATTGCTTTATTTGCTTATTAATGTTTATCGGGCCTCTTTGGTTGCATTGATTTGAATTAATTTTGGTGGGGTAGCACTTTGCTGTGGATTAAATATAAACAATAAAAATATATAAGCTTGCATATAGATATGAATTTAGCATATTATCTGGGGCTGAGTCTGGTC
>NC_134471.1:11990534-12044170 GCF_964194025.1 Convolutriloba macropyga | reverse complement strand
CTTATGTCAATCGCTTGAGTAATAAAAATAATCAAAAACGGTATAATATGTACATTCAAGGAGCAAACAACAACTTTATAAAATGCATAGCGTTGGTTATTGGTTAGCAATCTAGCATGCCCGTAGAGAATCCGTATAGTGAACTCTGCAAATTCATCTCCTAAAATTTCACGAGTAAAAATCCTGGAAGAACTAGAAATTTCGGTAAGGTGTCGACATATTTCGTCGTGGAATTTAATAATCATAAGCAGCAGAGGCTCACCGGTGAGAAGTAATAGAGACTGACTAGATGTACAACGGGGGGGGGGGGGGGGGCATTTTTTGCAACGACATTTTTACAACGGGGTGGGACGCCAAAATTTGTGTGACCTAATATCAAAATTGTCTCCCCTATTTTTTGGCCGAAATGCGATTTTTAAAATTTTTTGTCCCTCATATAAGGGGGGACAAATACTTGTAAACTTTTTAGGAAAATGGGGTCTGAAAGGGTGTCACGTGTTAATTCTTTTATACATCGCTGTAATTGAAGTATACCTTCAGTGTTTTACAGAGTCGGTTAGTCTGAGAGATATAGGTGAGCCTACTTCGGGCGCAGAATTAAGTAGTCCTAGCTCTTTATACTTTAAGGCTGTAAGAGGAGTCCATCTCGGGTCTGCCTTACATGCCCCTCTTACAATTTAAGCGCTCTTGAATTGTCACCGAAGTAGTAATAGAGGCTGAATAGAGGTACAACGGGGAGAGGTGGGGGAATTCTTTGCAATGACATTTTTACAACGGTTATGGGACGCCCAATTTTGTGTGACCTTATACCAAAAGCATCCCCCTTATTTTTTTTGGCCGAAATGAAATTTTTGAATGTTTTTGTCCCTCATAAAATTTTTTGAAAAGGTTCTAAGAACTTTCTGTTGATTTTTTGTTTCTAATGGGTGTTAAATGTTGTGAAAAATGTTTTGTGAGTGAAAAAATTTGTCGGAAACATTTTTGTCGAAAACTGATTTTTTTCCATAGGGGGACAATAACTTGTAAAATCTTTTGAAAAATGGGGTTCAAAAAATTTTTGTCAATTTTGTGGCTTTAGTCAATGTTAAATGTTGTGAAACATGTCTTGTGAGTGAAAAAAGTTGTCGGAAACCATTTTCTCAAAAAATTCTCAACAATTTTTAACGCTATTCACTATTAATCAGTATAAGAAGTTTGATAAACGCCAAACGTACATCTCACCACCACACCTCAATTGATCCACTAAACATCAACCAATTACACTCACAACACACACACACACGCACACAAAAACCACGCGTCTTCACCAACCACACACACACAACACGCAAACACACCCACACGCTACGCACCTACACCAACGACACCTAAACATAACCCCCGAACCCCAGCAGACACACGCACACAAACTGCCCCACACCCCTCCGCTAATACACGCACCAAAACGCACACAATAAATAATTGATTATATAGCTAATCGATAACAACGAAAAAAATAATTATCATTCAAATAATGTGCATATGGACTGTCATATTCAAGATAATATGAAAGTACACATGCACAAAATTCTTGAAGAAAATTTTTACAATGAAATAAACTTTTTGAAATCTATGTTTTTGACACATGAACACATATTTATATATAAGAACACAAAAATAGTAAGCACACTTTTGTAAGTTTGCATCCCATACACTAGCTCGCGAAAAAAGATAAAGTAAAAGCTTGATTGTTAAACACTGACTAAACACAAATACCCACAAATAGACACCAGAAGTCAATGATAGGTCAAATGATTGTGGTTGTCTCTTTGCTTGAATATTTGGCGAAGATCGAGCTATGTTTTTTTGATCCATCGTATTTGTTTCTTGAGCGAATTGTTATACCCAATTGCAGCACATCTAAATTTTGATGCGGTTCGTATAATCTCAGTGACGAAAAAATTCCTCGTCTTTATGGTTTCGAAAATTCAATAGGAGGGTTTACCTAGAGGATGATTGGATTGGTTTTGTTTTCGCGAAGCGCAATTTAACATTTTCGATTTGGTTGATTGACCAACCGCTACCATGTGATGAAAAGTTATTCAATGCTAGCATCATTTTTTCAAACATTCCAGAAACAAATTTGTTGCTTAATCAAAGAAAATCTACCTGTTGAGATTTTAAATTTGCACAGATTGTTATATGATCAACCGAAGTTTTTAAAGTTTCTTCGTTCACTGGTTTCGTAAGCTCTGTTGTTGCGCTGAACTGAACTCTTTGTAGTTGAAATTGGGTGTTCAATCGAATAGCATTTTGGATGTTGCTTTCTTTACCGCGCATAAAACTCAGCAAATCAATATCATTATTGTCTCCTGAAATTTTAAATAATTTAAGAACACCGTTGAAAGCCTTCTCAGTGGTGACAGTTCCCGCTGATTCGAAAATTTTTGCGCCTGTGGTCCATACTGGTAAACCAAGAACATTATTCATGTGTTCAATGTAGGATGAGTCATCCACAGAAAATTTGTTGCAATTAAGACAACATCGGGGTCTGAACGAAAGATGATTTTATCTCAAATGGTTCTCAAGTTCAATAAATTCATGGCATACAAAGCTATTGTTTTTAGTGTAGTGTTTATAAGCTTTTTGTTTGTGGCGTCTGAGATTACGCTTGCCAGAAAGTTCCTTGTTGCAAACAGTACAATTATCTGTCTTCATTAATATTGCCTAATTGATGATTAAATTCGACTGTAAAGAAAAAGACCCAGCAATTTTGTTAACCGTTTTTGGATTTAGTTTTATTTGTAAAAACCAGAAATTTAAGCAACGTTTAGTAAAGCAATATTTAAAAATGTGTAAACAAAAATCAGAGTAGTGAGTGAAAAACAAAATAGCAAATTAAAAATTTGTTTGCCGGTTTTCACCGTAAATTTTTGATGAATCATCCAACCAGAAAGCGTCTCTGTTTTGTTTACAATTATTTAACCTACTCTGAACACATCAAACAAAATTGTTTCCGCAACTTTTTTTCTAATATTGCAACGGCTTTAATGTTTGTCAAGTTGACTTTGTTAGGCAGGTGACATAGCAACAAAATTTAAAGCTCGCTTAATCAACATGCATTTACTGTTCTGAGCAACTTTGTTTTTTTAAAAAAATAGAACCCTATTGTAAAATTATTATTCGGCAGATAAAAAAGAGTTTCTATTTTAAATGCAATCATGTTTTTACTGTGAACATTTTATCTTTGCCAGGAAACCTCATATAGACAACAATTTGAAAGCATTTACTATCATTAACTTGGAGTTGGCAAAAAATTCTTTACGAAATTGATCAATAAAAAAATTGCTTCAAAAAATATAAATTTTGAAGCGATACAAACATAAAAATAAGAAAACTTACAGAAGGTAACAAAGTGTTTTGATAGGCGAGAGAGTTTGATTGCCTTCTTCATTGGAGCGTAACACTTTCTAGAAGTTGGCGTCTCATCTTCATTTGAAAAATTGTTCGAGAGTAGGGGAAGCTGCTTTTCTGGTGTTCTTGTTGAATCGTTATCCAGTTAAGATGACTGATCAAATGCCCAGAAACCTGATGTCTGCTCCTCTTCTGCAAGCTGTCCGAGTTCGTTTTCCCAAATTTTGATACACCCATGGTCATAATCTTCGAAGAGTTCTCTGGTTCGAAGAGTCTTTGATAATTTCTTTAGATCATTTCCTAATTGTGATTTAATAGGGGTGCAGCCACCATAATAACGTGGAGTATATGGAGATTAAATAACCGCCGAGTTTTTTTTTCGGGCGTCTTTTTAGCTGAAAAACTTCCTGCTATTTTTTATGTTCAACGATTGGTTTGATATAATTCATATTGATAAAAAAAGCTGTTATCACTGCGCCATAAACCCGTGTTCACATCGAATGTTTTTGTCACCAATGCGATATTCTTGTGATTGTCGCACGTAAGAAGCAGTGTTCGAGTTTGAGAATCGTTCGTTTTTTATTTCTAAACAATCAGCGGCTGCAGTTTTCAAATACAAAGAGTTTCAGCAGTAAGTGGTTTGTAACAGGTAACTGAATATCTTCTTTCCGAAAAAATATCTTGGCAGTAAAAAAGCAAATTGAACAAATTTATCAATTATAACGGTGAAAAAATGTCAAATCGGATAAAAATGAATTTTAATTATCTAAATTGATAAAAAGAACTGGACAAATAGCGGAATGATAAGAGTAAGAGTTATGAATACAATGCTTTGTTTATTTGTTTGGAACGCATATTCTTAAAGTCATGTCTAAAAATAGAATTACTAAAATGATTTAGCGAGTAAGTATTTAACCACTTACAGCTTCCCCTCTTTTATATAAACATCAAGCGAACGCTGGCAGCGCTAAATTTTTGTTTGATCAGGTTTAGTACTGTCCAGACATTTGGGCGTCTAGCTGCGCAAACCGTCTACAAGCAATTTAACTCGGCCCAAGAAGACAAGTATTTAACTAATATGATGGGTAAGTATATAACCAGTTACAGCTTACCCTGTTTTATGTGAACAATAAAAGAATACTGCTGACGCATAATTTTTGTTTGTTCAGTTGTAGCATTGTCCAGACATTTAAGAGCCAGATGGGGTAATTTGTTTGCAAGCAATTCTGTCTTCTGTAGCCGTATGTTTCTGACCAAAAACTTCAGATCCATTCGTTTGTAATAATGGCAGCTGTATTATCTAAGGACGTTGAATATAGTGACTTCCATTTGGATCTTTCGGTGAGCGAAAAACGACTTGTGAGGGTGGCTGTGAAAACTTACAATTCTACCGACACTTACCTATCACTGAAATTATTCCAACTTGAGTGCGAACTAGTTGACGGGGATTTCAATCAAAACATTTCTCTACCGGCGCCGGAGTTTAATGTTTACTATTGAAAAAATTAATCAAATGATTGATAAACCTGTTGAATTGATTGAACCTCTTCTAAAACCCGACGAAGTGGTTTGTAACAGGTAACTGAATATCTTTTTTCCAAAAAAATATCTTGGCAGTAAAAAAGCAAATTGAACAAATTTATCAATTATAACGGTGAAAAAATGTCAAATCGGATAAAATTTAATTTTAATTATCTAAATTGATAAAAAATAGCTTGAAAAATGGCGGAATGATAAGAGTGAGAGTTATGAATACAATGCTTTGTTTATTTGTTTGGAACGCATATTAATAAAGTCATGTCTAAAAATAGAATTACTAAAATGATTTAGCGAGTAAGTATTTAACCACTTACAGCTTCCCTCTTTTATATAAACATCAAGCGAACGCTGGCAGCGCTAAATTTTTGTTTGATCAGGTTTAGCACTGTCCAGACATGTAGGCGTCTAGCTGCGCAAATTGTCTACAAGCATTTAAACTCGGCCCAAGAAGGCAAGTATTTAAATAATATGGTGAGTAAGTATTTAACCATTTACAGCTTCCTCTGTTTTATGTGAACAATAAAAGAACACTGGTGACGCTTAATTTTTGTTTGTTCAGTTGTTTGCAAGCAATTCTGTCTTCTGTAGCCGTATCATTTTGCGCAAAAACTTCAGATCCATTGGTTTGTTATAATGGCAGCTGTATTATATAAAGACGCTGAATATAGTGACTTCCATTTGAATTTTTCGGTGAGCTAAAAACGACTTGTGTGGGTGGCTGTGAAAACTTACAATTCTACCGACACTTACCTATCACTGAAATTATTCCAAGGTGAGTGCGAACTAGCTGATTGGGATTTCAATCAAAACATTTCTCTGCCGGCGCCGGAGTTTAAAGTTTTAATATTGAAAAAATTAATCAAATGATTGATAAACCTGTTGAATTGATTGACCCTTTTCTTAAACCGGACACAATTAAGGAATAAAAACATTCGGGCCAAAGTTTGGGAAAATCATTGACACATCGTGCTGAAAAATCAAAAACTACAATTACAGTCAAAGAAGATTGCGACTAAATTGATGCTTCATTGTTGCTTATTGTCTTTTGTGATTCATTAGTTAGTTAGTTTACTGGTTCTAATAACAATTTTAATGGTTGAAGCTTGGTATGAGAATATTCCCGAATACTTTAAGAATTTTCAAAAACGATTCAAATATACCATTTGTGATACCGAACCGAAATAGGAGAAGTCGGGTGTAGAGAATTATGCCAACGGTTATTATTCGTCTTCAGCATCTGTGGAAAGTTACACTTTTGGTTCAAAACATTATCGTGTTATATACAAAATTAGCAAACTGGATCACAGTTTGATCAATTCTTTGTATGTTCCGGCGGCAATATATTGTCTGGTGACCTGTTTCAAGTTACATATTTTGACTACTCAGAAAATTTTTATTAAAAGAGGGTCCATTATTTCTCGAATACATGTTGCTGTTGAAAATCTGTCGAAGTCAAATCAACCTTCAATCAACAAAACAAGGAAAAAAGCTCCAACACCATGAAGCAAGAGCATGATCACAACAACAGCTATTGCTACCTCTCCATCAAGCAGACAATCTTCAACAGTTCCCGATGTTACTATGAGACGATCTTCTCAGTTAATGCTTGGCGAACATTCCGCTTCTACCTAACAAATTTTGGATATTTCACTGAGCGGGCAGTGGGTTTTGTCCAGGAGACTTTAAATTATACGCTAAAATTTCAGTTTTGTAAAAAGTGAAATGTGTAAAATGTGATAATTTTGAAAACTTAATTAATTTTCATTCATATGTTTAAGAAATCTAGTAGTTGCAACTCATTTACATCATGTACAATTAACAATTTTTCACTATTGAAACAATGAGCAATATATATATGCAAAATAAACCACAAAGTTGTGAGTCTGAAGACTGCAATGTAGATTAAGTGTCTCGTCTATTATCCTTGATATCCATCATCATTTTGTAATTCTGCACAATTGTAACCGCGAGAAATTATGCTTGCAGTTAGTTATTGGTAAAACCAAGGGATTTGCAAAAATTATATGGGATATGCATATAATTTAGCTGGCACTACCCAGTGGGTTCCAATAGAGTTGGAGCGTGGTGTCTTAACAATCATAAAAGAATTTACGGGCAAATCCAGGGGTTAATTATTGGCGGCGAAAACACCATGAAACCTGAATTTCGCGTGCTTGCACTTTTTGATTCGATGTGAAATTTGATCTTCGTCCATTAGTAACCGTTCGTTGGGAGAGTGTTTTCAGTCGTATTTATTGCTGAGTCAATATATATGGTAGATGCTTTTTCTCCAAGGAAAATATTTCAACATTATGAGCAAATGCTGCATCAAATTTGAGTTCAACAGACAATGAAGAATTTTTGAGCTCTGCATGAATGAAATCATGAGTTGCCTTTTGAGTGATGGTCAGATCAAAGACCATTATATAGCGAGTTGCGATCTTACTCAGAGGTATTCCGTGGCAATTTTCTACATACAGTATTGAAGTCCTTGAATTGTTGTACAACCTTTTGTTATCAGTTGTTGACATTGGAGTTCCAGCCGTTGTAAAGCCCCTTCGAAAAATGGTTATCTCTTTTAAACCAAATTTTTGATAATGAAATGGATTAGCAATGTTGGTACCGATGAATGCTATACCAATGAATAATGCAACAATGTCTCTTCCGATTGGCTCCTCGGTAATAATATCCTCAAGTTTCCAGCGCTTTGTTGACCGGTTATGGCCAAGAATTTTTTGATAATGACTTCATTGTATCGGTAAACTGCCAGAGCCTGCAGTAATATCTTTTCAATAGCACTTGCAACGTTCTCTGACACCGTCATCTTCCTGATATATAAATTAGCCTCATCTATTTTTACCTTGTAGTGTTTCGATGCATATCTACAGATGACAGCAAAGTCATCTTGAGATCTTCTCATTAAAAAGCGTAAAGTAACTCCACTAACCTAAAGTTTCTCACATGAAAAGAAACCAACTGTCAACTTTCCATATAACGTTCTCTCTGCTGTTGTATTTCTTCTATCTGACGTTGCCTCTGGAATAATGCCGAGGTTTTCTTCATACTCGTAACCCTGACCTTTTAGCCAAGTTTTCTTAGCGTCTGACCCTTGAGAAAATTCAGTTTCAAGGAAAATTGGTGTCCATAGTGTCCATTAGCTGTTGAAATTTTGATGCCATTTGCAGAAACAGTCCAGTCGGCGAAAAGCGAATGAAGGATATTATTTGAAAACAATTGAAGATCACTGGCATTAGCGTCACTAGGTGTGTAGCGCAAATCCGCACCAACTGTTTGAAGTATCCGAAACTTGACCTCTATATAAATTTTTTGCAGATCAATGAAACTTTTGCGGTCACCAACAACTTGAAATTCCAATTATGATCTTGAATGATCCTTTTTTGCTCGAATGATTGATCAATTGTTACAAGCAATGGTGATTTTCGAAATAAGTCTAATGAACCGTCAGTGGCTTCAGATAGTATTACCTTAAAAATTCGCATTTTTCACGCGACAGAAAAAATCAAGTCGACTCCTCTTTGGATGGGGTTTTTCGAGAAAAGATTCTTCGGCTTGAAATTTTTTTTTTATTTTGATTGAGGTGTCCTGCATTGTCGCCTTTTTCGTCTAACTAATTGACGAATGGTTGCATTACGCAATTGCAGAGATCCACCTATTTGTTTGCGAGCCATTTTAGTGACTGTTTCTTCAATGCTTGTTAAGCTGACGTTCTTTTGGTGGCAACTTCTACTAACTCCGGTGATCCCTGAACCAATAAATCACGACCAATCTTTTTCACTGCGGGCCAGAGAAATTTGCGTGCCAATGGCAGAGCAACTCCTCCAATACTTGCAGCAAGGGCTCCAAAGCCGCTGCCTCTTTGTCTGTAGTGTCGGGAGAAATGCGGCATTGATTGAGATGCTTGATTGCTGTATTATGCCTGCATTTAAAATGATTTAAACTGACTACAATTTTTCCGGTTCCAGTAAACGGAATTAGCTTTCCAGTTTCGTTTCTCCACTCTATTTGGATGTTCTGAATGTTGTTTGGTATTAGCAGCTTGTAATCCAAACTTGTGTAGGACTTCTGGTGTATGGGTGTCACTTTGTTTCTGCTACCATTTCTCAAACGTATTTCAGACTCAAAGATTTTTATTATTGGAAATCTCACATCACCATCGTTTTGATGCTCAATTATATCAATATATACAACTATCCTCAAGTGATATGAATTGGAAAATCTCGAATATTCTGTTCGAAGAGTTGCCTGCATTTTAAGACTTGTAGCCAATATGAAAAAATTCATGATGTGAAGTATCTTTCGTTCCGTTAAAACCAAGACTTCTGGGGACCTCTTCGTCTTCAAGTGACAAAGCTTCGTTAGACCCAAATTTCAATAATAACCTTTGTGTTCCAGTTTAAAAATCAAAGTCAATCTGTTTCAATTGAGCAATTCGAAAAATTTCCACCAAAAGCTCTTCTAAACTGTTGTATATAACTTTGCCAATTCTTCGAAGTTGTCCTGTGCAGTTAATTGAAACATCAAGTTCAGCGCCAGAACTAGCATATGCACCTATTTTGGGTGAGTTTACATTGTTTATGTTTGATGGAAATGATATTGAAGCCAGGGCAACTTGCCAATCGCCATCTAGCTGTGATGGTTGGGCAAGTTTTATTCGAAACTTGATCATGGTGTTATTGGTAAAAATACACATCGATGCAGCCAATATCAAATCAATTTTAAAAACTTTATGAATCATCTTATTCAGTCTTCGACAGGAAGGATTCTCACTGGAACTATTTTTGGTTCAAAAAACTAACCATCACTTATAACGTTGTGTGCATCTTTAAGGTTCTTTGTTGGTAGTCTCAGGGTGGCAACCTTGAATACTGTGAAGACTTCGACTCATAGTTTTGTTAATAATCTTGCCTAAATTTTTCATCTGTCTTTGCAATCAAAACAAGGTCTTCTTCTTTGTATTTTGGTTTTGTACTTTTTTATGCTAATTGCGAGGAATATCAGAAATGGTTCAATTCTTGAAGGTGTTTTATGTGCAAGTTGGGTAACACAATTAGCGCGACTGTTTATAGTGTTCACAAAAATGGCCAAATCCTAAATATAATTCCAAGTCCACTTTTGCTCCAAGTATTTGTAATTAATACTTTTAAGTGATCGAATAATCCTCTCAGCAAATGCTGACTTGATTTCGTTTTCTGTTGTATATAAATGAACTTTTTTCGTTTGACAAAATGTTTTGAATTCACCATTATACTTGGACCTCATGTCTGTCCATACCTTCTAAGGTTGTTTCCACTTGATCCTTTTTTGACCTCTTCGACGCCGTCTTTGGAATATATAGCTTTCATTGTTTGCACTCGTAAGTATCATATATCTCAAAAAATATGCGAGCACAAAAAATCCTCGAGGCTGTAAACAGTCTCGTGTAAAAGTCTGCTTAGTAGATCACACTTTTCGGTACCTTTAGCAAAGAAGATGCTTCCAAAATGTCTGAAACTAATACTCAAAGGAATAGTGTTGAGGTCTGTGTAAGGTGTTTCACCTTAGTCCTAAAAAAGACCGTGTAGTTTTCTCGTCAACCACAAAACTATTAGGCAATCGTTGGCTGGTAGTTCTGAAAATTAACAGGAGGTTTGAAGGAAGTTGTATCAGTGTAACTGGTGCTCACACTGAAGTCTTTAACTATGAACTCAAGATACTTCAAGTAGAATCCTTGGAGATCGATAACGACAATGTTTTTGACTCAACGCTGTCTAGCATTCCAAATCACGAAATAACCGAGGGAAGACAATTTTAACAAATATTGTATATCGTAATCCGGTCAAATGACCAAATGAATAATTGTTTAGTGGCAAGTAGTGGAAAGCGTAAACATATCCGGGATCTTTACTTTTTGAAGTCTTTGATAAAAACTGCTGCGTCAGGTAAAGCTGGGTGAAGTCTCAAAACTTTGCTGTATTTTAGTATGGAATCTATGCGTGAAATAATAAGTCCAATCAAACCACCAAACGGTCTCATTTTGAATGCTATCTGTAGGTCAATTTCAGAATCAAAAAACAAACACGCCGCTAGAAAGAATAATGGTCGTTGTGAAATATGTGTAGAAATGAAGTCACTTCTCGAAATTAACACTTTCTCCTGAATAAGCTGAAGGTCTTTTGTTTGAATTGTTTTCTTTAATGGAACTAAACGGAAATTTTTTGAATAATGTTAGGATAGGTTCGTTTACTTGTTTATGATTTGCTACGATTGCTCATAGTTAAAAATATTCTCTGATTGCTCAGTTGTTAGGCCTGTGATATCCAAGTGTTGAGTTTTCATGAACATGCTCGAGCGTGACATATAAGTCTATAAACAACTAGTGTTCATTTGTCAAATAAAAATTTATGAAGAACGTTCACTTCTTGCAGAGGTTAGTTTTTATCATTGAGTTCATCACATAAGTACATGAATTTGCTGGAACATCATTTCTCATTGTTCTTTGGTTGTTATTTTATGTACTTATATATTTATGAAGTAGATTTTTACATGGGTAAAACTGTTCTCTGATTGGTCAGTTTTTATGTCTGAGATGTCCGAGTGTTGAGTTGTCAGGAACAAGTGTGAGCGTGATATCTAATTCCAAGAAAAATTAGTGTTCATTTCAGTTAGTGCATAGTTAGTTTTTATTATTGAGTTCATTTTTGATTTTTTTGTGAGTTTGTACCTCCATAAAATGCTCCAAAAATTAGTACATATGTACATAAGTTTGCTCAAACATCATTTCTCATTTTCGCTTAATTTTTTATTTTTGTACTTATATGTTTATGTCTGTATATGCGTTTTTGCATGCTTTAACGTATATATGATTGTCTTTGTGTGTGTGTATGCAAGTATGTGTATGTAAATATGTATGTATGTATGTATGCAAGTATGTATGTATGTGTGCATTTATGTATCTATGTATGTAAGTATATTTTTATGTATGTATGTTTGTACGTATATGTGTCTGTATGTATGTATGTATGTATGTATGTATGTGTGTATGTATGTATGTATGTATGTATGTATGTATGTATGTATGTATGTATGTATATATAAGTGTATGTATGTTCCAAATATTAGTACATATGTACATGAGTTTGCTCAAACATCATTTCTCATTTTTGTTTCGTTTTTTATTTTTGTACTTATATTTTTTTGTAAGTATATGCTTTTTTGCATGCTTTAACGTATTTATGATTGTCTTTGTGCGTGTGTGTATGCAAGTATGTGTATGTAAGTATGTGTGCATTTATGTATGCAAGTATGTATGTGTGTGTGCATTTATGTATGTATGTATGTAAGTATATTTTTATGTATGTATGTTTGTACGTATATGTGTCTGTATGTATGTATGTATGTATGTATGTATGTGTGTATGTATTTATGTATGTATGTATGTATGTATGTATGTATGTATGTATGTATGTATGTATGTATGTATGTATGTATGTATGTATGTATGTATGTATGTATGTATGTATGTATGTTTGTACTTATGTATGTATGTTTGTATGTATGTATGTATGTATGCATGTATGTATCTATGTATGTATGTATGTTTGTATGTATGTGTGTATGTATTTATATATGTATGTATGTATGTATGTATGCATGTATGTATGTATGTATGTATGTATGTATGTATGTATGTATGTATGTATGTATGTATGTATGTATGTATGTATGTATGTATGTATGTATGTATGTATGTATGTATGTATGTATGTATGTATGTATGTATGTATGTATGTATGTATGTATGTATGTATGTATGTATGTATGTATGTATGTATGTATGTATGTATGTATGTATGTATGTATGTATGTATGTATATATATGCATGTACGTATGTACGTATGTACATATGTGTGTATGTATGTATGTATGTGTGTATGTATGTATGTATTTATGTATGTATGTATGTATGTATGTACCTACGTATGTGTACGTTTTTATGCATGTATGCATGCATGTTTGTATATGTAAGTTTTTATGTTTGTATGTTTGTATATATGTATTTAAGTTTGTATGTCTGAGTGTATGTGTATATATGTATGTATGGATGTACGTAGGTATTTATCTATTATCCATCTCTCCATGAAAGTATGTGTTCATAATTGTAAGTTTATAAAAGAAAAGTAGGATGGCGCGCTGGGTCCATAACTCAGAGGTCTGTAGATCAAAACTATCTCCTGCTCAATCTCTTCACGTAAATTTATGGTACGTTTTTGTATGCATGTACGTACTGCAGTTGAAAATTTACTTCGACAAATTTGATTGGCTGGGACTTCTATATACAGATCTCTGATTGGTTCACTTTTTGTCATTTTACACATTGTTGTATAATTATGAAATAAAAGAAGCGGTGAAAATGTTTGGTCGTGAAATATGAAAGTTGATTTATCTTTCATTTGTCAACAAACTCACGGATTGGAAACACTTTTTTACTCATGAAACGTTTCTTCAAGATTCCTCTCCTGGTTCTTTTGCTCGCTTTTTTGCATATGTACTTTCAAATTATCTAGAAAATGACTGTCCAAATGCATAAAAATTGAATTAAAATTGACTTTTTTTGGTTGCTATCAATTAGTTTTATAATCAATTATGTGTTGTGTGGCAGTGCCGTGCGTCTTTTGCGTGCAGTAGCAGAAGGGGCTAAGGCAGTGTAAGTGTGTAAGTGTGTAGATGGTTGATGTTTAATGGATCATTTGGGGTGTGGCGGTGGGATGTATGTTGGTGTTTATCACACAATAGGTGTTTCACAACTTCTCATATTGGTTAATAGTGAAATAAGGTTAACAATTTCTGGACCTCATTTTCCTAAAAACTTTGTTTTCCCTCTATAGAACCAAAGTTTTAACTTTCGAAAAAAGGGTTTCCGACAATTTTTTTTCTCAGAAGTTATTGTCCCCTATGGGACAAAAATTTCAATTTCCGAAAAAATTACTTCCGACAACTTTTTTCACTCACAAAACATGTTTCACAACATTTCCAGTAACGTCAGTCCTGTCAGAGTATCCAACTGTCCCTTACTGTCCTGTAGTGAGGTTTTTTTCCAGTTGGACGAACGCTTGTAGTCTGTAGTCTCTGTCTGGTTGTACAATGAGATTTCCGTTTATCTCCATCTGGTACAGGGTTTTACCAATCCGAATTAGCAGCTTACCTTCTGGTGGAAATCCTGCTACTTTGTGAGCTACCTAATGAGTTAAACTTTTAGTGTAGTTTAGTGCCTACTGAGTAAGCTCCGTCCGGAGAACAGAAGAAAAGAACTGATCCTAATGTTCAATTGTGGCAAAGAAGAAAGCATGAAATTACAAAATAGACAGTAAGGTTATAAAAAGGTAATTAGAAAGAACATTAAAAAAACATATAAAATTAGAGTTTTCAGAACAGTGCGTCTGTGTTTTTGTGGGTCTGTGAGCCTAGTGCGGTAGGACTGTGGCCTACGTTGAAAACTCGAATTCGAAATCAGGGGACGAATGTTTCAGGATCCCTGAAAATTCGAGAAATTTTTGTCTCGTGCCAGGCAGGCTGCAAGGACACGGGGATAGAGTTCAGCGTTGCAGTGTGGCTGCAAAGCGAGAAGATGATTGAGGATCTGTGTCTCCTCTGGTGTCGGTTCCCGATTGTCCAGCTTGTCCACCATCCAGTCCCTCTAGAAGAGATTGAAATTGTGCCCATACATGCACTTTGTGGCTCCTCCCTCTACACACTGGAAATATAAGATGGGGAAAAGTATCGGGCGATTCGTTTTCGGGTAGAGTGGCGAAAACAAGAAGTAATTCTTGATGGGGTCGAAGTGTCGGAGTGTTCGTTCGCAATAAGTGGTGTTGGTTATGTAACTATGGTTCATGTAGTAGGGTGAAGTCAATTTAGTATTTGCATACTGGAGGCGTGAATTCATGTGCACTAGAGGGTTGCTCCGTTGGAAGTGATGTTGGACGAAAAGATGTGGATCGCGTGAAGCACCTTTGTCGTGTTCAGCTTGTGAGTTCGGTTATTAACATCCATTTGAGTTTGGGGATCTCGTGTGAACATTGTGTTCAGATAGTCGTTTTGACAATCTGCGAGTGTGACGAAGTGCTTCGAGAAATGCCAAAAACGCTCCGTGAAACGGGGATTGATCGTGAAGTGGAGGCACTCTAGTTGGAGGTCCTTATCCCGTCATTTTTCAACATATTCATTTTCCAGCTGTCCCAGGGAGCATGAGCTGGCCGTTGGTTTCAACGTATGGTGTGGGGGTGTTGAAACGTAAGTGATCCTCGCGGGGACTTGAGCACCGTGATCTGTGTTATTGCCCAGATGATTTGTGAATTGATGAAACTCACAAACCATCGGGGCCGAACTTCATTGATGAACTTCGGCCCCGGAGCTCTGTGTAGCACTCCTTGTGTGGGAGTGAAGTGGTTGATGAGGCCTCAGCCCCTTGAGGATGAGGGCTGTGAGCCACGTGGAGGGCTAGCAGTGTGCAGCGCAGCGACTGTGAGGACTGAGTTGGTGATGTGCGCACTGCATAGATCTCATGCGCCATAGCCCTGGGGCGTCTCCTTGGGAGAGGGTCCGAACACGGATAGTTCTCGGTGGAGGTTGGCAGATTTTATGGAGTAGGTTGGGGGAAAATTGGCTGAAATCGAAGTGCAGGAATTGTGGGTCCATATCGGTGTGATGGAATACTTGATGGTTGAGAGAGTGGGATAGGCATCGCTGGTGGTGGATTCGACATTGGTTGTGATCGTTGTCGTGGGCCTCGAATTCAGCCAGAGTAGGCCCAGTTGGGGACTACCTTCTCAGGTGTTGAGCGGCCCCATTGTTCAGCAGCCCAGGAAAAACTTTGTGGGGGTTGGGTTGGCGGCTGTGTCACCAATAGGGGCGTGTGTGCTGTCGAGTGAAAGAGGTGCGATGGCTGTGGCACCGGTTGCTCTCCTTGGAGTAGGAGCTCTTGTGAGGAGCTCAGGGGCCGAAGGTTAATAAGGGGGCTCTTGTCACTCTCAATGTACATGTGAAGTTCCCCTGACGACGAGGATGAGGTGGCGGGTGAAGTCAGTGGGTTCAACCGCGCGTAAGTTGCGGAGTCCACAGACTGGGGCTGTGGAGAGGCCTAGGCCATCGTGAAGAGGGCCGGCGTTTGCATCTCGCAAAAGGGCTCCGGTACTGTAGGGGGCTGCACCAAGGTAACCTCCAGCGTAATGGGATCGTATGCCACAAAGTCGACATTTGAAGGCATAGGTGAACCTTCTTCTTGTGCGCCAGAAGTGACAATTGTGCTGCTAAAACAGCAAACGTGTCAGATACGAGTACTGGGTAAAATTAAAATAAGTTTTTCCGAGATTTCCTTTTAACCAGGGTCATACTCGAAAGAGTCTTTAGAGTGTTCACGATTATTAGGCTGAAAAGTGTGTAAGAGAAAGTATTGGAAATCCACTTTTCTATGTGATAATACCGGTAGTTTGTAGCATTCATAAATAGTGTGGGGAGAGTAGAAGCTCTGTGTTTGTTAGTGTCATTGTGTACAGAAGAGAACTTCTTAAGAAATTTTCAATTTTTTTGAGTGTTTTTGGCTTTGTTTTCGTTTTTGCTTAGGTAGCGGTGGCTTATATTGTGTAGTGTCAGATTGTAAAACATGAAAGATATGTTTCTTCTTCGTTAATAAAGAGTTTATTAAATATTATTATTGTATTGACTTTGTAGTTGTGAAAATTGTGCATGTAAATGTGCTTGCTTGGCAAGGTCTGCAAAATTTACAGCTGGTGCTACTTCAAATTTTTCGACAGCGTCGTCTACTGATTGGTTAAGTTTCTTTTTATCGAGTTAGCCCAATTGCGTTGGCTCTATATGCCGAGTTGTTTGTGGTAAAATCTCCGTGGGTGAAGCGGTTTACAATTTCATTGGGTCTGAAAGTTCTAACAGGGTATCGTGCTTTAATTGGATAAGGGGTCAAGCAGTATGACTCATCGCCATCCGCGTCTAGTGATACTTTCTGATCAAAATTGTCATATTTAAATGGTGCTTCAATAGACAAAAGAAAGCTTTTGCGTGTTACTTGGTCTGCAAATTGGTGTTTATTTTGATAGTATTCGTTGAAAACATTGATTCTCTAAGACATAAAGTGGTGAAGAAACAGTTTTACATTGAAAGAGTGAGATAACTTTTGAGCTTTTAGGTGTAGCGAAAGTATTTCGCTGAAACATAGGTGTGGCGAAAGTATTTCGCTGATAACATATCCCCCAAATGGAAATTTTTGTGACAACAGGATAAAGGCGGTCTGTTTTAGAGTTTTTTGTAAACGTATAGACTCGTATGGTCCACCTCCAGGAATACTTGGCTAATCATATAGTCGAGTTTAGCGTCGATCTATACATTTGGGAGTACTGCACCAAACCAGTTTTTTTTCTGATAAGTTCAAAAATTTCAGATTTAAGATATACGGGTGATTCTTGTAGAATTACATATTCGATACCGATGTCTGCTTCGATATAAGGTGTGATAGAATGTATTTTATTCGGACGGTTATGAGTATATATCCTTATTTTTTTTTGGTGCTTTACCTGTAACGAAAAAAAGCCTTCGTAGTATTGTACAAAAAAGTCTTGGTATTGTCCAGCGTAATACGGGCAATCCTCGTTACATTTATAAATGGTTTTAGTGAGAACTTCGAAACGGGAAAGTGCCGATTCGTTATAAAGTTGATTTTGAAAGAGACTATCACACATTTGTTCATTGTGTTGATGGCCAGAATTAGCTCCGTTATCAGCAAATGTTTCAATAAAGTAGCGTTGTTGAAAATTAATCATGCGCGCATGGGATCTACTAACGTCGAAAATACGACAGTGATTAATCGGTTCCCGAATAACTGTTGCATTAAAAGCGTGGTTTAGGGAACAGTAACCATGTTCTAGGTCGCATTTAATACGGGTTTTGCCGTAATAAATATTTTTTGATTTAACGTCAAAACTAAGCGTGATGTTAATTAATTGAAGTGACCATGCTAGTGTGTGAATGACATGATGTTCGTGTTCTGGGTTTTTACCGGGACACTTAGCTCTAGGATTATCTGTGGTGTTGGGGATCCATTCTTGGTCTCGTGGATTATAAACCATGTTTCCGTTTTGGAAAGCAAAAGGTTGGTTGCGATCGAGTTGAAAACGGCTTTGTTTGTCTTCAATGTCAGCTTGCCAACGTGGTTCGTTGAGTACATCAAATGGTATCACTTGTGGTTGATAGTGATGTTTACTTACAAGACCAATGTCTGCAAGTTCTCTAGGAGCTTCAATATCTGTGTGAAAGAAAGTATTTCTATATTGTAAATATACCAATCCTCTTCAAATATACCAAGAGGCCTCTTTTAAGTGCGATTTTGTGGCAAAAACTTTCTTTGTTGCTGAGTTCAGCATGCATGGCGTATGCGCGTACTTGAAGTAATCGAATTTGTGAGAACATGGAAACTTGGGCACGGAAGATTTGAAAGTCTTCTGGTTTGAATCTACATTCGCCGATCTTATTGAGCTTATATTACCGCATATTTGTGATATGCTGTAGGGAGCAATCATAGTGTGTTACTATTAGATCCTGAACTCCTGATTTGGGGGAGGGAATATTGTGATTTTCAACTTCAATCGGTTCTTTTTTAAATCTTTTTGATAAGAAAATGATAAGTTAATCAATAAGATTATAAGAGTTGTAAGGCAAATGTGTAAGGAAGTCCAGAGTAAGGATTATAGAAAACAAAATATCCTACAATTTTTTTTCTGTATCTATCAAATTCAGAGCGTATTTCTTGCAAAAAATTGATTTGTTTTTACTCAAAAATGGGTGGACCAGCATCTTGTGGATGAAAAACTCATCCTGTTCTACTACATTTTCGACAGAAAAAGTAATCTTGGATTGTTTAAGTAAATCTTGTACTCGTTGTTTTTGTACTGGTGTTATTTTTTATGGTTTCGAGATTCCTTGTTTTGTCCAATTATATAGTTGTTCTTCGTTATTATGATCTCCAAAAAAAGGCGGGTAGGGGGACTATAAATTTTGGATCAAGCTATAGTGGTAATGAAGGGTAGGTTCGAGTAGTATCAGGTTTTTTCCCTTTAGAATGGTGAGAATGCTGATCTGGGTCTGGTCTAGGCGAAATTGAACTCAGAGTGGTTATAAGTGATGTGCCTTGGAAACTTTGTGGTAGTAAAGATTGATAGTATGGAGATGAATTGACTATATAAAAATGAGTGTTTCCAATGAGCTTGTGAAAGCAAGCGTTCAATATTAGTGACTGGTCTTTGTGGCGGATTAAAAGGGTTACCTAAAATTTGTGATGGAGTAGGGGAGGAGAATTGGGACATGGAGTAGGTGAAGAGAATCAGAGACAGAAGTGTCAGAAATAAGACTGACATCTTGTGGTGTATCGTCTGTATTAGAAACAGTGTGAATTGGTTGTAGCAATTAAGAACTAGTAGTTTTATTGTTGTTATCAAAAATAAAGGGTTAAGTAGAGAATTGCGGTGTAGTTGAATTAATTAATTCTGGTTGTGTAGCTCTTGGTGGACCAGGTGTAAATGTTGGTTGTTGTAATGTTGCGTTTGCAATAAGGCATGAGTATGGCAATTAAGTCTGTGTATTTATTTGTTGTTTTTGTTTTTGTGCTCCCGTTTGGTTTATTTGCGCTTGACTCTGATAGGTGGATATGGGATTATTGACTGAGAGGATAAGAGGGGGGAGTGTCCAGTAGGTTGAGCTCAATCGGTAGATTTGGCAGTTGTAATGACTATGTATGGGTTTTCAGTTTTTTTGTGCTTCTGATTTTGTAATAAAGAGTTTAAATTATGATTTTTTTGTTTGGTCACGTCACTATATAAGCAACTTGTTGATTCTAGGACTGCGGGAGCACTTGGGTTAGTGTTCGATTGCCGATTAGAGGACGCAAGAGTGATGTTAATTGTGGGCCCAAACTGGGGCAACTATCACAATAGAATATTTTATAATGAGTGAAAGACGGAAAAACATTTATTAGTAATGTTAATGTTGGTACACTAACTGGGATTACTGCAATGGGTGACTCTGGTGGAAGGATAATGCATCGATTGTTGATATTTGAAAAATCATCAGAGAAAACCGTTAACAAATCTGTCGTGGTATAATCTTTCTAGCGAACGAAAAAATAAAATGTGGGTATTGAACTTCAGTTTGTGAGTTGTTGCTTTGCGAGTTGTTGGTATTGTCCATCCATCTTAAGGAGTTCTTTAATATATTTAAAATGATAAGAGGCTGGAAAAACGTCAGGGTTGATCGTGTATACTATATCTGAATAGAGAAGTTCAGATATTTTGGGTGTTGCTTGTGTGGGAAAAATTGGAAGATAGAAGAGAGAATTGTGTTCGTTATTAAAGTCTCTTATATGAAAGACAAGTGTGAGATTATAAGATGGGGTCTAAGTTACTAAAATGTCTTGGCAACGAATTAGTTTTGTTTTGAGTCTCTGAATATATCTAAAACTGTCAGCGTATGGAGTTCTAAGAAACAACACTTCAAGTCCGTGTTGTGAAGTAATTTGCATGCCGTTCTGTTTATGTGGAGACAATTTGTGAAACTGAAAGTTGTAGATTGTATCAAAGTGTGAGTTTCTGTGATCAAATTTGGTCAGTTTGTGCTGCTGGGGTCCGGTTGGTTTTTGCTGCTATGAGCTGGTTGAGCTTTTTGTGAATTTAAGAACTGTGCTGTGAGACAGTTCTTAGGCTAGGAGAGAGAAATTGAGAGAATATGCTTCACAAATTTAGAATACGTTTCTAAGACAAGAAGTGAGATAGAGTGAGAGAGATAATTAGCAAGAGAGAGTGAAAATTTGAAGTTTTTATTCAAGAGAGAAGAGAGAAGAGAGACACATTAAATGGCAAGCAAGCTGGACTGTGAAGCGATTTTAGACGATGCCAGTTGACCTGACAACGACTTTTCTTTAGGGAGATTAAAGTTACCGAATCATATCTCTTTAAAATAATTAGATTGGGGAATTATTTCTAGACCGAAGTGTTGGTCGGTTGTTAACTTAATTTTCAGTTCATTTACTTTCTTTTATTGTTGTGGGGAATGGTCTAAAATTCCCTCTTTTTCATTACCTGATGGAGGGATTTTTGTGGTTCTGCTGGGTAGCAGGTGAAAAAATAGTCCGTATGCTTTGTTAGCTTTGTGGAGGAGCTTTGTTATTTTTCCCACTGAAAGTAGATGCATTAGCGATCGGCTAACTAAAGCGAAAGAAGCAACTTTGCGTCTTAAAAAAGTGATATATGTGTGTTTTAGAAGTGCGTTGTTCGTAAAGCCGAAAATTTTAACTGTGGTATAAGGACTCTGTAAACTTTTGTCGGTTGTTTTTGTAAACGAGTCTCTCTTGTATTGTAGTTTTTCGAATTCTTTTCGAGTTTTTTAGACAAACTACTAATATAATATATAAAATATAATCTAAAGTAAATATGATATATTTGAGACAAATAAAATATTTAATGCCTTTGCTGCACGTTTCTGTGAGAAGGATGACAAACGACATAATGTATGAATTCGTCTACAACCACATAGACATAAGAGTTCCCATCTGAAGACGGAGAAATTGTGCCTTTTGTGTGCATTGAAATACGGTGGTTGAAGAATGGTAAAGCTTTTGCGAACGGCCGTTGTGGAGCCATTAGGAGATTTTGCATGGATTTGCTCGTTTGGCAATTCAAGCAGTCTTGTGTAAGGATTGCTATCCAAGTTTTAATTTTCGGAAAAAGAAATTAGTTTTCTGTTTTTGTAACGTAGGTTTTCTCAAGGATGGCCTGAGAGATCGTGTGAATAAGCGATATAAAATACGTTAACAAGAGAGAAAGTGGTAAACATATTTTTGGCGATTGTTTTTCATGAATATAATATAAGAGTCGATTGGTTTCATTTATGCTTAAATACTAAAAACGTCGATGGTAGTGTAAAAGTCCTCTGTTTGCTCTGATTGTTAAAGAAGGAGTGGGAAGGCGGTTTTTTTAATTTTTTCAAATAAGGAGTTGTCGTAAAACAGGATCTTATGGTTGTGATTTGTTTAGGAGTGTATCATTAATATCTGTTTGTTCATTATAGAAAGAATTCTAAATTTCCGGTGGATTGGATATGAAATCATCCATTGCTGGAGGTGAGAACTTGATGCTATTTTTTAATTCTGCATAATTTGCGTACAGTATAAATGATTCTGTTTTGTTATTGTTCAAAGTGAAACCTGTGTGTTGTACAATAGGATAATTTCTAAGTGTCATTGACTTTTCATTAATTGTTGAGTTTTGTGATGATGAACGTGTTCTAAGGGCTGTGCCTCGGTTTTGTATTCGTGCTACGAAACGGGAAGACATTTGTTCCGTAGGAGATTGTTCCGTAGTTATACATTTAAGTAGATATTTTTGTATTGTAAGTTTATAGGAAAGCGTGGTAATTCTACAGCGACAGTGTTGTCTCTAGTTAATGTGTTATTATATTCTTTCGATGCAGCATAGTGGCACTGTATCGGTTGTGTTTGTTGATTGTGTGTCAAAACGAACTTTATCGAATCAGGAATTTTGACTGTTTGCAGACAAAGTTTGTCTTCTGTTGTCGTCGTAAATCAACGACTTGTAAGTCTGGAAGTGAAAAAGTTTTTGTTTTCATTCCAAACTATGTGTAAGTTTGGAAACTTCATCAAGATTAATTGGAATTTATAAACTCTCTGATTCGGCTTGTTTTTTTGTGTGAACAAAATCAGAATAGGTTTTGTGATCAGTGTATAAAATAATAGGGTGTTGTGACCATTGGATAAGAAACTAGTATTCAAAGAGTGCGTAGATTATTGCGGAACATTCACGAATAATGATTGAGAGTCTGAGTTCTGTGGTAGAAAACAAACAGGAGTTAGCGAAAACAAGTTCTATTTTCCCAAATTGATTTTTTTGGGGAGAAGTGCAGTTCCAATGCTATATTATGAGGCATCGCATAGGAAATAAAAGCAAGAATCGCATATGAATTACTCTATCAAAAATTTGTTGGAGTTCTGGGGTGCATTTGAAATCCATTGTGTCTCTAAGTTGAAGGTAGAAGGGTCTCAAATAACTTGGAGATTATTTTTTTTGTTTTCCGATGGTTGTAATTTTAAGATCTCATCTATTTTAGATTTTAGTGGGTGTGTGTGATTGTTTTTTATTTGGTGTCCTAAAAATTGGACTGATTCTAGGAAAAAGAAAGATTTGTCAGGAGCGGCATTGAGAATCTCATTTTTGAGAATTGTGTGATATTGTTCTAATGTTTGTAACATTGAGCCTGTTGTGGTGTCTTGAACATTTGCCATGTTCAAGATATATGATGATTTTATTTTTGCGTATTAGTGGTTTGAAGATGCTACGTATAAAGTATGAGACGGCGGCGGGGCCGATAGAAAAACCATAAAGCAAGCGTTTAAAACGGTATTGTTGTCCAGCAATGACAAAAATGGTGGGTCCTTGTGAGGGTTTATCTATCGGCATTTGATTATCTAGGACTGTTGCATCAAGGACTTCTGATGTCGGCTATGGAAAAAACGGCTTTGATGCGTGTTAAGATTATTTGTATCAGCCCTATTGGCCAACTACCTTTTGTTTTGTCAATCATTGTGTTTAATTAACGAGCGTCTAAGGCAGTCTTGAGTGATTTTCCCTTCTTAAGTGTATTTACTGGATTAAAAATGTGTATCCTGTAGTGATGAGTCTGTTCACAGGTGCAATAATATCAGAATGTGTTAAAATGTCGAGCAAATGTTGTACTCGTTCTTGTAATTGTAGAATAATACGAGTAGCTCGTTGCTTTTTAAATACTGCTGTTGCCTTCAGGAGTAGGTTTAATTCAACTTTGATCTTTTCTATATCAAATTTAGATAAGATATTTAAAAAAATTAGATATTGTATTAAAAGTTGTATGGATTGTTGAAATTGTGTTTATCTTAGTTTTGTGTGTTTAAAATTGAACATTTTGAGAAAAATTTTGTCTGTATCTGTGAACGTAGAGATATCAAATGGTATGTGGAACGTTTTTTGATGTGCTTTGTATTTACGCTCCTGTTGCTTGATGAGATTTAGGCAATTGATCTTTTTGAGTGTTTTTGATGTACGTGTGTAAGATAGTTTGCATTGTAGGCATCCATGAATTCTTTGAGTTCATTGATAAAGGTATTTCGTTATTTGAAGTTCAGTGAGTGAGAAGTCTTGTTCTGCGTATCCGAATAGTCCTGTTACAAGTTTTCGGGGATGTTTCAAAGGATTTTGCAAAAAGATTTGGATAAAAGAATGATAAGGGTACTCGAGATTAATTATATCCATTTTAGAAAAAAAAACAATTTTACGAAGTGGTATAAATGGGAAATCAGATTTATGAATTACAGTGCCAATTGCAGATTTGCTTTTGCAATGGTATGCAGTGAGTGAGTAAGTTAAAATTCGATTTTCGAAAGGTTGAAAATATAGTGAGTGATCACCAATAACGAAAAACAGCCGTGAATAGTATGGAGGTGATTCTGTTGAGGAATCATAGAAATTCAAGAACTTTGAGTCATAATTGTTTTTTATCTCTAGTTTGTGAGATGAACACTTTATTGGTTCAACATATTTCTCTAGGAATGGTCCCGCTAAGATGTTGAATTTAGTGTTAGAGACATGAGAATTTTGTGTGAAGTTTATGTCTCGAGAAGTTCTGTATTCTGTTACATCTGAGTAAAGAGTAACTTTTACAATTGATTGGGAGTTGTAATACCCAAATATACCTTTTACATGCAGCAGAAAGAATTTAGTCTTCTGTGAGAGTATTCCTGACAATTAAAATATTCATCTTGTGTAACTTGGTTTAGTTCCAAAAGTAAATCATTGTATTGTTGTTTTAGAAGTTGTTCTGAAACGCTTTTTGTGTTTCTGTGTTTTCTGTGTTACATTGCATCGTCCGTTGTTCCTGGTCTAAGAAAGTATTAATGTAGTTCAGTACACTGCGAAGGCGAATACGTGAGAAGGCTAGTCGTGAAGGATTTCCATGTCTATTATAATTAAGTGACTGTGGCCTAGAATTGTTTGAGTACGTCTTGTTATTGCCATATTTAGGTTTTTCGAAAATTTTGGTGGTCTTTGGTATGGTGAACCGGTTGTGCTCTCTGGTATACAGTGTACCAAGAGTAAGGCTTTGAATGTTTGTACATGACTTTTTTTGGGACCTCTGTGTCGATTTTCCCAACTGTTGCTTCTAGGACGATAGCAAATGATAGTGGTTTACCAGTCAAATTGTTTGATGTAACCTGTTTGTTCGGCAGATTTTGATTCCCTATCATTGCCTGATTAACATTTTTTTATGATAACTAGGTTTTTCAAGTGGTTTTGTGTACCGCCTATCGGGGCAAGTGGAAATGCTGTGTCTTGATTCTGAAATTTCTTAGCAAAACTTAAGAAAAATGGTTTTCCTTTAAAATTTGGATTAATTGAGTACTTATCTCGTACTACGTTAATCCCATATGCAAAATATTCTTCTGTTGTGCGTACATCATCTACTAAGATAATATCTATGTCCAAAGATATCATATTTATGGACGAGGAAAAAGTGGAATTTGTGCTTAGTTTATGTCTATCTGTATGTGTTCTAGTAATGTCTTTTTGATGTATCTTCTCAATTAAATGTGGAAATGGAAGCTGTGGTTCCAATGTGGCTGATTTGTGATTTGGAATATTTTTAAGGGCTATTGGAGCTAATTGTGGATCGAGTGCTCTGGCACGTGCGTCGTTCATCTGTGCATTTCTCATATTTGGAGCATTATTAACATATGCTTTTCGAGCCATTTTTTCAATTCTAAGTAATGGTGTTTTTATTTCTTCTCCTGAAGCACGTGTTGTGCTTTCTAGAAGTAATTTCGCTTGTGTTGGCCACTTTTGATTATCAACGGTCTTTTGAAATTCTCGGCAAAATGCTTGCCAGTTCTTCTTGATTTCCAATGGTAATTGTGAATACCATTGTCTTGAGAGACCGATTAGGGCCGTTTGTATCATAGCGATTCGTTTGGGAATCCATGACTAATGTTATGTTGAATCACCTTGTTCAGGTCCTGCTGTCATCACTATATTTGCAGTGATAGCATTTAGAAAATCTTCTGTAGTGTATGTGGGTTCAGTACCGTCAAACAGTCTTTACGACTGCTGCATGGGCACTGAGCCTCCGAAGTAAGGGTATATCGCTTTTGTTTGGTTTCGTTACTTGCTTCGTCTAACGACAGGTGAGGATGTTTGTGTGAATGCTGCCTGCAAATAATAACGGGTTGGTGCATTTGTTGTTTGTTGAGTATTTTGTTAATTAAATGTTTAACAAAAATTACCAATTGTTGAGGTGTTAATTAAATATTTTGGTTATTTTGATGAGTTTAAAATGACGGATTCCGTATTAAAGTTTACTGATTTATGTGTTAATATAATTTTTCTTATCATCGTGATTTTCAGGCTGAATTAGGGTATTTACAGTATGAGATGAAAAAAGTGTTTCATCTTCTAGTAGTGTAGAATAAAAGTTAGTTTCTGTGGTTTCGTCAAAAGTCGTATCCATTGATTGCGAATGGACTTTAGTATCTATATTTTCGATGGGTGATGCTTCAAGAGATGTATTTGTGTTATCTGGAATACTTGTGAAAATGAATGACTGATTTCTGCACTACGGTTTTTAATTTCAGTATCTTTAAGATTAATTTTTAGTTTTTTATTATTTCTGATGGTACTTCTGTGATAGTTACAAAATTTTCTGGAAACCAATTTGGGACATATACAGTGTAGTGTTTCTGGTAGTTTGGGAGTCAATTGTGGATACCTTTCGGCTATAATTTTAGTAACTGAAAAGAAGTTTCTTAACTAAACTTTTCCAAAATCTGTGTAAATACCAGGATAACAGCGTCCTTTGCAGAGCTTTTATATGTTTCTATAAGGTAAGTGAAACTTTCTACTTCTTGTCTAGCGATTTTGTGAACGATTTCTTTTGGTGACTGTAAAGCAGCGATATTAAGTGTTGATTCTCTTTCAGAGGATTGTAATTCTCTCCATACTCAATTAAGAAAATCAAATAGCGTGTTTGATAGTGGGATAAATAAATTGTCATGTATGAGTGAGGTATAAGTATTTGTGAGAGGATAACAAATAAAAAGAATTGAGCCTTTTATGAGTTGAGTTCCGTAAATTTCAATTAAGTATGATAGAAAGGCAGTCCGTGATACTTCAATAGCTTTTTACGGTGAAGAGCGGAGAGGCTGTTGCTCTACTGCAAAATAGTGACATTTAAGCTGTTTTGCTGTATTGAGAAGCAAATTTAGCTCGTCTTGGTGTTAATTTTGTGTAATTTGAAATGGTAAGATTTCATGCATGAGACGGTTGTTCTGTTGTGTAAAAACAGCTAGTTGTAACTTGTCGGAATGTGGATCTGACTTTGATGAATTTTGGCCAGTGTGACAGCTCATTTTGTTAGTATTTTCGTTTTGTTGTATTGATTATTTGTTGGGATTGTGTTCCTCGTTTTTTGAATCTTAATGTAAAAAGAGTATAAATTTGCATAGACATGCTCTACGTTTTCGCCTCAAAAAAGATTAATGTGTTTTGTGTGAGTTCTTTTTACGGGTAGAATTTGTTAACTCACTGGCCGCACCAGTTAAGGCAGTTACGGCCTCCTTTTACAGCCTTAAAGCATAAAGAGCTACGGCTACTTAATTCTGCGCTCGTAGTAGGCTTACCTATATCTCTCAGACTAACCGACTCTGTACAACTCTGAAGGTATACTTCAATTACAGCGATGTTTAAAAGAGTTATAATCGGAGTCAGAGGTATACACATCGTGCAACTACTCTAATAGACCAACTATAGTTAGTGGAGTTAGCGCTATATAAAGGAGACTAGTGTCTTCTGAGTCTCTGATTGGTTGGAGGTATACATACAGTATTTCTACTGCTACATATGATGTGGCACCCAAAATGTGACAAGGAGGCGAACATGTAACAGAATAAGCCCGGAAAACCAATTTTCAGACAATTTTTGCCATAAAAGTCAAACATAAGAGAGAAGATGTTTTGCACAATGCAATATGGAATGGCAAAAATTCTCAGCTAAAATTCCAATTTTTCAGCCTTGTGTAAAAAACACTAGCCCCGGCTGACCACAATATATGTTTCTTGGAAACCAAACGTAGGACATGTATGTTTGTATGGCTTCATTGATGCCATGCATAAGACTATTAAAAATTTAACGGTGACCTCAAATGACCTCATTTGGATCACTTAGTACAACAAATTTATCGTAGTTGCCATACGCCTTCAGCAAAAAACTTCTATGGTGCCTTGGATTTCTCTTGTCCAACTTTTTTTCGGCTCTTTACCAGCTAACAGCTCCATAGTGTTTTCTTCATCGACATTTATCGCTTCAGCAGAATGAGCATTGTTGACGGGGGGGGGGGGAGGGCGCTTATCCAAAAAGAAAGTGCTCAACAGGACGCAAAAACTGGAGGTTTGAAGCTTTATGAGCTGGGTAAATTCATGTTCGGTAAAGACAATGAGTGTCTTTTGATCACTCACATGATTGCTCAACAAGGGAAGCATTATGATATACGTGAAAGAGTACCAGGTCATCTCGACAACACCTTTGAAAGTAGGTTTTTCATTTAAAAATTGCGTTTTTTATTTTGCTCTCAATTCTTATGCATTTAGAACTCTTTGTATTACTTTTTGCTTGGCCATACATGCTGGAAACAGTGGATAGAAAACAAGTTTAACTGAATTTTGTAAAGGGAACACAGTCTCTATGTTTGTGTTTTAGTACACTGTGCTCCTTTTAGGAACTGGCAAAGCAAAGTATCCGAAACAAACTGTCTTGGCTTATAAAGAAGCTAGAGTGGCCGCAAACGAAATGGGTCTAGATTTAAAGATGAAATTGAAATCCCGACAAGAATATTAGTCAAAAACGAAGTAACTGCTACTAACTCGCCTCTTCTCGTTTTCAAATTCAGTGAAATATTGTTCCTGGCTCACTTATTGTTTTGTTCCAGTACTTTCATGTTAAAATACTTCTGCTTCTTATTGTTCTTAAACAGATTTGATATCCCTTTGTATTCAACATATATTTGTATCTACTTGTATATATTTCATCTTTTGTAAAACATTCTGAAAGGTTGCCTTCAGAGATCCAACTAAAAATTCAGTTGTTTTGATTTCCTACAGTTGTTGCCATTTAAAAACACTAGATAAAAACCTGGGATATAGACCTAATGACATGGGTTTGATGTTTAGAACAGTAAAAGGCAGAAGGAAATTTAAGTCTCCAGGAAACAAATATTTACAAAAAAATTGAAATTTATTACTATGTCTAGGGCAAATGAGTTGCATTTGATATGCCAATAATGGGCTCCGCGGAATCCTCCAATCTGATGGTCTCGCCTCAAAAAACCTCAAAACTTTGTCCAGCATATGATACAGTAGTTGAATATTTGTTTAAGACACTGTCAGATTTCTTTAAAGGGAAAAGGGCAAACAGAAGGACTTAAGAGCGATTGAGTTTGTTGGTGAATTTTGACCTCCAATCATAGTTCTTCTAAAAAATCCGAATATCACACATCAAAAGGTATGCCGATTTTATCAACCTTTCAATATTTCAAAAATGAAATGGAAAGATTCAATTAATAAGAAAAAGACTTTGGACACAATGTAGCAAATTGTCTTTTTTTTGAAAAACGAAGTAGCTACAGAAAGTTAAAAATTTTTCGGGTATAGATGTTGATTGGACTGCAGGTTATTACATTCTAGGACCCGTAATAGATGGAATTGAATGCTGCGAACAGTTCGAAAAAGATAACTCAGAAATCACATCGATCCTGCTCCACAAATTTTCTCAACATTTTAAACTGTCTCCTCACATTTCCACTCTGAACTAAACAAATGCGAAAACTCGCATTTTTTTGACGAGCGACGCCCGATTCGTTGAAAATATAGTTATTTACAACTTCAGCTCGTCAGTTCTGAACCATATTTTCTTCAACGGTAACTACAGAATTATCTTTTTCTATACCAGTGAAAAAAGGTGGCCAAATCTGTTTTACCTGGACAAGGCTAACAAGTAACACAGATCGCTTCAATTCTGTGAACCCTTGAATGACTTTTGGTCGCTATGCGAAAACGCCGGGAACTCAGTTGCTACGAAAAACAGATTTTTGAAAAATCAGGAAAAGGATGTAGTAGCGGGAGAATTTTTACGAATAGTACATACAAATGGTTTAAGAATGGTATATCTTTTCTGAATCGCAAACGAAAAGTCCGATTGACTGCCCTAGAAATGAAAAGTTGACAATTTGAAGTACCCAGGGTTAATTTAGAATAAAATTGCCCTCAGATACGGTTGAAAACCTTTAAAAATACCATCAACCTATGCATGTCGGGAACCTTGTAGATTAAACGATCAAAAGGTGACTATATCCACATCAGGTAAAACAATACACGCGACATATTTGCCAACTTGCTCGATAGGGTAAGTGATGATGTCATGGTGGAGCCCCGTCGTTAGACTCTAATGATGACGATTTAAAAGATGTTAAATAAATGGCTATTTGGGTAACGCTTAATTATTTTTTGACGTAGAAATGTTTAGCCTGTTTGCTGTGAGATGCTCTATACAAATACCGGATTCATATAAATATCACCAGACCATATGAAGATTGAAGTACGAACAAAGAGTATTTGAAATTGAGGAGGCAACCATCAGTCCATTGATCTTTTTTGCACTGGAGCAGCTAGCCCGTTGGCATCGGACGGTATACTAAAATTGGCACTAAAATTATACAACGGATGGTATTATACTCTATCATGAATACGTATATCAGGCCGAATCTCAACTTCGCGCTTTGGCGCAACTCAATAACCTGCCTCCCTGGCACGCGATCGTTTAGCCGAAGTTCCGTTGTTGAACACTAAATTGCTACCACAGTGGAAGAGGGGTGGTTTTTGTCTCCAATCACCATAGACATCAATTAAAAATCATATTCTATACTCTCTCTCTCTCTCTCTCTCTCTCTCTCCCATTCCTACTAAGGCTATTTTTCTGTTTTTTATAAAGCTTCGGTGTTTGACTACTGTCAGAAACTAAACTTTGAAGAGAAAAAATGACTTGCTGCCCGAGCGAGTTCGCTGACTACCTTATAAGGGGATGCTCTCTCTGATGATTGAAGTTATTTTTAACAAAATTCATCTATTACTAAAAAAACTACCTTAAAAGGAAACTCTACGCTATCATATTGTTTTAATCACCAAAATTTTGGAAGAGATGAGGTTGTAAAGCGTCTGAAAAATGATTAAAGTTCTACTTAGAGAAAATTTTGGAAAATTAAACAGAAAGAAAAAAAAATAGAAAGATCAACCATTTTAGGCAATTCATGTCGTTACGTATCTAATAGTACATATATTACTCGATATTGAGAATTTGCCATTCGTCTTTTGTTTCACTAAATTGGGTTCTTCAAACACTTCACCAAATGATGCTGCATGGGGCAAAATTTAGTTTCTCTGTCTATATGAGATCTGTCAGGTAAGTTTTCTTGTTAAGGTAAATTTTTTGTCTAATTTTGTTACCTGAACGCATTTGCAACGTAAAATTTTTGAGACAAACGATTGTTGGGTTTGTCTGTTTTTTATTCAAGTGTTATTTGAGTGTACTTCACGTAACTGTTCATAGAATTACTGAGATTTTCGCGTTTGTTTTGAACTTTTAAGGCATTTTAAAAAAGCCTGAAAATTGAAGTAACTTCTCATTGCATAGTCACGCAACATTTCCTAAACTTTCAGGAGTTTGATTACATCACTTCATCTTCAATTATTCTAGAAATTGTCAATAAAATGTATAACCAAACATTTCTTCAATATCAAATCAGCTTTTCTTGTCTTTTTAAACATACCAAATTTATGTATATACTTAAAGATATACATTCAGTCTGCCTGATGTAACTTGACGAAAAAAGGCCCGACATGAAGCTCCTAACTTTTATTCATGGATGATTTGGAACCATGAGGATTTAAACACAAAGATTTTTAATAAAAATTGAGAACTGATTCTATACAAAATACAGGTGTTTCAATTTTTTTTTATCGTTTTCCTATCTTTTTTGGGTTGCAAAAAAACCTATCATTAATGGATTGCAATCGGGTTGCAAAATTTGGTTAAAAAAAGTTGAATGACTTTTGGTTTTAACAAGATTGGTAGGCCTGTAACCTAGCTTTAGTGCGTGTCACTCTCCAAAACTCACAGATTTGCCACCCATAGTGATAAACGGTGGAGGAAATCTTTCTTCACAGAGGTGGTGCCAAGAAATACTGTCGCCAGTTACTCCTTGAGCTCAGTGATCACCAAGATTTTGAGCCTGGATTCTTTAGCTTTGGCATTTGTCAATCACAATTTGTTGATGAAAATACTGAAATTTCTGGGTAGGGGTTGTCTGGGCGTCTGTAAGTGACAAAAGGATATCAGCCATAATGCAACTCATCTCTGAGACTTCCCAGCCGCAGTTCTCTGTTGTTGGCTCATTTGTCTAACTTCAGTCAATTGTTTTCCATAATTGATCATTTTGAGCCAATATTTTATCGAAACAAGTTGATATCTTCCTTTCACTAACTCGTTTACAAAACGTTTCAAGGTAAGTGCTGCGAATCAGATTAAACACATGATATCCAAAAATTTAGAAATGTTCTTTTGTATAGCCATCAATCATAACAATGTGTAATATGTGTCTGAGAACTATCAGTGTTCATTTAAAAAATGCAATCTATACGTTAGACAAAAGCACTTCACGTGTGAAGTGTTTTTCATTTCAAAGTATTTGGACCAATCCTGGTGCTTTGTTGCATCACAAATTATGAACTCGAAAAACCAAAGGAATTAACTATAGAATACAGATTATGATAATCTACACTTAAGGTTCGGGAGATTAAGAGACGAATCCTTCATTTATCTAGCTGTTGATGGAACGCACTTAACCTATAAATGCTCAGAAATGAAACCCTTTTGGGAAGAGTTTTACTGATGTTATAATGATAGTCAACTAAACGTACGTGATTTTGTTCGACACGTTAGCATTTATATGGACAACAGGCTAATTGGTACTGTTATATTTCACAAAAAACACAATCAAATCGTCTGGGAAGCAATTTATACAGAAAAAAGTTTAAGTGTTCGATCACATGTAAATCCTTGTGTAAATAAAACCATTTTTTTCTCTCCTTTCAAGTGTTTATTTTTTCTTTCTGATCATTATCCTATCTTTATATCAATTTCCGGGTATTAATTTCCATAGAGCGTTGAGTTTGTATCTATTTCAAATTACGATGTATCGACTTCGACTTTTTAAGGTAATGAAGTCATTTTATAGCCACGCCATGTTCCCCGGAGAGCAATCGTCGTGTCTTCAATTGCTAATGTCCTTCTCCGACCTATCGGTCCCCCTCTCCTCTGCATTCAGCATAATTAATTCGTTTCCCTCCCCTTTTTTCGTGAACATCCCTCTTTATCAACATCCATCAATCTTTCTTTCTCATCTGAAACGCCTAATAAGTAACTCACCTAAGATTTATGCTCTAAACACACTCACATTAATCGTTTCGCTACCCAGGGTGAGGTGCCATCTGGAAGTGAACTCTGATCAGACTGTGCCAGAAAAATAAATCTCTGATCAGACCATCCCTGACCAAAGTGTCCACTGATCAGACTGATTTGCGCCGGTCTGATTTATATACCTATAAATATAATTTATAGGTATACTATAATATAATAGATTTATAATTTTACTATAATATAATAGATTTATAAAAATGAATGTTTGCAGTATTAGGCCCCAGTCTAAGGAAAAGCGATTCTAAAAATATTGCTATTGAAAACAAGACCCATCTGTTGGGAAAAAGCTATTTAATATACCATTAGTGCATATTGTTGACTCAATGGATGAACTTAGACAGCTTTCCATAAGAAACAGCGTGGTCTACAGTTAATCACAATTTCCTCCTAAAGGGACCGCTATTTGCTATTAGCTGGATCCCTTTAGTTCTACTCAGACTCTGGATGTGTCTCTGATCGAAATGCTGCGTTTTTGGCCTCTTGACAGAGCCAACGTCTCTCAGTAACAAAATACAAAAATTCGAAAGAAAAAAAATGCGCGTGAAATGGTCTCTGATAAGACCCAATTGCGCTTGAAATCTTTTCTCACAAGAGTAATAAGCACTTCAATCCGCCTCTGATCAGACCCCTCTCAAATTGAATTGACCTCTGATCATACTATTGTGTGCTCAAACCAAACTCCAGACCATGTAATTTTGGCCTAGATTATTAAACAGATTTGTTTTGAGTTGGGCAAGGGAGTTCTTGAGATTTCTAACAGCTGTGTAACCAATATGTTAGTAAGTCGTCAAGTGATACATATGAATTGGAAAAAAATCCAAATTATGGCACTCCAATTTCATTTCGTAAAATTCAAATCAAATCTACTTATCTATACCTCAATTTGGTGCAATTTTTTTATACAGAAGTTTGAATTAGTTTGTATTTTTTCAAAGAACAGGTCACAGTGTAAACTAACAGCAAACCATTATTAAAATCGCACTGGGTTTTCAATTGACATCAAACTAAATTTAAAACTCTACCTTAAGTGCTTTTGCTCTTTTGCCGAAGCAATTTGTCTACTGATGTTTTCGACCGGTTTAGTGGCCTTTCCAGCTTGAGATGCCATCCGGAAGTGAATTCTGATTAGACCGTGCCAGACGAAAGTAACCACTGATCAGACCACCCCAGACCAAATTGTCCACTGATCACACTGAAGTTCAATCGAAACACAGAGTGCGCACGGAGTGAGCTCGAAGTAATCTCGAACACCTTGCCAGACGCAAATGACCTCTTATCAGACCAAAACCAGAACATTGTCCAGACTATCATGCGATCGTGGCCGAGAACAAATCCAGACCAATGTCCAAACAATTGTGCGCTCGAAATTTCCTCTGACCAAACGCAACTGCGCTCGAAATAGTCCGATGATTTATATGGTTTTCACTACGAACAAATCTCTTCTATTTTCTATAAAATGTTCGTTTCATATAAATTGACGTTTGCAGTATTTTATTCGTCCAAAGGAGAACAAAATCTTGTCGATTCTAAAAGTATTGCTGAGGAAAATAAAACTCAACTGCTGAGCAAAAAATTTATTTAGTATAACACTAGTGCATATTTCAACACTAGTGCTTATTAATAGCAATCAGTCTCTAGATGTTCCTATGATCAGTTTACGGTTTTTTGCCGCCTGGCAGAGCCAAAAACTTTGAGTTAAAAAAAAATAAAAAAGACAGGAAAAATGCGCTCGAAATGGTCTCAGACCCAATTGCACTCAAAATCTCCTCTGATCAGACCTATGTGCGCTTGAAACCGCCTCTGAACAGACCATCCCAGACGAAACTGACCTCTGATCCAACCATGACCATCCGAAAGTGAACTCTGAACAGAGCATCCCCAGATCGATAATATTGGGCGCTCGAACCAAACCCCAGACCCTGTAGTTTTGGTCTAGAAACACACCGTATGCGTTTCACTTGGGTCTAAACAGAAGTCACTTCCGTCGGGCTCTTCAACCTTGGTAACACCAGTTTTACTAACATTAATATTATAATTTTTAAGGTTTATCTGAAAAAACTGTTAAGGTTTTCTGAAAAAATAGGGTAATTAATTAGGGTAATTAAATAAAAATTCTCTTCCTTTTCATTTCTATTATTAAAACGACTTTACTACTTTTTTTTCATAACAATTTTTTATTATCAATATTACTTTAATACTATTATCAGTATCTTTTTTAAAACTTTATAATTTTTTTTGTTACCACCAAATTTATTATTACTTTTTATTAATATTATTATTATTTTTTATTACTATTATTATCATTATTATTATTCTTATTAATTTTATTATTATTATTATTATTATCATTATTATTATTATTATTATTATTATTATTATTATTATTATTATTATTATTATTATTATTATTATTATTATTATTATTATTATTATTAATATTATTATTATTATTATTATTATTATTATTATTATTATAATTTTTATTATTATTATTATTATTATTATTATTATTATTATTCTTATTATTATTATTATTATTATTATTATTAATATTATAATTTTTATTTTTTTTATTAATATTTCCTTCCGTAAAAATCAAAACAAGCAGACTTTACGTCTTCCCAGCAATGGAACCTTCTCACAGGAAATACAATTCAAAGACATTGGTATATATTTCTCAGAAAATTTATCATGGGATTGCCACTTAAGTTTTATTCTACTAAAAGCCAATCAGAAGCTTGCTTATCTAAAAAGAGATCAATTCCAAGTGAAACAAAATTTTCAGTCAAATGCAACCTAGTCAAAACTTACATAATATCGATCTCGTTTTATGGATCAAATATTGGGTATGCCAGTAAAACTATCGTCAGGCAAATGGAAAGCCTTCAGAAAGTGCGTTTAAAATGGATACAATCAAACAGTCAATTTAGTGATAAAAAACACTGATTGTATTCGATCTGTAAATTTACTTCCGATCGCATATCAACTTGTCTTTTTGGATCTCTCAGTTTTAAACAGAAGTTTGACAAGAAAACTTCCACATGAGGAAGAAAAATTTTGGCAAATAAGTAATGGACATCCGAAAACACGATCATACGAGAAAATATTTTTATGCTCAAACGAATTAAATCGCCAGCGTTTCCGATCTAATTTTTTCTACCGAGTTACGAACTTCAACAATTCAATGTCACTGGCGCGTGATTTTCCAACTATAACCCATATTCCAGTCCTCCCAATTTCAAAGGAGAGTTCCAAGAATATCTATTTGATTTAGCTAAGAAGAATTTTAATTACAAATCGTACCCATATGGATCGACAGTGTTCGAGGGAAATCAAATTCAGGCCCCATTAGGGACTTACTCAGCTTGGTGAAACCAAGTTTAGTGAAATTCATTATTATTATTATTATTTTTAATCACTCTAATGAATTTTATCATCTTTATTATTATCATTTTTATTCTTCCGACCCCCACTTTAGTGGGGAGGGAGGAACTGTATACTCAACTGGTTTTTTTATTTAGACAATTTTGGCCAATCGATATATTCATCGTAGAGAGTTGTGAGTGGAATCATTAGAAAGTACGTACATCCTAGAATGTGGTAATAAAAAGATTTTTTCAAGTTTTATTTATCACAGGTAGTTATCGAGGTTTAAGTTTTTGTGAATATTTGACAGTTTTTATTCATATTTTCCGTAATTTTCGCTAAAATTCAGCTCAATTTTGCTAAAAACATGGTAAAATTCATAAAAATATAGTGTTGTTGTTTTCGTTTAAGATAGAGCAGTGCTGCCGAATTGTTTAATAAAAGTTTTTTTGGCTAAAATTTTTGGTAAGATTATCAAAATTCAGACTTTTTTATCAAAAATTGCACAAAATATTATTTTTTAACCTAATTTGTTTAAGTTTGCCGAAATTGGAGACCTAGAAACCACTGACATAGACTGCGTTATCTCCAGGATTAATATCAAAGTCTTCTATGATTAAAATTTTGCCACTTTTTTGCAAATTTAACTCAATAATTATAGAAAAGCATTTTTGTTCTTTTTATTTTTCACTCACCGAGCGATCGACTTCACAAAAATTTGAACAATTGGTTTGTTTTTTGGGCGCGCGGCAAAATCAGGCATAGGTTTTATCTCATAGTGGATTCTTACAATCTGAACTTTATAATTTCTATTTAAGCGCTCCTTTTTTCTCAAAATATGTTGCTTAATTTTTTTTAATGCTAGTTACTGACACAATATTCAATTCATTGTTTAATTAATAACCGCTCCAATTTACGTGAAAGACAAGCCAATTGTACAGAATTGTTTAATTTCAGAGAACACCTAATTGATTGCCTCTATGGTTTTGGCGAAGAGTTTTAGTAAACTTCAAGTGAATCTATGTGTTTTGTCTTCATTTGTTATTTTTTTGCAGTCTCATCGCTCCTTCTCACTGATGAAACATACAAATGACCTCTTCAAGCGGTTCAAGTGAACCCATACAATGCATTCGATTGTTATCTAATGTCTCTTATGACATTGAATATAATTTTCTTGAGAAAATAGCAGTGATTTTTCTAGAAATTGTCAATTTTTTTATCTCTTTTCTGTCATTTTTAGCCTATTTTCAATAAATAAAGGTCAAGTACCTTTCATATTACACGCAAGTTGTTCTTTGTGGAGGTTGTTCTTAACTAAGGGCTTCCTGGTTTTGCTACTGGGAGTTTTTATTCAAAACTTCGTAATTTTTGTGCGTAATTGCCAATATATGCTGTTACTTTTTTTGTTTCGTTGGTGATTTGTCAAATTACGGAACAATCCGATCGGAGAATGAACTTAAATTACGTAATTGAACATATTTATTCCTTTTATAACTTGAGGGTTGTTTTATGGTTTTTTTCTACTTTATTTTTCCTTACGATTTTTATTATCAATATTAATAACATTATCAGTATCTTTTACAAAACTTTTTTTTGTTACATCCAAACTTTTTACAATTTTTTGTTAATATTACTATTGTATTTATTATTACTATTATTATCATCATTATTCTTATAATTTCTATTATTATTCTTATTATTATTATTATTATTATTTTTATTATTATTATTATTATTATTATTAATATTATTACTATCATTATTATTATTATTATTATTATTATTATTATTATTATTATTATTATTATTATTATAATTTTTATAACTGTTATTAATATTGTTTTTTATTATTATCATTAATATTAATATTATTATTTTTATCACTATTATGAATATTATCATCTTTATTATTATCATTTTTATTTATCCGACCCCCACTTTAGTCGGGAGGGAGGAACTATATACTCAACTGTTTTTTTTTATTTGGACAAGTTTGGCCGATCAATATATTCATTGTAGAGAGTTGTGAGTGGAATCATTAGAAAGTACGTACATCCTAGAATGTGGTAATAAAAAGATTTTTTCAAGTTTTGTTTATCACAGGTAGTTATCGTGGTTTAAGTTCTTGTGATTATTTGACAGTTTTTATTCATAATTTCAGTAATTTTTGATAAAACTCGGCTCAATTTTGCTAATAAAATTAGAAACATGGTAAAATTCATAATAATATAGTGTTGTCGTTTTTGTTTAAGGTAGAACAGTGCTGCCGAATTGTTTGATTAAATTTTTTTGGCTAAAATTTTTGGTAAAATTTTCAAAAACTCAGACTTTTTTTATCAAAAATTGCACAAAATATGCTTTTTTGGTCTACTTTGTTCAAGAAAGCCGAAAGTGGAGACATAGAAACCCTTGACATAGACTCCTTACCTCCAGGATTGCTTTAAAAGTCTTCCAGGATTAAAATTTTGCCGTTTTTGCAATTTTAACTCAATAATTGTTCAAAAGCATTATTGTTCTCTTTATTTTTAACTCACTGAGTGATCGACTTCACAAAAACTTGAACAATGGGTTAGTTTTTTGGATTCTTCGGGGTTTCTTCTCTCATCGGTATTCTTACAATTTGATTTTTTTAATTTTTATTTGTGCGCTGCTTTTTTTTCAAAATATGTTGCTCAATTGATCTTTAATGATAGTTACTGACAAAATTTTCAATTCATCGCTTAATTAATGACCGCTCCCATTTACGTGAAAAACAGACCGATTGTATATAATTGTTTAATTTCAGAGAAAACCTAATTGATTGAATTTATGGTTTTGGCGAAGAGTTTTTATAAACTTCAAGTGTATCTATGTGTTTTGCCTTCATTTGTTATTCTTTTTGCAGTCTCATCGCTCTTTCTCACTGATGAAACATACAAATGACTTCTTCAAGCTGTTTAAGTGAACCAATACAATGCATTCGATTGTTATCTAAGGTCTCTTATGACATTGAATATAATTGTGTTGAGAAAATATCTCTTTTCTGCCATTTTTAGCTTATTCTCAGTAAATAAAGGTCTTTTTCATTTTACACACAAGATTTTTTTTGTGGCGGTTGTTCTTAAATAAGGGCTTCATGGTTTTTGTACTGCGACTTTTTATTCAAAACTTCGTGATTTTTGTGCATATTTGCCGATATATGCTGTCATTTTTTGTTTCCTTGGTGATTTGTCAAATTACGGAACAATGCGAACGGAAGATGGACTTAAAATACGTAATTGAGCATTTTTATTCCTTTTATAACTTGAGGGTTGTTTTATGGTTCTGGGTTGTTCAGATTGATGGAATCTTGAACTTGAAAACTGAACGTTCTTATTGAAAAACTTACACACCTTTGCTACAATCTGTTTTTTTGTGATGTGCGAGTGGAGTGCAGTTTTTTTAATTGGGTCTACGGAAGCTAGCCGAAGTGCTCAATAACAGTTCTCCGGTGAGTTCGTACCTATTCTTTGTTTAATTTTCCGGAGTGGTACAACTGTGAAGGCTAAGTCTGTCCCGCCAAGTTTTCTGGGGCGGTTTGCCTGTAAAACAATTGAAAACCATTCCCCAACGCCTATTTTTTATACACAAGTCAGAACTGGGAAAAGAGAAAGGCAGCAAAACAAGTAACAACGCCTCTGAAAATTTTCCTTGCGGCTTCAGCAAATTAAATTGTAAAAATTACTGCATTAAATGCTTTAAATGCAATTTATGGTTTCAGGAACAAAATGGTTGATACTACCTTAACTATAGAAGAAAATAGTCGCCTAGTGACGAACTCTCCTGTTGAATACAATCAATTTCAGTTGACTTATTTCGGTTGACTACAATCAAGTATCTCTCCTGTTGACTACAATCAATTTCAGTTGACTACAATCAAGTAAAATTTTGCATGTACTATCATTGAATTTTCGTTCATTATTAAGTATGAATAGACGGGTGATGTTGGATATTCTACTTAAAACTGTTAATCAGGATATTGTTTGCCTCACAGAAACCCGGTTGAATCCACTTATTAAAAACCAAGAAGTCTTTATTAGTTAAACTTATTCAATCCAGTCGCGACTAGATAAAAAAATTGGACTGCATGGGGGCGTCCTAATAGCGCACCGAAACACAACATCATGCAAAATTGAGGTTTTGGGAACAAATTTAGACTTTATATGTTGTTACTTATGCACCTTCAAGGAGTTTACAATCGTTATTATCACCACTTATAATCCCTGAGCTGACAGTAAAAATAGACTCAGTGCAGATTTGCTCTGTAAAACCTTTCAGGAGATTGTCAGAGATGTCCAAAAATATCAAAGAGCCATTGATTCCTTTACTTTCTTTTTGAATGGTGACATTAACTTGACTCACACAGATTGGCTTAATTTAAGTAGAAATTGTTCATACGAAAAGCAGTTTTGAACGAATTCAAAAAAATTAATATGTCATCACTGCAATCTCATGCAAGCTCGCTAGACATTTTTCTTATTAACAATGCTAATTTGTGTAGCGAAATATTAGAGGGGAAATCGTTGTCAGATTACAAGTATTTGTTAGCTGAAATTTCAATTGAATATGCTGAGCAAGAAGCCTTGCTCAAAAAATTAAACTTTTAAATATTGGCAAAGCTAATTGGGACGAATTTACGATAAATTTTAATTTTCCAATGTCTTCTTTTGATTCAACTGATAATATTGTCTACTCCCTTTACCTTAAATTAGAACTAGCGTCTTCTATTGCAATTGCACTCAAAACTTCTAGAAGAACCAATGCTCTAGCAGTATTCATTTAGAAAATAAACTCAGAACAGCTTTAAAGAATATACAAAACGCAGAGAAAGTTTCACGAATTAGAGAAGATTTGTCCATTTCTCTAAATAATGACATGAAAAATTTTGTTGAAAAATCCAAGATCTGGTCAACAAACGATGCATATAAATTGTTGAGACAAATAACAAAACAGACATCTCTGCCCGAAAAAATGGTGTACATGGAAAAATGAAGTGTTTTGGTACCAGAGCATTGCAGAATGTTTTAACAATTTTTTCGCTTCTGTTTTTGTTCAAGACGATTCTGAAGTTGTTATTTCATTTAATCAAAGTGCAGAAAAATTTCTGGATGACATTCAGTTTAGCAAAGCGGCTCTGAGCGAGGAAATCAAATACATACTTAGTGGTGCCAACTCTTTTGTTGGAATCAGACCAAAAATTCTGAAGTCTAATTTACCGTACATTTTGAATCAACTTTTGTTTATCTTCAGTTGCTGTGTTAGCAAAAATGAGTTTTTCAGTTTGTGGAAAAAAGTACAATTCAAAAGCGGTAACAAATTAGATGTCAAGAACTACCGACCGATTGTCATTCTTAGCTGCTTGTCACTACTATTTGAGCGTATGATGTATTAACAGTTCTCGATATTTCTGCAACAAAAGCTCTGCGTGGAGCAACAGGGTTTTAGGAAAAATCGTTCGACCATCACTCAATTGCTTCTCTACTGCAACAGGTTGTATGAGTACTTGAAGCAAACAAAATGCCAATGACAGTGTATCTAGACATAGCAAAGGCCTTTGATACCATCAATTACAAAATCATACTCTTAGAATTACTTAGAATGGGATTTGACAGTGATTTCTTGAGGTTTTTTGCGTGATAATTAACTGATCGACAGCAGAGAGTTGTAATATCTTGCGGAAAATCGGACTTTCGACCAATCAACAGCGGTAGGCTTCAAGGTTCATTTTTTACAGTAATTCTTTTTCCGTTTATATAATTGACCTACCTGAAATAATTGTAATAAGTGCTATTTATACGCAGATGACACAAAAATCTGATACAACTGATCCAACCGTCATACCTCTGATCCAACCATGACCATCCGATAGTGAACTCTGATCAGAGCATCCCTAGATCGAAGTGACCTCTGATCATAATATTTGGCGCTCGAACCAAACCCCAGACCCTGTAGTTTTGGTCTAGAAACACACCGTATGCGTTTCACTTGGGTCTAAACAGAAGTCAATTCCGTCGGGCACTTCAACCTTGGTAACACCAGTTTTACTAACATTAATATTATTTTTTTAAAGGTTTATCTGAAAAAACTGTTAAGGTTTTCTGAAAAAAATAGGGTAATTAAATAGGGTAATTAAATAAAAATTCTCTTCCTTTTCATTTCTATTATTAAAACGACTTTACTACTTTATTTTTCATAACGATTTTTTATTATCAATATTATTTTAATAATATTATCAGTATCTTTTTTAAAACTTTATAATTCTTTTTGTTACCACCAAATTTATTATTATTTTTTATTAATATTATTATTATTTTTTTATCACTTTTATCATCATTACTATTATCATTATTATTATTATTATTGTTATTATTATTATTATTATTATTATTATTATTATTATTATTATTATTATTATTATTATTATTATTATTATTATTATTTTTATCATTATTATTATTATTATTATTATTATTATTATTATTATTATTATTATTATTTATATTTTTATTATTAATATTATAATTTTTATTATTGTTATTAATATTTCCTTCCGTAAAAATCAAAACAAGCAGATTTTCCCAGAAATGGAACCATCTCACAGGAAATACAATTCAAAGACTTTGGTATATATTTCTCAGAAAATTTGTCATGGGATTGCCACTTAAGTTTTATTCTACTAAAAGCCAATCAGAAGCTTGCTTATCTAAAAAGAGATCAATTCCAAGTGAAACAAAATTGTCAGTCAAATGCAACCTAAACAAAACTTACAGAATATCAATCTTGTTTTATGGATCAAATGTTGGGTATGCCAGTAAAATTATCGTCAGGCAAATGGAAAGCCTTCAGAAAGAGAGTTTAAATTGGATACAATCAAGAAGTCAATTTAGTGATAAAAAACACTGATTCTATTTGATCAGTAAATTTACTTCCGATCACATATCAACTTGTCTTTTTGAATCTCTCAGTTTTAAACAGAATTTTGACAAGGAAACTTCCACTTGAGGAAGAAAAATTTTGGCAACTAAGTAATGGACATCCGAAAACACGATCAAATTAGAAAATATTCTTATACTCAAACGAATGTAATCGCCAGCTTTGCCGATCTAATTTTTTCTACAGAGTTACAAACTTCAACAATTCAATGTCACTGGCGCTTGATTTTCCCAACTATAACCCATATTCCAGTCCTCCTAAATTCAAAAGAGATGTCCAAGAATATCTATTTGATTTAGCTAAGAAGAAAATTCTTTACAAATCGTACCCATATGGATGGACAGCGTTTAAGGGAAATCAAATTGAAGCCCCGTTAGGGACTTACTAAGCTTGGTGAAACCACGTTTAGTGAAATTCATTATTATTATTATTATTATTATTATTATTATTAATATTATTATTATTATTATTATTATTATTATTATTATTATTATTATTATTATTATTATTATTATTATTATTATTATTATTATTATTATTATTATTATTATTATTATTATTATTATTATTATTATTATTATTATTATTATTATTATTATTATTATTATTATTATTATTATTATTATTATTATTATTATTATTATTATTATTATTATTATTATTATTATTATTATTATTATTATTATTATTATTATTATTATTATTATTATTATTATTATTATTATTATTATTATTATTATTATTATTATTATTATTATTATTATTATTATTATTATTATTATTATTATTATTATTATTATTATTATTATTATTATTATTATTATTATTATTATTATTATTATTATTATTATTATTATTATTATTATTATTATTATTATTATTATTATTATTATTATAACTATCATTATTATTATCATTATTATTCTTATTATGATTATTGTTATTGTTATTAATATTATTATTATTAATATTGTTATTATTATTATTATTTTTATTATTAATACTTTTATTATTATTATTATTATCATTATTATTATTATTATTATTATTATTATTATTATTATTATTATTATTATTATTATTATTATTATTATTATTATTATTATTATTATTATTATTATTATTATTATTATTATTATTATTATTATTATTATTATTATTATTATTATTATTATTATTATTATTATTATTATTATTATTATTATTATTATTATTATTATTATTATTATTATTATTATTATTATTATTATTATTACTATTATTATTATTATTATTATTATTATTATTATTATTATTATTATTATTATTATTATTATTAGTATTATAATTATTATTATTATTATTATTATTATTATTATTATTATTATTGGTATTATTATTATTATTATTATTATTATTATTATTATTATTATTATTATTATTATTATTATTATTATTATTATTATTATTAATATTATTATTATTATTATTATTATTATTATTATTATTGTTATAATTATTATTATTATTATTATTATTATTATTATTATTATTATTATTATTACTATTATTATTTCTATTACTATTATTATTATTATTATTATTATTATTATTATTATTATTATTATTATTATTATTATCATTATTATTATTATTATTATTATTATTATTATTATTATTATTATTATTATTATTATTATTATTATTATTATTATTATTATTATTATTATTATTATTAGTATTATTATTATTATTATTCCGTTCTCGTGCAAAATTTGGAATTTTTTTTAAAATTTGCCCTATATTTGTTGTTATTTTTTGTTGTGGTATGCTATATATTGGGTAATAAAAGGTCTCAATGCCTATATATATATATATATATATATATATATATATATATATATATGAATTAACTAAGCGACTAATATCTAGCTAAGGGTTTTAATGACTTTCAAATATTTGTTTTACGAAAAAAAAAACAAAGTTTTCTTGAACTTTTCCTTTCGTTCTGGTTTTCGTAAATTTTTGGATTATACAATTTGATATAATTGGTTTACAATTTCGAATACTTATGTATCGCAACCATTCTAATGACATTTGAAAAAAAGCAATTAGTGAACAGCTTAATGTTTAATTGGCTGGTACACCGTTTTCGTGCAAATTCTGTTTTTTTAAATTTTTGCCTGTACTCTCGTTCTTTTTGTAGTCATGTGACCTATCCTGGATAGTTAACGGTCTCAATCACTTTCAATGGAGGTATAAATGAATCTCTCATTGATCTCAGTTGATACAATGTTTTTGGTCAGTTTGAGATCATTTTTTTCAAAAAACGTCAACGTTTTTGTAAACTTTGCTCCTTTTGCTCTTTTCCTGTCGACTTGTTATCAAATAGCTTTGAGGAAAAGTGCCATATTTTTTGTCCAATGATGCTTTATTTTTCTTTAGTATAAGTTTCATCTGATGCATTTTGATCTGGTAATTAGTCGTTATAAAAAATAGACAACCCGTTTTTGTCGTAATTAATATTTGTTAATGTTTGATTTTTGTCGTTGTATTTTCTCGTAGTCACATTAATGACAGGTCTCATCGGCCCTCTAGCTTTTATTGTTTTTATTCATTTAATGGTTTGTTGAACGATATAATTATTTTTTAACTCTTCCTCATTTGGTAGAAAATTGAGTGAAAAATGTAGATGAGCAGGGTCGGAATTTAATGTGCGAACGCGCATTACCGAGTCTCCTTGTTATTAATGTTATCATGTATATATAAGCGTCGAAGTTCGACTAGGGTACTTTTAAATATACACCTTTTGTAAAGTTTCTTCTTTTGTACTATTTGATGTTTGCTTTATTATAATAATTTTTCCTTCGGTTCTAAAGCAGTAATCTGATTTGCTCCAATAGGAACCCTATTTTTTTTAGCCACCGCCGTTTCTTAGCCCTTTGAAGAGCACGGAATTGACTACGAGGCTCCAACTTTATATAGTTCTAGCCGTAGAGTGTTAACACAGATATCTTTTAGTTGCAGCCCTAGTCGCGACCTGGCAATATTAATCAAGTCCTGGTAATATGATGTCCTGGACTTTGCTGGAACTAAAATAACCGTCCTAGAATTTGGCTGGAACTAAAACATACGTCCTGGAACTTGGCTGGGCAATAAAAGTGTTCTGGAATTTGGCTTGACATAAAAGTGTTCAGGAATTCGGCCGGACAATAAAACATGTCCTGGATTTACGCTCGCGACCATTATAATGACTTGTTTTCAATTTCCTTCAAAATTAAGGAAATGTAGCGCAATTGTTTAAGCATTGGTTAAGATTGGAGAAGGTCATGAGATCGAATCCAGATAATGTCGGAACTTTTAGTTTGCCTCATTTTTGCATGTGAAAAGAATTTGGCTGGACTTATGTAAAGAATTAGCCTCGAATTTAACTAGGGTCCTCGACCGTTTAATTTAATTCAATATTTACCCCCCCCCCCCACCTGCCGTTAATAGGTCTTTTCATTGGAACATTGGAACTATTTCTACTCATATTACAGAAATTTTTTAAAGCCAATTTTGAATGAAATGCTAAACAGCACTTCTATAGTTGATGTATACTTTCCTCGTTTATAAAATTGAAGCATTTTTGCCTAGAACACTTGCTCTTCAATAAGCCGCAGTGCTCTGCTTGTATATTATCATATTGCCATACTCTATAAAACAAATCGCTAGAAAACTGAGTTTTGAAAATGAACTTTAGCAATTGTCTTCGGCTGAATTCTATTGTCGTTTTCTGAATTTCTGCTAAGGAGGAAACTCTGCCTCCCAGTAAAGAGATTCTGTCTCCCAAGAGATTGCAAAAAGACAAAACCGAAAGATTTCAATTAGAGCTAAGTCCACTTGATCAATCTCATTTGCTGCCTCAAATTACATGGCTTGAAACATTTAGTTAAACTATGGTACCAAAAAGCTACGACACCTAAAGATTTTTTAAAAAGCAAATAATATAAACGTCAAAATATATAACTTTTTGAGTTCGAATGTGTTCTCTACAAACGTGTCACTACACCTTTAGTTTTTTTAACGTCTAGTAGACGGTTTGTATAGTTTTCATACAGGTTTCTCACGACGTCTGCCTCAATTTCATTCCAAATTTCATACACTTTTTCTTCTAAATTTTCAAAAAAAAACTGTCTGTTTTCGTAATTGCTGCTTCAAAATCGCCCATAAATTTTCAATAGGATTCAGATCTAGACTCTATGATGTCCATTCTAGTACCCTCCATTCTTTTTCTTGGAAAAAATTGCCGATAATCTCCGATTTATGCACAGGAGCATTATCTTGTTGAAAAATAATGTCCAGGAAATGCATTTTTTCTTTGCAAATTTTCAAAATTTCCAAATAACCGACAGCGTTTAGCTTGTTTGGACACTTAACAAGCAATTTCCGTCCATCTGCTCAACCCCAAAACATAAGTGATTGTTTGTCCGAACTCAAATGTTTTGTATTTTTCTCAAGAAATCTCGTTCCATTTCTTCGAAAAACTCTAACAATTGAGTCGCTGGAGATGCGAACCTTGTTTCATCAGTAAAAACAACATTCTGCCAGAATTAGAATGGCTTCTTGAGCATATTGATACACCATTTTGAACAAAAACACTTGATTTTCTTCTTCAAACTGACTTTTTTTGCGGCATTTCTTGAAAAAACGCCATATTTTTTGAGAATTAGTTAAACTGTACCTCTGAGATTGTATCGTTGCAAGAGAAAGCGTTATGAGCCACTCGAATGCGCTCCAGTGAGGTTTTGGGATCTTTCAAAACATCGGCAACTAACTTTTTTTCTGATTATTTTGACAATTTATGGGGTCTTCCGCTCGATTTTTGGGCCTCGAAACTGTTGTTTTTCAGGTTACGTTTATATGCATACTGTGTACTGGATCATGATTTCAATTTGAGTTGTTTTTGTATTTTAGACCACAAAAATCCGCCATCTTGTAGCGTAACAACTTCGCAAACGGTAAAAGAACAAAGCGGTTTAACCATCTTTTCTATTTAAGCGGAGAAAGTGAGAATGAATTTTTTCTTAAAACTTCTAAATTTCACACCTTTTTTCACGCCTCAGCTTAATTCATGCTTATGAAGCACGAATCATGCTTTAAAAGCAGAAATCATGCTGTACGTAGCTTTTTGGTACCATAGTGTATGTTGCAATCAAGCACTCAAAAAAGCAGAAGTAAATAATATACTTTCACTATCATTTGTAAGAAGCTTTTAAATTGTACCTAATAACTTCAAGACAAACAACGTAGATCACTTCAAGGAAGCATGTGAAAACAAAAGATCCAAATGAACCAATTATCTTGCATTTATTAAGTTCTTCAACAGTTTAGTCTCACTAAAGCAAGCAATCTAAACAAGTGTCATAGGTTCTTTATTTTCTCTAAATTCATAATTTTCGTCTGTACCGCTCCATTCGCCAATTCTCAAGCTGTCTCTGATTCTCCTTTGTCTTTTTTATTTGTTTCTCGCCCTTATCGCCTCAGTGTGAAAATTTCACATCCCCTGCTTTTTATACATAATATGTCGTTGTCAAATATACCTTTATCTCTTCAAAAAAAATCATATGCTTCGCCTCAAAATTGCAATACTCTATCGCTAGGTTCTGCCTACCAGGAACAAATATCATGACAAAATTATGATCTGTCCTATCGATGCTTTCAACCATTGTTTAACTTTCACCCAAGTAAGTTTGTACTCTGTAATGTAAAAAAAAATTGTACATTTTTAAATCACACAACGCGCATGTTAATTTAACCGTTGTTTCCTCAATAAACATCGGATGGTGACACCAAAATTTTATATAAACCCTTTTCTACTATCCAAATTAGGTATCGGTAATGGGTGATAACTGTAACCAATCCATATCGAAAGTCATATTTCCCTCGTTAAGGAACCTTAACTAAAATTTCAGCGAAAGTGTTTTAATAATTTCACGAGGTTTCATTAATATATCCCAATAATTGGAAATGCTCAATATACCAAATTTTCTGAAGGCCTAAAAGTTGTTTTCAGGTGTTATCCAGGTGTTACTGGGCTTTAAACTAGTGAAAACAACTGTTCTCGCAGTAATTCCCTCCACAGTTTTACAAATCGTTAGAACAGAAAAAGACTGCGCGCAGTGCTCCCGCTGGTTTCATTTTGGCCCAGTTGGAAAAAATATCCAAACAATGGAATTTAATCTAAAAAATGAACTAATTGCATGTCCAAATTTATATCCTGGACGTGAGTCATTTTCTGTCGTTTGAAACTTGTTAAAAAGTCATCAGTTTCTAAAACAGAGCAATCTGAAAAAAACTGAGCGTGGTTCTTACATGTTTTTTCTGGCTGTCTTAGGTTAAAAATTTTTTAACAACTTCGAAATCATTCGGCAGCTTTATGCGGATCTTCAATTTCTTAGAGAACCTTACGTACTTACGTAAGACTTTCAAGTTTGGGCATCAGAAATAACTTTAATTGGGTTGACTGGTCCACTTCGCCCAACTCCAATGAAACTTTTGGGCTTTTATCTCTCTGATAAAACTAGTTTCGACATTGCAATGTTAAAATTTTAAATCTCTCAAACTACTAAGTTCACTTCGTGATTAGAGCAGCTTTCTAGTGTATATCTGATTGATCATAATTTTATCATATTACAATAATTTTATAATTATCAATTTATTCAGTAATTTTTATTCCGACCCCCACTTTAGTGGGGAGGGAGGAACTATATACTCAACTGGGTCTTTTTGTTCAGACAATTTTGGCCGATCGATATATTCATCGTAGAGAGTTATCATTAAAAAGCACGTACATCCAAGAATATGGAATTAAAACGATTTTTTCGAATTTTGTTTTTTACAGGGAGTTATTGAGGTTTAAAATTTTTTTCAAAAGTTTTTTTTCTTATTTTCAGTAATTTTTGCTACAATTTGACTCAATTTCGCTAATATAATTTAAAAAAAAATAAATTTTTCAACAGTAGAGTGTTCTTGTTAACCTTAGAAATGAAAGAACGTTGCTGAATTGTGTGATTGAAGTTTTTTTGGCTAAAATTGTTGATAAATTTTTCAAACTTCGAACGTTTTTCATCAAAAATGACAAAAAAGTGCTTTGTTGAAGTTTGCCACACGTAGCAACCTATAGACCTTGACACAGACTTCCTAATCTGTAAAAGAGCGCTAGTTGAATTTAGGCGCCCGATGAAAGTCTTCTGGAATTAAAATTTTGCGTTTTTTGCAGATTTAACTCGATAATTATACAAAATGCATAGTTGTTTTTTTAAAAATATTTGACGAAATTCACTCAACATTTGGTCGAATTCTCAAACACTTGGAACACTTGGGAGGTTCGTTGGGCGCACGGCAATTTCAGTGATGTTATCATGGATTCTTACAATCCGAAATTTTTTAATCTTTATTTGGTGCTGCCTTTCTTCAAAATATGTTGCTGTTGTTTTTTCAATGTTAGTCAATGACAAATTTTTTATTCACAGCTCCATTAATGCCATCTCCAATTTACGTAAGAATGATGCCAACGAGAGTAGATAGAGGTTGTTTTCAGAGAACCTAAGGGTTTTAAAGGCTTTGAGGAAGAATTTTAGTAAACTTTAATTGAACTCTTGTGTTTTGCCTTCAATTGTTTTGCAGTCTGATTACTAATTAACTAAAACAACTAAGGATCCCAATGATATCCTCAAGAGGTGTAAGTGTACTTGTAGCATGGATTGGGTTGTTACATAATGTCTCTTATGTCATTGAATGTATTTCTTTTAAGGAAATTTCGGTGATTTTTTAAAGTTGTAAATTTTTAAAATTATCTCAGTCTACTTTTTGCTTATTTTCAGTAAATACAGTTCAAAGTTCCTTCTCTATAGAATACAAACTAATTTTTTGGTGGAGTGTTTTAACAGAAAGTTTTCTTGCTTTTGGCATTACAAGTTTTCATACAATTTTTTTTATTTTTGTTCATAATTGTCCATTTTTGCTATTGTTTTTGTTTCTTCGGTAAATCATGACATTTCTCGACTATCTAATTGCAAAAATTGTAAAAGATTTGTATCTCAATATGTTTTTTTGTTTTCAGAACATATGGTTATAAGGCTACGACACCGCTCTCTTGTAGATTTTGGTAGAATTTTTTTGCCCTCTATTTTTTTAATTTTTGTTGTCGTATGCCAAAAATTGGGTAATTAGAGATCTCAAAGGTCAACTATGGATACATAAATGAACCTAATAAAAGATATCAGTATATAGCTAACGGTTTCATTCACTTTCAAATGACATTTCTAAAGAAAAAACGGGAAAAGTATTCTTCAACTTATCCCTTTTTGTTTGTTCTGGTTTGCGTTTTGTTTCGTATTTTACAATGTGGAATCATTTTCGTAGTGTAGCCTCATTATTTAGAGGTCTCTTTAATGTTTTGCCAAACCATACAATAAATTTCCTGTTGTTTAAATGTTTTGACTGATTTCTTCCTTAGGACTTAGTCTCACTAATTACAGTCGCAATTAGCTTTCCATGAAGTTGCAAGATAAAATGTTTGCTCTTTTAGTCGAAAACTTATTTTGGCTGTAAATTTTTAAAAATAATTCTTTTTTAAAAAAAATACAATGAATGGAGTTTTGAAATTTGCCAATTTTATTTCTGTTAACTTGTAGCTTAGCATCTCTATAGATAAGTCACATCCCTTATCTTTTGAACTACAATTCGCACTTTATAACGGTTTTATTGTCTTCAAATGGTCTTTGTTCTTAGTACAACCAGTTATTATGAAATATTCGTGATTTTTGCATATTTGCACATTTATGTAGATTATCTTTTCCTTTCACTTTTTTACAATAATGGGCGGTCTTCTGGTCATTTAAAAGAAAGCAGTCAATGATTTTAAAAGTTCATAGTGAAAAGCTTCATTTTTAACTGGCTGGCACATCGTGCAAATATTTTCGTGCAAATTTTTTCGTGAAAAAATTTCCTTTTTGCCTTTATTTGTTGTTTGTTTTGTAGTCTCATGACATGTCCTGGACGATGGAAGGTCTCAGTCGCTTTCTATGGAGTTATAAAAGAATCTCTCAATGATTTTATTTGCATAATGTTTCTAATCACTTTGAAATTAATTCTTTTCTAAAAAGCCGTGTTTTTTTTCAAAACTTTGCCCTTTTGCTCATTTCTTGTCGACTTGTTACCAAGTTGCGTTGAGAAAGAGTCCCATATTTTTTTTCTATAAAATTACAGGTTAATCTTTTTTAGTATAAGTTTGATCTGATGCCATTTTGATTTGGTCAAGAATGATTTTTAAAAAGGGACAACGAGTTTTGGTCGTAGTTAATATTTGTAATTATTTGATTTTTGTCGCCGCCTTTTTTAGTAATCATATTATCTTAGTCACAGGACTCATGGGCTCTCTATGGTTGATTGTTTCTTTTTCATTTAGTAGTTCGTTGAACGATATGTTGATATGTCAATATTTTTTATCTCTTCCTCATTTGGTAGACAATTAAGTGAAAAATGTAGATGAGTGGGGTCGGAACTTTATGTGCGAACGCATATTACCGAGTCTCCCTTGTTCGTTTAAAAAAATCTCATTTTACTCCACTACGCGGCTATTTAGAAATAATAACTGAATTCTGAGAATACTAGTCTCAATTATCGACTGAGAATACCAGTCTCAGATATCTAACGAACTGGAAATACAACTTACCTATAAATGG
>NC_134471.1:11844039-11990334 GCF_964194025.1 Convolutriloba macropyga | reverse complement strand
AAATGCTTCTCGTTCGAATTCGATTTTACTTAGCCTACAGTTATGAGCCTCAGTTAACAAAAAAGTTGTGCGACAGGAAACATAAAAACTCTTTGCATTTGTTTTGTATGCATACTTGATGCATAATTTTTGACTGCAAATTTCTTTGACGGGCCTCAAATGGCGTGTCAACTGTTCAATCGTATTATCCGTTAACATTGCGCAAAAATTGATTTAAAAAAAACCGTTTATATCATTTAACACATAAAAACGCCGTTTTCTAGAATGGTTATGACACGTTTCCACCGTCATCTATGTATTTCAAAATAGCTGTTCAAAAATTGGCTCTTAGGCGCGTTTTTGATTTGTCTAAATAATCAACTCAACGATAATATTTGGAAAATATTCCTATAGAGTGTAGTTTTACTGCTCTCTGTTACGCATGTTTTTTAGTACAAATTGGACTGCAGAGTTTGATTCGATAGCGTTCTTGCTGTATCAAAACCAGACTGCTAGTCAAGCTGAAATGTTAATATCCGGGTCGAGGGGTCACCGCTAAAAATCGCTAAAAGATGTAAGATTTGCGGTGAATTTGAGTAAAAGTGTAAGATTTGCGTTCAATGCGATGAATGCGGTGAAAAAAAATTTTTAAGCGGTGAAAAATTTTTTCTCACCGCTTAAGCAGTGAAAGAAAATTTTTCACCGCTACCAGCAGAATGCGGTGAAAAAAAATTTTCACCGCTAAAATCGCAAATCTTACAAATATTCACCGCTAATTTCAACGTTTATCTTAAATTTACAGGAAATATCAATAAAGTAAGTGACAGATGGCGCAGTTGACTAACAAGTTGATGACATGCCGGAAGTGAGAGGTTCGACCCGTGTAGGGCAGTTTCTATTTTGTAAAAAATACGATGAATGCGTTGAAAAAAATTTTTTCACCGCTGAAAGCGCAAAAATTCACCGCATTCAACGATAAAAGATGCGGACGCTTTGCGCTGAAAAAAGTTTTTTTCACCACTATTCACCGTTAATCTAACATTATTTTTGGACCAAACCTCGACCCGGGTAGCTCGAATCGATTAGCAGTAGTCTATATAGGTTTTACGTGTTTTGAGTCACTTCACATAAAGAGTGATCATCGAATTGATCGAAGTTTTTAAAATAGCTCGGAAAAATCTGCGGCCATTTTGCTTTCATTCCCTAAACCGGCTTGCATAGCACAAAATAATGCTAAGCAAATATTTAATGAAGGTTAATGTCGCCAAAACACCCTAAGTGTACGCTACAAGAAGTTTTCCGAGAAAAACGCTACAGCACTAAAAGATTAATTTAGGAAAATTCTTTGCTATGCAGAACAATGGTGTTGAGATTGTTGGAAATCTGAGACAAATAGGAAATTTTTTAAAGAAACCTTTTGCAATTTTACACTAACATCATCAATGCTCAGAACAGAGAAAAAATAAAATCGACAACTTCATAACAGACTACACTTTTAACAAGGAGGCTCAGTAATGTGCGATTGCCCATAAGGTTCCGACCCCGATCATCCACAATTTTGGCATAGTTGTCTACCAAATGAGGAACAGATAGAAAAATCCTGGAACAGATTGAAAGTACTTTTCAAAAAAATAGTGTATGAACGAAAAGATAGCCTCCAAAGCAAATAACTCAGTGAAGTAAAAATAATTCCGCAATAGATTGATGAGATCAGCCAATATTAAGAAAGCGAGTTAAGACGAACAGCAAAATCAAACAACAACAACAAACATTATTTACATCAAAATAAATTATGTCCGTTTTAAAAAACACAACATAATAACAAAGTCAACATAACGTCAGAGAAAACTGAAAGTAAACAAAAGAGCAAGTTAAGCAAGTAATTCAGCAAGTTCAGAAAAGATATAGGACCAGTCCATAATGAGGCTTAGTAACAATTAGACAAAAAAAACAAAAACCAAAAAATTAAAAAATAGGCTTATTTTTTTAAAGAAACAATTAACTTCAAAGTAAGGAAAACCATTAGAAATCAAATAAAATATCCAATAAATTTACGTGTACCAACGCTTCTATAGAAGGACATTTAGACTCGTTCTTATTCAACTTTTTATGAGACGAAGAAAGAACAGGAAAAAGACAACAAAAAATTTCAACTAAAACTTGCCAGAAAATGCTGTCAAAGACGTAAAACCATATTTAGGGCCTCAATTTTTTCGATTGCGCCCTCATTGGACAGCAGTAAGGTAGTGTGTGACCTCTCGCTAAGGAGACCAGGTAACAAATAGACAAAAAGAAAAAGGGCAAAATTAAGTAATACTTTTGTTTTTTTTTTCGAAACAAAATTGGTCCCAAAGTCATGAAAGCCATCAATTACAAAATGAAAAAATTAAATAGGTTCGTTAATTCGTCCAAAAGAAACCCATGAGATCTTCAATTATCCAGACTAAGTCTTACGTCTGCAAAAAGAAAGACAAATTTGACAGAAATCAAAAATTAATTTACTTTTTTTAATGAAAAACCCGTGTCGAAGCCAGTAAAGTCATAACGAATACTTTAAAAACATTGAATTTTGTGATGAAAATTTCTTTTAACATCTTCCCTGGATATCAATAATAATGTCATATTTGACTTGCAATTAACGAGACTAGGTAAGAAAACAATAAAGAAAACAAAATTGCTTTGTTTGCAAAGTTAAATTATTTTTGTTTTAGAAAATAATTATTTTAAAGTCATGAAAGCTTCAGCTATCTACAAATATCAGCATTTCGGCTATTCTGTTTTTTTATAAAAAGCCAATGAAACCTGTCATTACACAGGAAACTTCATACGACTAAAACGACAAAGAAAAAATGACAGTTAAAGATAAATTCAATTCAGATCTTCAAGAAAGTATTGTCGAAGCCGTTAAAACAATAATCTACATCTTTCAGGATTTTAATATGTTCATTTATGCTTTATGTTGAACGCCAATAGTCTGAGATGTGAACTGTCAATAAGGTGATAATGTGACAGAACTAGAAAACGTGAAAATGGCAGATACCTAAAACCAAAAAAAAAGTGAAATCTAGTGTATCAATGCAACAAAAACATAACTTAAGGCGTAAAACCGCAAAAGAGATTAAATTTTGAATTAGTAATAAGAAGAAGCACTTTTTTTGCTGACTCTAAGCTACAAAATGACCAAATTAACAAAAAAACGAGGCAAATTCAATAAGCAACTTTTTATTTAAAAACCAATTATTTTGAAAGTCAAAACGATCATAAGTTTTAGTAATTGACTAGATACGATGCATTAATTGGGAGTTGCTAAGGAAGCCATTTGGAACTATCGCTACCGGGTTTTGATTTGAATTGTTCTGTTCTTTAATTAATATAAAAAATATATTCCGAACAATTTTTGGATCGTAACAGTCCAAGATTGGTTCAAAACAAGCCCTACTAAAACTGTTCGCTTTTTAGAACACTTTTTTTCGAAGGTTATATATTTAGATAATTTATTAATTAAAAAATCAAAAAAAGATGCGTTTTTGATAGTCATTGAGCAATATTAGCAAAAAACGGCAAAGTTTTATTTACAGAGCATTCTTAACGGAAGTTGGAGCAGGAATAGCCCTCTTTTGATACTAAAAAAGTTGTATTACTGGTTTTTGGTTTTGTTCTTGCAGCAAATTTATTCAAAGTGGACTAAATAAGCTTATTTCGTGCTGTTTTTGATGAAAAAGGCTGAATTTTGAAATATATAGCCAGAATTTTTGACAAAAAATTTTAATAAAAAGAGTCAACAAGAATGTTGTGTCTTTTAAAATAAAATCAACAACACTGTTCTTCAAAAATTTAACAAATTTTTGCAAAAAAAATTTGAGGCAAAAAATTCGGAAAATGTGAATAAAAACAACGGAATTCACTCTAATTTTCTCAGAAGTTTAAACCTCGATAACTCCCCCTAAAAAACGAATATAAAAAAATCTTTTTGATTCCATATTCTACGCTCGACGGGCTTTCTAATGGTACCAGTCTCAACTCTCTACGATGAATATATCGATCGGCCAAAGTTGTCTGAACAAAAAAAACCATTTGAGTATACAGTTCCTCCCCCCTCAAGAGGGTCGGAACAAAAACAGTTATTGACATATCAAATTTTTACAGAATATTGCACCAATGGGTGGGTAATGGGCATTAAGGATTGTTGGTGGAGATTGTGCTAAGTGATATAGAGGCCTCTTACAACAAAAGAACGTGAACAAAGGCTTCTCAAGATCACCTACCAAGCTAGTTGTAGTTATGGGAACATTAGAGTCAGCAACCAAATGTTCAAGAAACTAAATAACGGGGAACAAATATTTTGTAGATAAAAAACCGTGACTCCAGGATTTTTATAAGATAAGACTTCTTATCAAGCTTTTCATTTTGTAGTATATTATAAGTTGTCATAAGATATAATAATTTTGTAAAATTATTTGTTTGGACGGCTTCTGAGGCAGCTATCAAACATTCTCACTGCTTTAACAAGCACAAATTTCTCAATCAATACCTTATATTTATAGTAGCGTGCATCAAAAATTCAATAGTATGCCTATCATGCTTATTTGGACTTTTGCTCACATTTTTCATAAATTAAAAAATTAATTTTCACATACATCAGAACAGTTGTCGTACAATAAGCATTGTAAAATTGTAACTGTTGCAAAATGACATAGAAAATGTCCAAAATCAACAGAAGATCAAGCCATCGATTGATATAATAAACTACATTTATGTTTACCAAAGTGAAATTTTCTAAAATGATTTATCTGGCTCTTAAATTACTATCTGCATTTATCTGCGAAGTTAAGTGCTATTGAAAGGGAGCTTAGAATATCCATAAGTTCGGTGGCTCTAAGTCCTGAAAAAGATGATTCGTGTTAGCTATATTCATGACGCCGCATTGACCAAATCGTGGACAAATGTGATAATACCTCGTGATTTTGTGCACGATATAAGCTATAAATTTTGTGCCGTTGTTTCAGGAGTTGTAACGGCTGCTCTCATTTTGTTTCACAAAGAAAGTTTTACACCGCCCCGTTCGTTTTGAGTGGTTACGAAATCTGTCCGGATACTTCGTTTATGCAGTTTGCTTTTGTAACTGTATATCCGTTCTGCTTTACTTACCGATGCATTAACTACTTTAACTAACTTGGTTTTGGAATTTTTTGTCAATTGAACTGGGTCCACAGATCACACAATACGGGATCTCTGTATGTTTACCAGTTCAACCGTTTTGATGAAACAAATCAAAGGCAAAATTATATGCCTGATTAGTGTTATGCAAAATTGGTTTCTAACTTAATCATAGGTGTCTGTGTTGCGATTTTTGCAGACTCACGAGTTGAAGATTGGAAATCAGGACACAGAAAATTGAATTCACTGTTCGAGACGTTTTCGATACAAGACACAATATTAGATAAAAAATTGCTCGAGACAAATTTTGTTATCGAGACACGGGAACAATTTAACAAATATACTGCTCAAGGGGTTGGTTTTTGCATTACGCAGTAACAAATATACTGCTCAAGACTATATTAATTCTACCATTTTGTTGCTGGGCTGACAAGAATTGAGATTGTTTGTGAGTTCTTATTTTTGTTCAGTTTGTTAACAATTTTTTCTGTTTACGTGGCATACGCGGCTGTTTCCGGTTTGCTATACATGGTTTTCTCGCTAAGGGGATGGATAACCGGATAAAAATAGAACACAGTAATAGTTTTCATCCTACGCATTTATTTAGATCTGTTTTGAATCTGCGCTATATTTTTTCTTCCTACGCAATTTTGTTATTCCTTAAGCTCAGCTCCAACATCGCCGGCCAAGTTTTCCTTCGCGAAAACATCATCGCCAGTTGGTAGTCCTGGATCAAGCTTCACTACTGGCCTCTTGTAGTATCCATCTTTCGTTCGGAGTTTCGCGGATCGAATCACTCCGTCGGAACCTTCAAAGGTTTCGGTTATTCGACCCAGATTGTAATATCCACGTTTATCGCTGTCTTCCACTAACCACACAAGATCACCCTGCCGGAGACTTTAGTCCGTTGTGGTCTTCTTTCGACTCTTCAACGTTGGCAAATACTATTTACGGAATCTGTCTCAGATGAGGTATGCGTAAGCTTGTGTTTGTAGGAAGATCTTTCTACGATCAACAAATTTCTCAGCACCTGATAGATACGGTAAGCAAATATTCTTGTTGCCAAGCAGAAAATAGTTTGGAGCAACAGCATATAGATCGGTAGCATCAGAACTGATCGGTGTCACTGGTCTAGCATTCAACGTCTGTTCAACAAGACACATCGTGGTTGAAAGAACGTCTTCCGTGACTGATCGATTGCCCAGCAACGCGTACATTGCCTTCTTGCAACTCCTAACTAGTCTTTCCCACACTCCTCCAAATTGTGGTTCTGCAGGTGGGTGGAACTTCCATCTGATATCTTGCTGAATCAGATATTCTGCAATTTGCTCCTTGTTCCATGCTGCTATATACTCTGCCAACTCCTTTCAGCTCCAACGAAGTTTGTCCTGTTGTCGCTAATCATCTTGACCGGCTTGCTCCTTCGAGCAATGAATCGCATAACTGCGTTCAGACAACTCTCAGTGTCTAATTTTAGTACAATCTCAATATGTACCGGTCGTACAGTAAGGTATGTGAATAGACAGCCCCAACGCTTTTCGTTTCTTTGACCAATCTTTACTGTGAAGGATCCGAAGTAGTCTACGCGCACATTCGAGAACACTGTTGATGCAATTAATTGTTCTTCAGGTAGATCTGCCATTACTGGTGCCTTTGTGCTCTTATCTTTCGCACTTGGTTTTGATCGATCTCAAAGCATTTCGTATGCCTAGGATCCAGAATTTCTGCTGAACTATGTCTTCAGTGCCTTCGTGATGACTACTCTTATGTTCTTTTCGCAAGAAAAATTCAACTAAATGCTGCTTCCAATGTAACAGTATTGGATGCCTGTTTTCGAAATTCAAATGACTTTTACCTATTCTGCTTTGGGCACCAATAAGTCCTTGCTGGTCAATGAATGGTGAAAACTGGAGGGTTTTGCTTTTTTTGGGAATTTCCTTTTCAACTTTGAGAGATTTCATCTCTTCAGCAGACTCTTCTTGCTGCAATAGTCTGAAGATACTTGCTTGTGCACTCTCTTTTTCTTCAACATTTAGTGTTCGTGTTGCCAGTATGTGTTTTTTAAATACGCGCTGCACGTAGGCCATTGTACTTACTAGTTGATTGAAATTGCTGAATTGTTCCCACTGGATCATCGGCTTCTTCTCCTCAATCTTTACTGAGAAGACCTTTTGGTCGTTTTGTTCGTCTGAAGCAAATGTTAAATTCACCTGTTCAAGTCATTCGTTCTCTCGCTGCTTCAAACAGGCCGGCCCAGTGAGCCATTCGCTTCTCTTAAGTTCGTCAACATTGATCGCTCGTGTCCCGATGTTAATACCACTCACATGATTCCACTGTGAAACATTAGTTGAGTCCATAATCTCTGTTACTTTGTCTGCAACAAACACCTGTTGCTTACGGTGGGAGCTGTGAATCCAATGCAGAAGAGTAATGAAGACTGTCCAAAATTTGTAATTGTGAATCTTTGATTCGTGTTCCTTCACTATCTGCTCATTAAGTCTCACCGCCATCACTGCGTGGTATGGAAAGGTGTTGCATCAGTGCGACTCTGCCCGTTCCAATTACAAATGCTAAGTCTGCTGTGTATTCTTTGGGCTTTGAACGTATGTATGCCACACATTGTGTCTTCAGATGCGTCGGCAAATACATGAAGTTACCATTTGTCCTTGGCCGTGCTAAAGTATCTTCTATCAAAGCTGGTTTCTGCTACCTCTGGAAGCTGGTCTTTCCATTTCAGGAACTCCTCTTCTTCGTTAGATTCCATTGAGTTGTCACAATGTCGTCCATTTTTTGTTTCGATGCTCTTCAGGTGTCGTCTCATATGAACACTGAATGGTGCAAACAGTCCAAGAGGATCAAACACTGAAGAAACTAGAGATAAGATCTTCCTTTGGGTCATTGGGGTCTCAACTTCTTTGCTTGTACCTCTACAAACCTGTAGACTATCGTCGGTAACCGTGCGATAAAGCTCAAGCACGGAAGAACCTTCCTTGATGGGTTCTACTTCAACCTGCTAATTGATCTTAAGTCCTCTGGTATTCTGTTGGTTACCACGTCACTGTTGGTGATCCAATTCTTCATTTCAAATCCATGTTTTGAGAGAAGAGGCTACAGTTGTTTGAAAACCTTGATTGCTTCTTCAGGTGTGTCGACTGAATTGATGAAATCGTCCATGTAGAAGTTGTTTTGGATTGTTTTTGCTGCAATTGGGATATCGTCCTCGTTATCGATCCCTACTTGCTTCAGAGCGTAGTTGGCACATGTTGGTGAACTCTTCGCTCCGAAAACATGACGTGGATGCTCGTAACTTTGCACAGGTTCGTTCATTGTTGGACGACATAGAAATCTCAAGCAGCCTTTATCTCAATCAGGAACTTGCACTTGCAGAAACATTGATTCAATATCTGCGGTTAGGGCTATTAGTCCCTCTCGAAAACTGAATATTGTTCCAATCAATTCGTGTAATATATCGGGTCCGGCTTATAGCTTGTCATTTAGGCATACATTGTTTTACTTGGCTGCAGCGTTGCAAACACGACGAACTTTACCCGGTTTGTTGGGGTTTAGTACTGGATGGTGTTGCAAATACCATTCCTTTTCGAAAGTGCCTCTGACTTCCGATTTTTTCAACATCTGCATCAATTGACTGTTGATACCTTTTTTTTCAGTTTGGGGTCCTTTTGGAGTCTTCGTTCCAATGAGTAGAGCTGACCAAGGGCCGAGCCGTAGTTGTTTGGAAGAATGGGATCTGGTTCACTCCAGAGCTTGCCTACTTCATTCAGCTCGCCTGTAAATTTTGTCGTGTTCTCTAGAAACTTCTGAGCTTGCTGCTCTTTCTTTGATTGACTTATAACATTTATTCTGGATGCATAAGTTTCTATGTCCCACAATGATTGGATATTTTCTGCCACTTTCACATCTTCCGTGGAGGCGAAATGACAAACATTTTGACTTTTCTTGCCAGGCGTGGGACCACTGACTACCCATATTATTTCTGTTCAGACGGCGAAAGGCTCACTTCGAGCTCAAAACTTATAGTTCAATGGACGTTGAAGTTCGTAAGCATCTTGTCCAAGTTTGATGCCTGCTTCCATCAGGTTGAATTTTTTGTTAGAGAGAACATTCAGGTGCCTGAATTTGTTCTTCAGTTCCTTGTAATCATTTTTATGTGTTTCCCAAGGAGATTGATGAGTGTGCAAACGCTTGAATCAAATGCACCGTTGAATGTAGTCCCTTTTTCGTAGTAGGAACCTTCTCTGTGCTCGAATATTGTGTCCCATGTATGCCAGCTATGTTCAAAGTAACGTCCGTGCCTTTGGCTTGTAGTTGATCCTTTACACTTTGATCGATTAATGATACTGTTGACCCACTATCGAGGAAAGCGTATGTAGTCAACCTGTTACCACCCCTCTGAACCCATACCGGAAGTATTTGAAGAAAACTAGTAACTTGGTTACTCTGGTTGATTCCTGCTGCGCTTACATTAACTGCATGACTACCCTCGTCCATTTGGTTTTATGGGTGTAGCAGTCTGTTGTGCTTTTTGGTACATCCATTTATACCGCACGGGTGGACTTTACAATCTTTGATTGCATGCCCATTCCCCAGACATCCATAACATAAACTTTCTTTTCTCAGTGCTGCATAGCGGTCGATGACATTCATATTCTTAAATGTTGGACAGTTCCATATTTTATGAGTGCCATCCGCTAGTGGAAAGTTGTTGTTTTGCGTTTGCTTCGTTTCGTTCGCATTTGAACTCGCACTAACAATTGATAATTTTCAGAATCGTTTTTCCATTTTAGTTTTTGGTCGATCATCCTCCTTACGTTCGCTCCTGAATGATGGAATTCCTTCATGGACAAAAGCCATTCGAGCAAACCAATTTTCGAGGAGAATGAGGTCGGGTCTATCTTCTTGGCACTCGTCAACGAAGAAGAACCACTTTTCTTTCAAGTTTGGGGGCATTTTTTCAATCGCCACTTGCAGCGTTGAACTCGAACGCACGTCACCCTCATAATTGTATTGCTTCAATACATTAACTAGGTTGCTGATTGTTATTGAGTAATTAATTATAGCCGTTGAGTAGTGCTTTCGAACTGGTTGTTGTTTGCGCAATGTGTTAAGCTGAGCGTTGACAATTAGGTAAGGTCGCCCAAACTTCCGTCCCAGTAGTTCCGACGCTTGAGCGTAAAACTCTCCCGAATAGCCCATTGCTTATATAGGTGATTTTGCTTTACCTGTCAACAAGGTTTTCAATTGACTCATTTTCTCTGAGTCAGGCATATCGCGATGGTGAACCGTTGCTTTGAACATATTCGACCCCTCCGGCCACTCTAGGGGGTTTCCATAGAATGAACTTAACTTCAACTTTGGTAGTTAGCTACTACTGCTTGGCATGCTCTTCGTTTGGTGACCGTGAGTTGAGTACACCTTCGCATAGAAGCTTACTCTCGGATAATCGTTGTCAATCCTGGTTTTCGCACGCTCATAACTATAATCCGGTCAGTTGGAGAATTTATCCGAGCTATGGAGCCAACTAGAATTATGTTTGTTTTGCGGGGTTTCCCAGTTGAATGGTGATCTACTTCGAATACTAGGGGCTGCACTATCATCAGAATCTGATGCCCCTGCTTCAAGAGCTTTTTTCTCGAATTCCAGTTTCAGTGCACCTTTTTCAAAAAAAATTGCATCTCCATCTCAAGCTCTTCCCTTTTCAAGTCGAATTCAATTTTCATCAACCTCATTTTTCTTTCTCTAGAGTCGTAAAGTCTTTCTCTAGAGCCGCAAGTTTTTCTGCCTTTTTAGCTCGTTAATCAGACGAAGCCTTTGAATTGTAGTCTTTGTTTGGGTTTCTATTTTCAGCAGTTCATTAAAGAACTCCTACAACAGACTTTGAAGTCTTAGCGGCAGTTGTTTCTGCATCGCTTGTCAATTGTACGGTTTGATTCTACTGATCCGTCATGTTTGTTTCTCCGTGAATGAATGATAACCAATCTGCGTTTAATGTTTGTAAGAATTTTAGTTGTTCGGCTTCGTAACATTCAAACAATTCGGGATCACGAAGAATATTTGCTCGCATTCGAAGAAGAATGCAAACAGAGTTGTCAAGCTTCAGTAGCTGTTGATAAATGGTCTTGAGCTTGCTTGATCTATTGTTGTTTCTGATTAGCTCCTGGCCCTCCTGAATTTTTACTTCGATTTGTTTTCGACAGTAGCTAATCTGTCTATGCAAAATGTCTAGACTCTGTGACGGAGTCACTTCGTTTCCAATTTGGAACTGCAGCTTGATTGAAAATTCCTTATTTAAGATTTCCGTATTGAAAATCGCGGAATTCTTAATTTAAGATTTTGTGTGTTGAAAGTAGCGGAAATCTTAACGTTTCTGTACTTTTGTTTATTTGTTTTAATTAAACCTTGCTATTCGACTTCTAATGCACTTTGCCTAATTGGCTTTGCATCATTAAATTGCCTGTTGAGTTTTGCGTTATTCGCTGATGCCCTTGGCATTTCACTTGTTGAGTTGGACAGCAATTTGTATATCACTGTCCAGGTCGGCGGACCAATTGTAACGGATCAAGATAAATTTTGGTATCAAGACACAGTAACAATTTAACGATTATACTGCTCAACGGTTTGGTTTTGGCAAGACGCGATAACAAATATACTGTTCAAGATTATATTATTCCAAAAATTTTATTGCTGAGTTTCTGTGCTAGCTCGAGTTGCTGGGCTGACAAGAATTGAGATTGTTTGTGAGTTCTTATTTTTGTTCAGTTTGTTAACAATTTTTTCTGTTTACGTGGCATACGCGGCTGTTTCTTGCTATACACGGTTTTCTCGCTAAGGGGATGGATAATCCGGAAAAAATAGAACACAGTTATAGCTTTCATCCTACGCATTTATTTGGATCTGTTTTGAATCTGCGCTGAGGTTTTACCTCCTACACAATTTTGTTATTACTTAAGCTCAGCTCCAACAAGAGTTTTTGGTGTAACATGGAATGAATTGATGACAATTTGAACTCATTGACAGACTTCAAAAGAATTTACAATGTTGTATTAAAACAAATTTGCTCCTCATTTTGTCGGGTTATTTATGGCCCATATTTAAAGATCAAGTTTTAAGCGAGAGTAGAAAACACTCACAATAAACGGAATTTATTTCAAATTTGAGGAAGTTTGGAAATAACCTTCACATTTGTGTATGATTCCACATTTTGAGCTATCGTCGAACAAAAGCCGCTAACATAGTGCCAATAAACAGAAATCAGAGAAAGCCTGATTGACATTTAATTAAAGAAGAGTTCTTCATTTAAATAATTCCGGACTAAAAGGCCAATCGCCTGTTTTAACGTACTCACAATATGGAAATTAGGAACGTGGAAATTAGTGACAAGCCAATACTTTTTTGCCGTATAAAATTCTCCTCATCTAAAATATAAATTTCGCCTATAAGGCACGTGAAAAAAATTGTAGTGTGTATAAAAAAAATTAAAGATCTATTCCTTTTGTGCCCCCTCCCTGCTTAGTGGGTGCATATTATTTGCACTCCGCCTCCCCCAGACCTAATGGAGGCACAAATTAAAAACATTCTGAATTAAATCAACTCTTTAAATTTGGAAACTTCAACTCCTTTTGCGTACATGTTTTGGGGTCTTTCCCATTATAGCCCAATATTATGCTATATTCATTGGGGGGGATACAGGTTATACAGGATACAGGGGGGGGATCATCATTGGGGGGGGGGATACAGGTTATCTGACCACTAAGCTGGGGCGGGGCTATAATGTGAAAAACCCACGTTTCTATAGAAATGAATTATAGATAACCGATACAATTTCGGTGGCTGGTGCCATGCTAACCTATAAACGTGTGCTATGTCTTCGCTCAAGTTTTGCAGGAAACGCATGACATCCAATTTTCTTTTTGTGACAAAGGAAATGGACCATTTGAAAGAATTTTCTTCTAGAAAAAATGACCTGCACGAAACCTTTTGCTTGCGCTGGTACTGACGGTATTGACGTTGACAGCAGTGGAAGGTGTTGACAACCAGGTTATATGTGCAATTATGGGTGCGTATTTTTTGCCTGAAATCTTGCCCGAATCCTGCTTCAAATTGATGAATGTCACCAACGGACCCATCAGTTACGGAGATGCAGCTACCTTGTGCGATGGTGGGGAGACTCCGACATTAAAATCAAAAGTTTGCTTCCATACATTCAGACTGTCTCGCCGATTCAGAACCTCAAGCAGCTCATTAAAAATATTTAGTTGTTACCAATCGCTCGTGAAAATTGCAAACGTAGCAGACATACAGATGAAAAAACAAACTTTTGAAAAATAAAACAGTATTTTGAGAAAGTCTTCGGAAATTATTTAAAGGAAATCTAAGAATTCCAAGGAATTTGTTGCCGACAGTTATAACTCAAAGAGAGCAGCAAACAAAAATTACTACTTCCAATGAGTGCAATATTTGGAAAAGTTTGGACGAGTTCATGTCTACGAAAGGACAAATAAGAAAAGACAAATAAGGCTTAAAATTGGGGGAAAATGTATGAGGTTTTTTTGGGAATAAATTTCTGATATTTTGCGAGCGACCAAACAATCTTAAAAATTGAAGCTAATTTTTTCAGCAAATTAATTATCGTTGTATCCTAAAAAAGTGAAGAAACATTGGTGTAAGTGCTGGATTAAAATGGTTGCTCAAAACGTAATAAATTTCTTCGAATATATTCGCCCTATAATCATTCACTTTTTTCAAATAGCATGTGATTTCTAGAGATGATTTCGGATTGGTTTTTCAGAGGCAATTGTCCACAGTTAAAAACAGTTGTGAAAAGAATATGAAAAATTGCAAAAAATGAAGTGAAGTTGTTATCAGAGCTGTCGTACCTTTTTCAAACAAGGTGCCAAATTTTCTAACAAATTTATTAATGGAATTATGGTCACTATCTTGTTTCTTAAAAAATGCTTGAAATTGGAGAATGCAAAGAAGACCCAATTTCATGTCTTGCGTGGTTATCAATTAGCACTTTTTTTAGATATAGTGGTAAATTAATTCTGCAATTTTTTGCAAAACTCTTGAAAAATGAAGAGTCAAATGCCTCTACTATCTATCAATACTGCCTTCCTTTAATGCATTCTACGAATTTGAACTGAAAGTTCCTTTAGGAGTGCCAATGAAATCAGAAAATTGCACATGTTTTGAAGATTTTTGAAAACTTCATCAAATTAGAGGTGTCAAAATCATTAAAATTCATATAAATTTTTAGCTATTTATCGACACGATATGTCCTCGGAAAGCATGACCAAATTTGTATGAACAGTAAATTGAGACAAGACATCAAAAGAGAAAATGATAATTTCGGTCAGTATCACAATGTTCCTGAAAACAATTGGTGCCAGCGTTAACATTTTTTGCAATAAATTGTTGAATAAGTCAAAAGAAATGAAGACTAAGAGGCAACAAAAATACAGCCAAGAGCAACAAAACTACAGAAAAGCAAAAAAAATACAAATAAACGAAAGAAGCTCAAAACAACACTGCCACCTTTTCCGAACAAATTTTTTGTCATAGTAATTAAATTAAACAACTATCAATTAAAAGGTTGTATAGGCTAATTTGTGATTGTTTAGAACAAGCAATGCAATCCGTCATTATCTGGCATAAATAAGTGTTAAAGTTGCGCGAAGTGAAGCAAAGAAATCCAAAACTCAAAAAGTTTTCGAAAACACATGATAACAGCTATTAAACAGCTATCAACTCATAGAATTAATTAGGCTCATTTATGACAGACTAAAAGTCTATTATATTCTTTTCATCAAAGTATCCAACCAAAAGTAATAAAAACTACCAAACTAAGTTTTGAAAATAAAGAGATCTTCAAAATGATCCCAGTAGAAAGCCAATGGGACCTCTCGATTTTAATTATGTTTGACAAAACAGCAAAAAAACTAAAAATCAGTCTACGCCCGAAGCTTTATTAATTTTTTCTGGAAACAAATTGTCATAGAACACCTTATTTATCAGTGATAAACTATGATCAGCACAACTATTCGTCAGAAAACTAAGAGTAAAATAACAACAAGGAGTAGGTCATTTGGCAGAACGTAAAAAAGCGATAAAACCCCGAAAATCTTTTCCAGCATCAAATTGTCACTCTGTAAGCGATCTGAAAAGCTTGACGCCTTACACTGCTCCTACTTATAGCACAGCGTGACTAAATTCCCTACTCTGTTTTGATACTACTCTCATAAGTAATAGAAAATCAAAAAAAAGTGTGAACAGATCTGAAAACAACCAAAATCATTTTTGAAAGTATATTGTCATAGAACTTGGTTTTCAATATCTTGGCATTCAATTTGATAGAACTTGCTTTCAGTGTGCTTTCAATTTGGCATGTTGGCATAGAAGGACAACGCCTAAACTAAAATTCAGAGATTTGAATGAAGAAAAAAACTATAAAAGAAACAAATGACCGAAAACTGACCATCTTATAAATTGGTCAGTACAAGCCAAGCAAGCAAATGGTTTTTTCGCAGAATTAGAGAAAATAATTGATAAGAGCATTTATTTTACAGTTTTTTCTGTAACCGTTTTTACCGAATGAAAACACAAAGAAGCGATAAAAAGCCTCTTTTTAGCTGAAGGAAATCGTGTTTGAAACACAAAAGAAAAGCGTAGACAAAAACTGTCGATAAAATTAATTAAAAAATAGGAAAACAATCTTAAAGAGTTCTCAACATTGTTGTTATTATCATAGGATTAATAGTGTTGATAAAACTTACGCAGTAAACAAGCTGCAAGCCGAATAATATGATTGGCCGTTTGCTCTCAGAAAACAAGGAAACGCAGAGCAAGACAAGGTCAAAAAATCGTTGGCAGTCTGTTGCATTTTATTGATACAAATGTTGTTAAAGGCATATGTTTCTTTCCATTACTTGTAAAATATTTATACTGCTAGCACGACAAAAAATTTTAATGATATTTTTCGTTATGCAATCCCAATTAAAGAAAACGTACCATTATTACAACATAAACGTGCAAATTATAACAAAATAAATCTTCGCGTACAATTAGGTCACGAGTAGTTGGGGGGTGACCGTGTAACATGTAGCCAATAAGCGGGAAGGAGTAACAAACGGAAATGATTCGAAAATTTTAGGACGAACTGACCGCTCTACTTAACTGGGCAAATGTGAAAGGTCTTCCTAGAGACAGCGATGCAGGATTTTTGGACTCAATGGAAGAGATTCGAAGAAGCACCTTTGAGTCAAAATAACACTCTCAGCGCCCAAAATGAAGAAATACGAAAGAATCGCGATCTTTTCATGAGTAAGTGAATTTTTAAATTTAAAGATTTTTCTGTTTCTGAAATCGTGAATTTCTTCTGATATCTTTTGATTTAAATTAGTTCAATGGAAAAAAAATTTGAAATCGACCAAGATTTAATTCTCAGCTGGAGCAAAAACAAATTCATATTAGCCGCGTTAGATTCAAAGAAGAATGTATAATTGAAGCTGAGGTCGTCAGCTCAGATCCAGTGACAAGAGAAAAAAAATTGTTTTAGTCATTTTTTATCCCAGTTCCACTATGAAGGTCTATATATCCACAGCAGAGAAGCATTTGAAAAGGCAGAACTGAAAACCCAAGATTTTTATGATAAATTTTTCATTTTGATCTTCATGAAAAAAGTAGGTCTCATGCACCAGGTTTTCACCGCTCCTGTGCAGCATTATGGTCTCAAACCAATGCAGACACTGAGAAATAAAAAATATTACGGATAACAAGTTCTAATTAGAATTCTCTTGCGCAAGGACGAACAAAGAATTATAGAACTGATCGTAAAACATAATCAACGACTAAAACCTCGAGACAGTTCATTTTAGTCAATTGGTTGGCAATTAGGTCATAAAAACATGCACGTAAAAAACGAATTTGATCGAAATATATTTTACCGCAAATTTTCTTAAACTTTTCTTCAAATTTTCTTCAAACTTCAAATTTATTTGCCCTCCCAAGACCATTTTCGCCTGCCCTACTTTGGTGACCTACTTTGCCATTCTCGCAATAGCAAAATCTCACTGTTAACAAAATCTCACTTTAGAACGGAAACCCTAGTGCCCATTGTGGCTTGCGCCCGACACTCGAGCTTAAGCGCTATCTTGTCAGGGCACTAAGTCTCTCAGGCGATTAAGATTTATATCCTTACATATATTTAGTGCCCATTTAGGCATGTTCAAAAATAGCGGTTCCTAATGCTAGTACTGGACTGAAGTCTTCTATTACCTCAATGTTTTCAGACAAAAACCACAAAGACTCTTTCCCATTATTTTATGATAGCTTTGCGTCTCTCAATTAAACTGCACTTCAAATTTTCCAAAAATTCATCCAGTGCCTAGGAGTTTTTCACAAATTCTCAAGTTGTTTAACAGTAGTGGATAAAACAAGGGATTCAACCACCAGTAAAATTTGTCCCTTTCTCCTAACGCTAATCGCGCATGTCGAATCGGCCAAATTTTACTGGTGGTTGAATCCCTTGTTTTATCCACTACTATATATTAGCTCTATATTCACTTCTTTTATATTTTAAATCTATCATTTCTTGTCTCACTTAGTGCAAACCACTAATACAGAGTTAAGCTGGTAATTAACTGTCATCAGACGGATCCGTGAAACGGTTTCACCGATATTTTGCGTTCTATCCCCACCGACTCCGGTGGACGTCCCCAGATACTAGTATAAAACTAATCAGTGAAACTGCTTCGCAGATGAGACCGTGTAAAAAGCACGTAAAACCAACTTGCAAAAAACTTGAACAAAAATTGAAAGAAATATTAAAATAATAAAAATTTTCATATATCCCCTAATCAATATTTAATCAATTTAAAAATAAAACTTTCTGTCTCACTTGGTGTAGTGGTTAAATCATCGAGTCTAGTTAAGTTGCTTTAGCAAACGGAAGGTTTGGGGTTTCTTCCTCACTGACTCCAGTGAACGTCCCCCGATCGGCGATGCCGCCTTTCAGGATTTGATGAAATACTATAAAACAAAGTGAGATAAAAAAAACCAAATTCACAGTTCTTAAAAAGGATAATCCCTGCTGTGAGACTGTATACGGGACACACTGTGATGGGTATACAGTCAAAAACACTGAGATCGGTGGAAACACAGTGATCAGTGTTTTTCTATGTCTTCTTGAATGTTATACTTATAAACATGCTCTCTGAATTGATTTCTAGTGTGACCATATCTATACTTATGAAGATAAATACATAGTCTACATTTCCTATTTCTAAATCTATATAATGATATATGTTTATAAACATTACACATACTACACGTTAGATATTGCTCAGGATCAGAATAATGATATCCCAAATGTTCTATATAATCTTTCACTTTAACCATATTTTTACAAACATAACAAGAATATTCTAATTCTTTACAATTATTACAACATTCTTTCCAAGGTTTATTTATACACTTTTTGCATTTCATTTTCATTGTTCGAAAAATTATTTTTTGATTATTTCCCTATAAAATACATCATGTCTCAATCAGCTAATACTAGTGTCATAAACTTCTGCGATGTCTGTAATCTAACCTTTGAATCAAAGAAGGCTTTATACAGGCATCAATCATACGATCTCAAACATAAGGAACTATTGGAGAAAATGTTTGAGTCTGAAGAAGAGAAAATCTCGGAGAGGGTGTATAATTTGGTTGAAGATGATTATATTATTAAAACTAGGGCTAAAACTAAACCAGCCACCAAACCTAAAACTAAAACTGAAGAGATTATCTACACCAGAATTAAGTATGAATGTAAAGAATGTCATGAAGAATTTAGAAGTAAAGTAGCTCTAACTACTCATTCATATAGTCACAATCGCATGTATCTAGAAAACACAGAAGACTTCGATATAAACTCAAGTCAGAACATGAGAGAATTTTATATTACTCATAAAGGTGGGAATTACATTGAAGATATAGATGAAGCAACTAATTACTCTTTAGAAGAAATTAAAAACTGTTACCAGTTTTGTAAAGTTAAGAGTTTTAAATATAAGATCACGGCTGAATGTGATTATAAGAAGAGAACCAAAGAAGAAGTTAAAACTACTAAAATATTTTTCAATACTGATTATATTAATAAACTGACTTGAATACTGATTATATTATTAAACTGACTTCAATCGGTGGCTAGATTTCAAAAAGGAAATATATGAAGGTTATGGTTATGATTTTGAGTTTCTTGGAATAAGAAGTATTCAGTTAAACATTGAACCAACTAAAGCATCTATTTGTAGTTATATAGATTTACCTCCTGATCTCAAAAACTCTAAATCGATATTAAATATACGTAGTTATAAATACAATTGCCTACAACTAACTATAACTGCTTGGCTACATCCCGCCCCACACCATGCAACTCGAGAAATTAAATTTGTAGATAAACTAATTGAACCAAGACAACAACATGAAGATGATTTTGCTTATATAATAAGAATACAGAAATTGTATAATTTTAATATTTGGGTATACACACCTTGTGGTAACGGTAAAATAGAATTGTTTAAACAAGTGGATGATTTTTAAAAAGATAGAAAAGATGTAAGAATACTAGTTTGGAGTAATGGTCAAATAGAACACTGTGCTCTAATAAAAAAAATGTAGAAACCTTGTTAGAACGACCAAATAAAAACAACATTAAATATTATTATTGTGATAGGTGTACCTATTGGTTTGACTCACAAATTAAATATGATAAACACGAATGCAGCACCTCATTCAAACCAGAGATTGTTTGTCCTAAGAAAAAACATATTACTTTTGTAAATGAACACAAACGTCAGAATATAACAAATGTTATAACTGCCGATATAGAATGTTGCATTGTTGATCCGCGAAGCGGTTTCACCGATGTCTCAACTAATGATTTAAAATATGTAATAGCTGAACATATTCCAATAGCTGTGGGTTACACCTGGCAAGGTAACTTCAAGCACTACTTCGGTCTAGGCTGCATCAAAAGATTTGCTAGAGATCTGTTAGAAATAGAAACTGAGAATAATTTCAAACATAATGAAAAGATGATATTCACAGAGGTAGATAAATTATATCATGAAACTAATAACACTTGTCATATCTGCAGCAAAACATGTATTAATAAAGTAAGAGGTCCTTGTCATGAAACTGGTAAATATAGAGGACCGGCATGTAAAATATGTAATCTAAGATACAAAACAACAAAACTTCATTCCAGTAATATTCCATAATGGCTCTGGCTATGACTTCAACCTACTATACAGTGAACTCTTTAAACAGAATAATGATAAAAGAAAAGTAGATAACATACCACTAGCTGCTGGAAAGACTAAGATGTTTAGCATTGGTTGTCTTAAATTCTTAGATATTTATAACTTCCTAGCTATGCCTCTAGATCAAATGGCAAAGATATACGGATGTAAAACTAAAACATTATATCCATATGAATACTTTGGTTTGGATGACTATGACAGCGAAGCTGCCAATGGTAGCAAAGCTACCTACCAAGAAGTTATAGGTAATCTAAAAATAGAAGACTTTAAATCCTCTCTACATAATAAATTAGCAACACAAGAAGAATTAGATAACTTTAATAATGAAAACAGTAATAAAACTGGTAAAGATCTAACTATAGAGTATTTACAAAATGATGTGGAAATATTAGACTATTGCATGAATGAATATGTTAAACTAAGTATGAAAGAATTCAAGCTCAATCCACTACATTACGTTAGTCTCCCGGGTTATAGTTTTTATTGTTGTTTAATGTCAAGCGGTGTAACATTAGATACATTACAAGATAAACAAATGCTAGATGATTTTGTTAGAGCAAAGCGAGGTGTTATATGCGGAACAATGGGTGATAGATATATAGATAACAGTGATGGTAAGACCATATGGTACATAGACGCAAACAACCTATATGGTTATGCAATGATGCAAAAGTTACCTTATAAGGATTTTGAGTTTATTACTACTACTACTCTAGATGTAATACTGAATACTCCAGATGATAGTGATCATGGTTACTATAGAGTTTGTGATATTGATTATACTAATGAATGTAAAGATAGAACAGAACAGTTAGAACTAATGACTAGTAAAAGAAAGATAAATGATAATGAATTGGGATGCAGAGAAAGAGAGAAAAGTAAAGCAAGAACAGAGAAATTAATCTTAGACCAAAACAACAAAACAGAATATATGGTTCATTATAGGATGTTAAAGTTCTATGTTGAGTTGGGAGTAAACGTAAGAAAAATACATAGAGTAATTAAATTTCAACAAGATTATATATGTAGCGATTATATTCAAAACAATACAAATAAAAGAGCAACAGCTAAAACTGAAGCAGAAAAGGATGTAAGGAAATTAATGAATAACTCATTATATGGAAGAATGTGCATGAATCCTCTACACTTCTTTCAAAGCAAGTTCTTGCATGATGAAGAAAAGATAATGAAAAGTGTAAGTTAACCAGCATTTAAGAATAGAACTAGATATAGAGATTATAGCCAAATAGAATATATAAAGAAAAAAATAGAATATGATTCTCCAGTATATGTAGGTGTTACTATATTAGAATTAAGCAAATTACACATGTATGATGTATTCTATAATATTCTACAACCATCCCTCAAAGATCTAACACTTCACTATATGGATACGGACAGTTTCGTATTAAGTTATAGTGAAGGTAAAGTTAGTGATGAGCATATGGACTTAAGTAATCTAGACATACCTATAAAAACTAATAATAAAGTCCACGGCAAGTTTAAGCACGAGCTGGGAAGTAGGATTATTGAGGAATTTATAGCTTTGTCCCCCAAAACATATAGCTTCAAAAATTATCCTAAAAACACTAAAGAAAAAGGAATAAAGAAGCATAATAATGCTAGGCACATAGATTATTATGATGCATTAATGAATAATACACAGAGAACAGTAGATGAAAGTAGAATACAAAAAGTTGGTGATAACATGACAACAACAAAAACGAGTAAGATTAGTCTAATCACATTTGATGATAAAAGATTATATGTAAATAATATTAAAAGCTAGCCTCATGATGAGAATCTATATCTATTCAAAAGAGATTTAATAAAAATGATCCACCAAGCATCAGTGAAACTGCTTCGCAGATCATTAGATGGAGACAAAGACATACTGGTTACTAATGTTCTAGAACTAACCATTAATGATGATAGAAAGTTAATTGAAGTTGCTATTATATCATATAACGAGCTTTGCTAATTTTTATAACAAATAATTATAGACCTAATTCATTCATTACATCCATATGGTTGGTAGTTAGTATATTATAAATCATTATCTGAGCCATATATTTTTTCATAGTGTCTCCCATGATTGTAATCTTATGTAGTGTAGCTCCAGCTATTATATTTTTATTATATTCTAGAAATTTTATTATCTTCCCAGCCCCATCTACATATTTAGAATAAGTTGAAATTATTAAATCATCATGATTTGGTTCCTTAATATGATCAATAAACTCATCTATAGTATTACAACGTTTTTTACAAGCTAAGCATTTTTTTAGATTAAGAGAGAAGCTGTTTTCATTATCCATTTTTTACTCTTAATTTAATTTTTCAATACATATAAAATGACTAAACTAGATAAACTTATAGAATTAAACAATCTAGAAAAACAAAACAGAAGAAATAGATTAGAAGATAAATTAAAACAACAAGAATATTATGGAGAAATAGAAGAGTTATTTGATCCTTTAACTAAAACTATCAGTGAAACTGCTTCGCAGATAAATGCAAACAATGAACGCAATCTAGCATTAAGTGAACAAACATTAAGAGCAATAGATTGGCAAAATCAAGAGTTAGATAAACAAACTAAGATGATTGGTGAAACTGCTTCGCAGATCGAGCAAGCTGGTTCCCAGTTTAATGAAACTGCTTCCAAGATAGGTGAAACGTTAAAGGGGACTCAAGATATAGCACCAGTTTTTGTTGATACAAAGACAGCCAAACTTCTTCATGACATGGGGGCTCAAACTAATCCTCAATTAAACTTAGAACTCGTAGATTTACCTAGTAGGAGATATAAAATGAATGGTGTTGGCATAACTCTAGAGCAGGGTGCATTTTTAGTTAGGGATAATGTATATGAGTTTTCAGAAGGATTTCTTGATTTTCTTACTAAATCAAATGTAACATATGATGATAAGGTTGAGGAAGATGAAAACAAAGTTAAAAGGTTTTTAAAGGATATTAGATATGATTTAGGAAAAGGGGATAAGAAAAGCGCTAGATATAGAACAATAAAACGTATAATGGGGGTAAGAGATGATATATTTGGCAGGGGATTAAATGGCAACCCAAATAATTTAGTAGAAAGACTAGAGTTATTAATACCAGAAACAAAAGCTGGTCATGATGGGTTATATGATGAAATGCTAGATATATCTAAGCAACTATTATCTATGAATATTATTCATCAAAACCAACTAGATAATTTTGTTTTTAATTATGGTAAATAGGTGAAACCATGACTACGTCCATCAGGGAACCTGCTTCGCAGATGACTATGTCCATAAATAAAACGATAGAAAAACAACAACAACAACTAGCTAAAGAAGTATTCAGTCCTCAAATAACAAAGTTTAAAAGACAAAGAATAATACCACTATAAAAAGATGAAACATGGTCAGCTGATTTAATTGATAAGTCATCTCTAAGTAAATACAATAATTATTATAAGTTTATATTAACGGTTATAGATATATTCACAAAATATGCATGGGCTATTCCTTTAAAGAATAAATCTGGTTTATCTATAACTAATGGTTTTAAAATAGTATTAAGTGAACATCCCCAAGGTGGCTCTGAACCTAGAAAACCAGAAAAGTTATGGGTAGATAGAGGTAGTGAGTTTTACAATAAAACATTTAAATCTTTACTTAAAGAATATGGAACCGGCAAAGCCGCTTCAGGGATAGAGCTATATTCTACTTATAGTGATTTAAAGGCTGTGTTTATAGAGAGATTCAATAGAACATTATTACACATAATAAATAAACCAATGTTCATCAATGGCGTGGTAATTGGGTTAATATATTAAAAGATGCTGTTGTAACATATAACAATAACATTCACTCGACGATTAATATGACACCAGTTGACGCTTCTAATAATCCTGATAAAGTTAAACACACTTTTAGTTTTAAGAATATTAAACCTAAACTTAACGTTGGTGATTATGTTAGAAATGTAGATAAACGTAATATCTTCTCTAAAGGTTACATTTTTAATTGGAATAGAGAATTGTTTAAAGTTAATGAAGTTCTAAAAACACAACCACCAACTTATAAAATAGGAGATATTAATGTTGAGATAATAGAAGGTAAATATTACGAACAGGAGTTATTAAAATCTGAGTTTGATTTTGAATCTAATAATAAAGTTTTAGAATCATTAAATATATTTCTTAAAATAAATAATGACAAGAAATAGATTCAATCAAGCTAAACATAAATCAACATCAACATCAACAAACAATTTAACACTAAGTAAGGCCCGAGGGTTGTTACTAGAAGATAATGATAATATTAACATGAAGGATACCTATAAAATTACAAATGTTCATCCTCCCACAGATGAAAAAAATGTTGTTAATAAAAAGTATTGTGACAATAACTTATTATCCTCTTCTAATAAAATAGACATTTTAAGTAAAAACATAACTGAACTAAGAAAAGGTGACTCAGTTAAGGCAAGAATTTGATAATAATAAGTTTAATCAGAATATAACTAACATACACTTAGATGAAATGTTTACTAACGGTCTGAGAGAAATCAAAGAATACAATAAATCTCTCAGAGGTGTTATAGTACAATATGTAATTGCTATACTTTTACAAAGTAAGTTACTTGATAATAAAGAGGAAGACAGACTTGAGATGCATTATAGTTTTAATCAAGAAGATATAATGCAAGAAATAGAAAGAATTTTTACTAATGAAAATAAGCAAAGCAATGACCAATCCAACAGCACCGAGTGAGAGATTACTATATCCCAACTTGTCAACCGTTAATGAACAATACATAAACGAAAAGATTCAAGCTAATAATAAATTTAACAACAATATTAACATTATAAAAGATATTAGAAATTACTATGAAACTGAAACTAATAACTATAATAAGAAGTTAAGTAGATATAAGAATTAACATAGCTGAGATAACAGAAATAGTATTATCATCAATAGCAACAACTGCAACAACAACATCAGTTTCAGTTTCATTAACAGGTATAGGATTAGCTTATTCTATACCAACAGCTTCTGCTACAGCAACTGTTTGTGGTTCATTATCAAAAACACTTAATACTAAAATTAGAAAAAAAATTATAAAGTATTCACAAATGTATATTTTAAGTAAACAGTTTAGTGATAAGTTTAAAAACTATATACTAAATCAATGAATGATAATAAAATAGATAATAATGAGTATAATGAATTTGTTAAGTTATATGAGGATTATAAGAAGAATAAGAAAAACAAGCTGAGTATTTTTTTAGATTAAAGATATTAGTGCTTAGTAATAACAATGTTTTTAGTAATAATAATATTAGTATTAATATTTATCGATAAATATATAATCATAATCATAGCTATAATCATAATCATAAACATAATATAATCACTGATATAATCATGGATATAATCATAATCATAATCATAAACATAATCATAAACATAAATATAAATATAATCATAATCATAATTATAATCAAATAATTATCTTTTCTTTGTACCTAAGTATAACCCTCTTCCTTTATGTGCTACTTTTATACCTTCACCAGTAGTTGCACATTTAATTAAATCAGGTGTAGCCGCTAGAGCTGCTTTAGGGTTTCTAGATGCAGCTGCACTTCTTATTTTACTTGCTAATTCTAATGCTCTTACTGGATTATTAGCAACTTTCTTTCCAATATTAACCGTAGCTTTACCAACACTTTTAAAGAAATCTTTAAGTCCTTCTGCTTCTATTGTTGCATCAGATACTGTCATTGATTTATTCCTTCTACATTTAGTGCAGGATCCTCTTAACATCTTAGTACCTTTTGAAGTAATAGCTCCACTTATATTATTAGTACCACTATAATGTCTACCTCCAACACAATATGAATTAGTTTTGAACTTATTTAAAAGACTCATTTCTATATATAAAAAATAATGGAAGTTAAAAAGTATAATCCCTTTGTTGTTATTAAGCCTAAGCCTAAGCCCAAGCCCAAGGTTAAGCTTGAAGCTAGAGGCTTGGCTCTAGAGAATAAAAAGAAATTAGACATTATTTATGCTAAAGGTTTTGTTAATACTAATAAGAAATAGATAGGTATTAACAAGAGTAACAATTAGAGCTGACTATCTATAAGTATAAGTATAAGTATATGGTTATGTATATAATTATAACAATAACTATATTATACTATAATTATAAATTATCGCTAGAGTTATATCTAAAATTAGAAATATCGCTAGAGTTATATCTAAAATTATAATTATATCTTTGACTTAAATTATATCTATGATATTGTGTCAACCATCTTATTACCATCACTATTCACACTAATAACCTTCCTAGTTAATACTAATGCATGACATATAACATCTGCAACTGCAGCACTAAATTTATAATTAAGTTGTATTGGTTGTGGACCTATATGATCCCTTTGATATCTAGTATCGAATACATATATTCCATAATTACTTTTGAATGTTCTATGATTTATATATGGCTTTACATTATGTGGTAGCCCATTATAATCTTTATTAAAGCTAACAATCTCTTTAAAAGCCTCATTATAATTTTTGATTCCATAATTAATATTCATTCTATCCTCGGGATAAAACTCACTACCAATCTTACAATAACATTCAGTAACATTCATTACATCAAATGTACTTGCATCATGAGTTTGTTCAATAACATTATTATTTTCAAAACCAACTATTATATATTGCGGTCTTTCCATACCACTTTCCATACCTATATCAAACAAGAAGTTAGTAGCATTGGGTACATTCTTATAAAATGTCTTTCTTTCATGATAACTAAAGTCTACATTATTCTTTTTACTTTAACCCTTTTGCACAATAATTCTATTATCATTACTAGGATCAATACTAGGTACACACCATGATATATCTCTAATTTCTATATTACCATCATTAGCAACTGCACCAGGATTAGCATTAACTCTATATAGAGCTCTATCATTATTATCTCTTTTTAATAATAGTTTAAATCCTAAACCATATATAATCTTTTCTAAATCATTTACGAAACCAAATATATCACTCATCTTAACCATCATATACATATGTCCTCGTTGTGCAGCAATATGGTCACCTTTAAGCTGACTATCTCTATTGCCCTGATTTCTAACAAAACCACTCTCATATTCATCACCAGTACTAATTAATAACTTTTACATCAATAGATTAGGATGACAATGATCTATATATTCAATAGTCCTACCACCACTCTTTTCAAGCTTAATTGAACTAAACAATGCCATCATACCATAATTAACTAATCTAATATTAGCATCATTAGCAAATACACCACCAGCATCATCAGATACAACAAATTCTATCTCTAGATATGAATCACGCAAATTTAAGTGATTCTCTTCTCTATTGAGTTTGATATTAATGTTAGTATTAACCGTATTCATTGTTGCCAGATTATAGGGTTTATATTTTATAATCTTACTTTTATGTATATCATTATTATAACTGTAAGTTGTATCCAAATTAAAATTAAAATCCATAAGTTGTATCCAAATTAAAATCCATTTTTATTAGATAAAAAATGACAGACAACTTGATATTATATGAACTACAAAAGATACAAGAAGCTTTAACTAAAACTAAAGAAGAGAATACACTTAACTTTAGAATGATAAAACCAACAGAAAAATTTAACTTTAGTGAAGCTATACTTAATACAACAAAATTAGGTTTAATTAGATTATCTGATTATAATTCAGTGTTTAATGTGAATAGGAGAAACAATCAATTCTTATATGCTAGTACTGTTATAGAAGATGATGAAGCTTTACCTCGGGCTCTTAGCTCTGACCCTAACCTTAACCCTATCTCTACCTCAAGCACAAACATTACATCTATACTTAATTATAATTATAAAGGAATCCCGTTGCTATATTCAACTATTACACCGGGAGCATATGAGTTAACTGACATAGCAGAATTAATAAAAGAAGCAACTGATGGTAATGTTATAATGGAACCTGATAAGAATACGATGAAATGTTTAATGGAAATAAAACAAGGAGCAATCAGCTTTGATATAGAAAACTCACTAGCCTCATTACTAGGATTTGGAAAAATAATTTATAAAAAATGTAGATATAAATCTCAGAAAATTATTGATATTATGGGTTTCAATAATATTAACATTCATTGCAATATTATATCTGGAGCTAAAGATAATGGTAAAGATACAGATATATTATATACTTTTAATCTAACAGAACCACCAGGTTACTTGATAAATATTATACCAACTAATACCAACTATCTTATATCAAAATGTAACCAAAGATAGAATAGAATATATTGAATTTCATATTAAAGATGAGCATGGAAGACCTATAGACTTTAATGGAGATGTATTAAGTTTTACTTTACATCTGTGTTAACAACTTCGTTGATCTGATTTACACTTACACTTATCTGCGAACGAGCTCTGCTCGTGTTAAGCCAAGCAGTTTCCCCCGATACTTGTACTTACACTTATCTACGAAGCAGGTTCCCTGATACTTGTACTTAGACTTAGACTTACACTTAAACTAAACTACCAAACTCTCCGATCCCAATTAATTCTTAGTTTACCATTAATATTTTTATTTTTAGTTATATCAATGACAATATAATTATAAGGATCTTTCCTTACCTTATTACATATATTAGCAAAGTCATTATAACTAAGTTCAATATTATTAAAGAAATCTTGATATATCGATGCTAGGACTTTACCTCTCTGTTCAAATAAAATAAATAGATTACAGTTCTCTCTAACACTCTGCCTATCCAGAGAGAACAGGTTTTGATTAAGATGTATCATATTGCAATTATTATGTCTACCTCTACAAAAGTATTCATTAATAACTGGCTCTTTGGCTCTAACATCATCGAATATAATTGGTTTCTTTAAGTCTTTGGGTAGTTTATCGGGAGATGGTAACTCTTTTATATCTTTAATAAATTCTATAATTGCTTTAAGGTTTATTCTTTCTATACCATGGTACTGATCACTAGTAGGTCCAATCATGTATAGCTTATCAAAGTATATACTAGCTAAATTTTTTTTTAATAAGAATGTTTTACCACATTCACTAGGACCAGATATTATACATCTAAAGTTATCTAGGAATGCGGCTTCAGTAATTATATCATCATCATCATTTAACCATGAATATAGATCAATATATATGTTTATAGAGATACTGTTAGTAGGACTAATGTTATTAGATTTAAACTTTTGATGAGGCTTCACCCATGTTTCACCATGCTTTTCATCCAATATATATAAAATTATCATTATCATTATCATTATCATTATCATTATCATTATCTTTATCATTATCATTATCATTATCATTATCATTATCATTATCATTAGCATTATCAATGTCATTACCACTATCATTAGCATTATCAATGACATTATCATTATCAATAACATTAACATTATCTTTATCATTAAAATTATCATTATCATTAACATTAACATTATCTTTATCATTAACATTATCTTTATCATTAACATTAACATTATCTTTATCATTAACATTAACCTCATCATTATCTTTACTACAACCTAAACAAAAACACTCATTATATATTCCTGGATATTTACATTGATTAACTAGAATATTCAAAGCACTTTTATTTCTAAATCCTCTATCAATAAGATAGATCATATATAAACAATAAGCCCCACAATAAGATTCATCATATTGTTGTGTTCTCTCATTAGAGCCTAGATCAACATATTCTTCTAAAAATAAAGGTGGAGTTTCTACACCAAAACTATCAAAGCAATACATAGGACCATCTTCTCTTCTTATAACTAAAACCCAATGTGTACCTTCAGTTGGATGTAGATTTACAATAATGTTAGAGTTAGGTTCACTTACCATTTCTGGTCTATCATCTCTCATTACAAGTCCAATTGGTGTTAGACTTATATCTTTGCCTATATATTTTATTCTGATATCACTCATAGCATTATTATCAATATTAAATTTATTATTGAATTCCTCAAAAAGTAGGATAAGCATTTTTATATATATAAATTTATCAAATCTAAGTCTAAGTCTAAGTCTAAGTCTAAATCTAAATCAAATCTATATTTATTATATAAAAATGCAAACAGGTAGTGCAGTTTTTATTTTTATTATTATAATTGGAATTTGTTATATAATATATGATTCAAGACCAAGTAAATATACAAAACTAGAAGAAAGCTTTGGTGGATTTATGAATAGGAACCTACTTAGATTTGATTATGAAAAGTCACCATTACATACTATTGTTTATGGTGGAACTGGTACAGGCAAAACATATTTTATTAGACAATATTTAAAATTATACTCAGTCCAAAATCAAGATGAAGATCAAGATCAAGATCAAGATCGAGATCAAGTTCAAGATCAAGATAAAATTATAGTTATAGTGTGTAAAGATGACAGAGACTGGATAGATCCTGAGTCTAAAAAGTTTTATACTGGGTTTAATAAATGTGATATAAATATGATCACAAAAAAATATGCATAAATTTCAAAATTGTGTAATAGTACTTGATGATATGGGTGATAGGTTAAATAAGGATATAGGTTACTATTTTACTGAAGGTAGACATTATAATATTCAAATGATTGTAATGTGTCATAAACCAGCTCAAATAATTAATACAGCAAGAATGAGTTGTGATACTATTTATTTAACAACTTATAATGGACCTGACCTATTTAAAAACTTTAATGAGATATATAAATGTGAACATGACTTCAATAAAAATAATTAGTGAATTAAATAGTAACTATTATAATTATACAGATGGAATGTCAGATGAACTTCGTTATGGTATAATTAAATATAATAAAAAGGAAAAAATTTTTTATTATTATTAGTAGTAATAGAACAATGATATATGATTAGAGAGTTGGTTTCTTTGATTTAAAAGCTCTTAGTTTAAAAGATGATTTGGAGAGAGAAGATATAAATAAACTTATAGCATATATGAAACCACTAATGATTAATGCAACAGATAGAAATGTTATTAATCATGATAATTATCAGTTTTATTTTAATAAACGTCTGACTATAAACAATATTAAAGTTCAGAATGATGTTCCCATAAAGAAATGATTATGGGAAAGGGTATGAAAATTTTATCAAATATTGGTGGAATTATAGGCGCAGGTTTATTTATATTTAATTGTTTTTATCCTAATTCAATATCAAGAAATGCTGGAACTGTAGCAATGGGAGCAAGTACAATGTTGAGTAGAGTAAATACATTAGTTAATGTTGGATATGGAGAAGAGTTGGAAGGTGAAACACGAAGCAATTATACTGATCAGGGAAGCAGTTTGGTAAACCACGAACTTTGTTCGTATACTGATCAGTGTAACTATGACTTCGTCAATGAAGAGATGGGAATTTTGAATAGAAAGGGAGGAAGATTTTTAAACAAACTATATATAAATAATGCAGAATTTCGAGAAGAGATTATAAATTTTGTTAAAGATGAAAAAGAATTAGACCTTGATTTGATTTTAGATAAGAGATGTAAAACTAATACACTAATACTTTAGGAAATAAATATTTAGCAGAGTGTATCACATCTAAAGATAATACTAAAGATTTAATTGAAATCATGGCTAAATATTACCCTGTGAAGGATTAGGTAAATATTATAGTTTACCCTATTATAAATGCTTTTACAATGTTTAGAGTGTAACTATAAATGTGGAAACATTGCTGTTTTAAAATATCATTATGAATCATTTCATAAAGATAAAACTGATAAATGCATGTGTGGTAATATAATATTAAGTGGTATTTGTGCTAATATTTTTTCTCCGTGGGGTTGTTCTTTAAAAAATGAATCTAGTTCTAGTTCTAGCTCTAGTTCTAGTTCTAACCCTAGTTCTAATTCTAATTCTAATTCTAGTTCTAACCCTAGTTCTAGTTCTAACCCTAATTTTAACTCTAGTTCTAACCCTAGTTCTAGCTCTTGTTCTAGTTCTGGTTCTGGTTCTAACCCCAGTTCTAGCTCTAGTTCTGGTTCTGGTTCTATCTATGACTATAAAGCTAACTCAGATCCTAAACCTAAACCTAACTCAGATCCTAACTCCAACCCTACCCCTAACATTATCCCTAACCCTAACCTTAACCCCAGCTCAGAAGTATTAACTAGATGTTGTAATAAGTGTAATTATATCAAACCACTAAATAATTTTGATGAGGGTAAGTATACATGTAGAAGTTGTACTTCTGCTAAAGTTAATTGTCCTTATTGTACTTCTGTTGTGAGATATGATGGGATACGGGCTCATGTGAAGAAACAACATCCAGATATAGAATTGACTAGAGGATTTAGTAGAAATCTGCAAAGCAGGTTCCCTGATATAACTGATCGGTGTAACCGCTTCGCGGATAAAACAATTAATCCTAGTTGGCAAAGTCCTAGAGCTGTAAGTCCTTTAGTTATTAACCAAACAGAGGAAAGTTGTTCATGTAAATACTATAATTTTGTATCATTTCTTATTAATAATGGAATAAATATAGAAAAAATATAAATTTATTGAAAAGTATAGATAATTTGAAATAAAAAGTATAAAAAAAGAAAAAATATATCAAAAAAGAGGGATTCACTCTTTAAGAGCGAAAAAGAGCGATCTTTTCTACTGGGGATCACTCCGAATAAGAGTGAATCACTCTTAAAGAGTGAAATGTAAATTTTGCTTTGATTTTTTGATTTTTTGTTTTATTTTTGATTTTAATTGATTTCTTTATTGAATTTAGAGCTAATATATAGTAGTGGATAAAACAAGGGGCTCAACAAACAGTAAAATTTGGCCCGATTCGACATGCGCGATTAGCGTTAGGAGAAAGGGACAAATTTTACTGGTGGTTGAATCCCTTGTTTTATCCACTACTTTTAACGGGTAAAAAAATACGGTAGTCAAAAACTGTACAAACAAGTAAATCTGAAGGAGAATGATCAGCAGGTGCTATTAGATATGAAACAAACTAAAATCGATAAAAGAGGAAAAGTTATAGTTTGCATTGATCTAAAAAAAATAAAGATCTCAAACAGATCTGTTTTTTTAATTGAATTCGTAAAGTAGCAGCTTGTTTGAAAAAATGCCTATAATTCGTGCCTATAAAACGTATTGTAGTGCATATTGTAAAGTAGCCATTCAAAAAAGGTCATATTTCTGCCTTTTCTGTTGTAAATATTTAGCTATCTCGTTGACACTTTTTCCTTTAAATGCACGTGACATCAATCAATTAATTGTAATAAATTCAGGTAACCAAACCAAGAAATCACTGAAAAATAATTTATACCCAATGAAATACATATTATAAAGTTTTATAAAAGATGACGCTAGTAGCCCAGGTTGAGGTCCCAGACGGAAAGTCGATATGTCCAGACCGTCCCAGACGGAAATAGCCTATGTCCAGACCGTCCCAGACGGAAAGTGCCTATGTCCAGACTTTCGTGCGTTCACCAGACCTTCGTGCGTTCATGTCCAGACCTTCGTGCGTTCACCAGACTTTCGTGCGTTCATGTCCAGACTTTCGTGCGTTCACCAAACTTTCGTGCGTTCATGATCAGACTTTCGTGCGTTCACCAGACTATTCGCGATAATGTGGAAAAGAACCAAAAAACTCAGATCAAGCAAATGTCCAAAAATCACAATTTTCTTATGGAAATGCGTAGTACCAAAGCCAAGAAGCCCTTTGTATAAAATAAAAATATAATAAAGATCGGATGCTGTTTTACTGGAAAGAGGATGTGACCTGTTGTTGCAGAGACCAAGTTGCCAAATTGAAAAAAAATAATGTACGAGTGAAAAAACTAAAAAATCAACTGATTTTTTCAAAAGAAACAATTTTAAAAGTTCAAACCAAAAGAACTTTCACTTTAAAACAGAAACAGATCAATTGGCCACTGCTCAGAATTCCGGTTGTGTTTAATATTATTGAGACCTAATCATAGGATCACAAAAAACAGCCAATAAGGACAGAACTCAAAATTTTACAAACAATTTTTCGAAGCCACAATATTGAAGCCATTATATCTATAATACATTAAAACCTTTAAAAAGTTTAAAACTGATAAAAGCAATGAAATATTTTAACTTTTTGACTTTAACAGCCTTTTCTAGGTAAAGGGTCTTTGCGAAAAAGACAACAAAAAGAACCACAAATATTGACAAGCATCAAAAACACTCGAAATTCTTATAAAAACACATTTCTAAGCTCTATAGACATTAGTCAAAACATAACCCCAGCAGAAAATTTATGAGTTCTGGCAATACTAAGATTAAGTTACTTGTTGACCACAAAGAGAAAGAAGAATGGGAATAACAAAAATGTTTTCTTTAAAAATTATTTGAAAGTCCGTTGGCTATAAATTGAAATCTGCAAATAGATTCAGTTAAACGACCATTGAAATTTTCAAGGCTTTTGATTGCCATAACTATGCCAAACGACAACAAAAAGAATAAAAATTAGAGGCAAAAAACAAAAAAAAAATATGTGTTTTTGAAGATCACGGATGCGCATCCGTTAAAACTACAGGCTAATCACACGTTCTTTTGCGCATTCCTTCAATACTAGTTGGAAATATTTTTCATGTGATCACTTGAAAAAAACAAAAAATAACAACCCCAAATACAAGACAATATGAAAAAATTGGGAAGTACAAAATCGTATTCTTAAAAAAAACTAATTTAAAGTCATTAAGAGTTCTGACTCTAATCCAAAATCAGTAACTATATTCATTTAAAAATCTGTAAGAGCAATTAGAATTTTTGATTGACAGGAATATGCCGCACAAAAACTAAGAGAACCACAATTAAAAGCAAAAACAAAATCACATAAGTTTTGTGAGAGAACGGCTTCGAAGTCGTTAAAACTATCAGCTATTCACAGAATTCATTAAAAATGCTCATTTTGGGCATTTTTCAATGGCAATTTGAGCTAGACTTAATATGAATAGTTGAAAAGGGAATAAATCACAAAGACAAGAAAATAAGCAAACTTCCACAAATCTTTTATGAAATTTTGTAGTAAGAAAGCAAAAAGAACCTTGCTTAAAATAAAACCACTTTAAGACTATTCTTTTCTTCATTTGGAATAAGTTGTGCCCTACATAATATAAGACTAAGCTACATGTAGACCGAAATAAGAACAAAAAAGGACGAAATTCAAAACTTCACTGGCATTCTTTTAAAACAAATATGTACAAAGGTCATAAGAGGCATTACATAACAAGTGCGTATGCGTGTGTTATATGTGTATGTGTGTGCTTGTGTGTGTATGAGTGTTAGGGTAGGTGAGGAATTAACAACGCGTGAACTCTCTGATTGCCACCAAGAAATGAGGCACTACTTAGCGTAAAACGTAGTTTTTAAAGGAATAACATAGACGGCAGACTGCAGGAATAGATGCGAAATAGACTTCCGTGTCGTAAGATAAAGAGGTAGAAATAGATAAAAGAGAGAGAAACAAATACAATAGAAAATATAAAAATTTTAATTCAACGGGTGTATCATTAAGAACATTTATGGGTGCAAAAACATGTGACAACGGACAAGATCGAACTTAAGTTCCCGGCGAAAGAATTGTGAGCGTTAACCAGTCGTCTGCCAGGCCCTTGTTTCTGTTTATCTTTCAATCAATTTTGTTTCACCAACAAACATAATTTCTAAATTCGAGCCATATAGGACACCCAAAGAGCACGAAATCAAGCGTGAAACAGTCAATGAAATAGTCAAGCGAAAAAACGTTCTAGAACAAATGAAAAACGGAAAAGAGCGGGAGAAGACGAAACAAAAAAAACACATCGAGTTTCAAAATAGAATTGAGTTCACTGGAAAATAAAAACTACTGTACCGAGCCAGCAAACTTGTTGAACAATGCTAAACAAACAGAAACAATTTGAGCAAAAAACTATCAGCTTTTGCTGAAATTGTGAAGCTAACATACCCCGAAGACATTCCACTGAAAGACATTTCAACCATCTCAACCATTAATCCAAAAGCACACGCTTGAAAAATGTTAAGTGTTCAGTGGAAAAATGTTCAATTGCAATTCACTGAGTTTCGATATATTAAAATTTTCAGAACCAATTTATTTTCTCTAAAACTTGTCCAGTATTCCATCCCCAACCCCTAAAATTTTTCACTGGCCCTTAAAACTGATAAAATCTAAAAATGACATAAATTTTCGAAAAACATCAGAAAACAATTTTTGTTTTTGAAAAGTCGCCCAGATTCTTGATATTAAATTCATGAATACCATTCCAGTAAAAACATTTTAGTAACTTCTTATCGGAACCCCTAAAATTTCCAGTGACACCTAAAAATCAAAAAATTTGTAATATGGCACGAAGTGTTAAACACTTGAAGGAAATTGTAAAATTGACAAAATTAGCATAAAAACAATGTTAATATCCTCAAAACCACTTGTGCCCTCACAAAACAGTCCAGTAGCCAATCTCATAGCCCTAATAAAGTTTTGTTTCCCCTCAAGGACAAAAACTGAAAAAATGACAATTGATTTTTGAAAAAGTTAGAAAAAAAAGAAGCAAAAATAGTTTTATTTTGCGAGTTTAAGTTTTCATCAACTTTCCAAAAAGGGACATAGTAAGTTATTGTATCTCATAAAAGACCTTTATAAACATTGATAAACGTAAATTTGGGAATAACCAAACACAATACTCATCAAATAACGTCAAACCGAATCAAAAATCATCTAAAAATCATCATCAAAATCGAAAACCATCCAAAAAAAACCTGACAAATTGCATACTATTAGGCTTGAAAGCTCATAAAAAAGACCTTTTCAACCTGAATTTAGATCTTCCCGGCAGCTGCAGTACTCTAAGCACTTGAGTGTCTACTTAGGGGGTCAGTTAAGTGACAGTTAAGTGACTACAATAAAAATTAATGACTAAGTGGCGTCACAAGTTGATCCCGTTTTGAAAGATCAAAGTCATGAAAAAATGTGGGAAAACAGCATACAAAGTAAAAGACCGAGTACCAAAACAATCCAACTCTCAGATTTTAAAAATAAACGTAACAAGACAAGTCCTCAAAACAATCTATGAAATTGAATGGAAACCTTAGAACTACTGTGTTTGAGCAGCAGATCAACTGAACGATGCCCGCCAAAAAGACAAACAGTCTCATAAGTTTACATAAACTCAAATAACCAAACTAAAAAAGCATAGTAATTGCTAAGACTCTTGCATCTTTCACCTCAAAGATTAAATTTTATCCATTTTAATATAACCATTAACCAACGCAAAAGCCTTGAATGTGGTTTATTGGCCACGAAAGATCACTATAAAACTCAAAAAAGCATATCAAATTCCAAATAAGTTCACTGGCACTTAATTATCGATGAACAAGAAAAATGAAAAACATTTGCAAAAATTTCAAAAAAAAAAATGCAAATTTTTTTATTGAAACACCTTTTCTTTTATTGAAATATTGCTAAATTTCGTGATATTAATAACTTCAGAAGCTTTCCATTGTTTCCGGGAAACATTCAACATCCAGATTTTTAAACTTAAAAAGATTTCACTGACTCATGAAAATTCGAAAAAGGATAACAAATTTTGGAATCTTTATTAAATCCGTTCCACTGCCACTAGAAACTACACAGTTACAATTTATCAAACTCTAGACGAGGATCGATATCCCTTGACGCTGGAAATGCTCAAACAGTGACAAAAAAATTTCAAAACATTGAAGAAAAGAAGAGATAAACATCATTTTGCGTGTTTTTGTTTGCAGTACCAAAATATATGGCTCACAAAAGTGGTCATGAAAACTGTTTTTGCCGTTTAAAGGACCTTTATCAACTTTGACAAAGGTAAATTTGGGACTGATCAAGCAAAAAAAACCTCACAAATGGCACGACTTGAAAAAAGCCATTATTTTGGGCTCGAAACCTCCTAAAATTGACCTTCTAATCTTTAACTTAGGCCTTTCCAGCAGCTGCACCACTCTAAACACTTAAGATAATGCCTCTAAAGAAATTTAGACCTCAATGTAGCTGTGAAAGAAAATTAACAATGAAGTTAGGCTCAATCACCAATTATGAAAGTTGATCAAGCAAGAAGTCATTATTTCATACTTTTTCAAGCGTCACACTTTTTTTAACATTTCACGTTTCATATTACACTAGACTTTAAACTTAATCAATTTTTCGCTCAATTTTCACACTTGTCTCGTACAATCTTACAAAATGATATAAAATGAGCAATCAACTGAGCAAACTTCTTGGAAAAAATTCTTGGAAGCCTTAAGGCATGTTTCTTTGAAAATTTTATTGGAAGCCCCATTTTTTCTCATGAGATAGAGCATACACTTTTCAAAGATAATTAAAGCAAATAATTGAAAACGGTCACAAAATATGGAAATTTGGCAAAGAGGATTTTTTAAGGTCTATAATTGTGTCCATAAAAAGAAATGTTTTTTACAAATTGCTCATTTTTCTGAAAACCATAAAGAGTGATAATGAGAATGACACAACAGAGCCAGGTGACAACCTCTGCAGTCCATTAGCTCCTACGATAATATTCAAGGAATTCAGAAAAGAACACTATTTGGGTTGAACGATTATTCAATTGTTGGATTGATTCGCTGCACGAGAATTGCAATGTTACTATAAATTATAATTGAACTCTTTCTTTGAGTTTTGAACAGCAAAATTAGGATGTGAAAAAGTTGAAGTATAGTTCTGGGAAGAAATCAAAAACAAAGGAGGTTGATATCGAGAGCTGTTTTTAAGGAAATATGAACAGAACTCGGAACATAAACAGAGGATTACCAGCCGCCCAGGCCGAGGCCTCGACTTATGAAAAAACTATAAAATTCTAGTAGGGGGCACAATTAATACAATGGTCGAGCTTCTTAGTTAAAGTCGCGCTAACATCTTTTCATGGGCCGAGCTGAAGTCTTTTCATAACGAAGAAGGTACTGCTGGGGTCTTTTCATGGGTTCACCATAAGTCATTTCATAACCAACAAAGTCGAAATAAGCCCTTTTCATGGGTCCACAATAGTCTTTTCATTAGTCTAATTTTTCTTCTGAGTTCAAAATTTTCAATTTTTTTCTGCTTCTGTACTTGCAGAAGCAGAACAGGAGCAAGACTAAATAGCTTTGCACAAGAGCAGTCTAACTTAAGAAACAGTTGGAAAACTGCCAAAAGCCTTAAGAATTACGTCAAATCTTAAGATAAAGGGTTATGGCAGCATATTACCACACTACTTGATTGAATGAAACCAGCTAACTCAAGTGCATTGGTCCTAGTCGCATTAGCCATTACAAATTTCCGGCGTTATTCAGTTTGTTTTCCCTTCCAAAATAAAATTACGAGCTGTTTTTGAAGAAAAAAATGCAGGTTTTTGAGGGATCCGTGGCTGTTCTGAATCGTAAAAGATGAAGGAGCATACATGCTGACTACGTTATATGGAATATTGCACGTAAAATTTTAATTGCAAAAAAAGCAAATATATGAAAAGACCAATGATGGACCCAACTTTAACTCGACCTGGTTTGCAAACATTGTGTCGAGCTTAAGCCCAGCCCAAATATTGGGTCGAGCTAAAGTGTTTTGTAAAATTTTGGGTCCAGTAAAAGTCTTTTGCGAAAAATCTGAGTCGAGCTAAAGTTCAAAATGTCTTAATGTCCAGCAAAAATCTTTTCATAGCTCAAATGAGTTGAGTGTGGTCTTTTCATAGCATATTTTGGTCGCAGCATTGTCTTTTCATAAGTCTGTACCCAGACCTGGGCGTCACTTGATGAATAATGCAAAACTGTCATTCTCGTCTCACCATTCTCGTTACTAGTCGTTCTCCACACGATTTAGTAGCATCGATTAATCGCGCAGCATGGTATATAAATTGGATTTAACTACAGTGGTGAAAGTTGTTCTTGGACTATTTTAACCTAAATAATTGTAAAAATTTGACTTTGATTGCAACGGGCTGTTGCAATTAAATTAGGATGGAATCTTAGTTGTCCATATACGAACACGATAGCTGCAGTTTTACCCCAGTCGACTTTTACGAATTCTAATGACATGGATTTAACTGCTTTAGTGAAGATTCATCTTTATTTTTGCTGCTGGATCAGCTTTAGGTTTGGTGAGATGTTGATTGATACACGTTTGTATGACACGTATCTGTTTCCTCAAAAGATGATGGATCGGCAAAGAAAACTACAAACAACACAACGTGCCAGTGGCGAACAAATTCAATTTGAATTGCTCTACAAAACAAAAAAACGCACGTTTGCAATTCATGTTAGCAGCTTATTTAGGCCAACTGGAGCTCTTGGCAATCCAGGTCTCAAAAGACTCATTTCCCAAGGAATATGCTATCCCAGGTTGAGGTCCAGACCCAAATTGACTTCTGATCAGACCCAGTCGAGCGCACACCCGTGTGTTCCCAGACCGAAATTACAGGGTCTTTTCCGAAGTTCGAGCGCACTACGGTCTGATCATGGTCTGGAGATGGTCTGATCAGAGGTCATTTTGGTCTGAAAAGTCTGATCATAGGCGGATTCGAGCGCACTTGGGTCTGATCAGAGGCGACTTCGAGCGCACTTGGGTCTGATCAGATGCGACTTCGAGCGCACTTGGGTCTGATCAGAGGCGACTTCGAGCGCACTTGGGTCTGATCAGAGCCGACTTCGAGCGCAATTGGGTCGGATCAGAGGCGACTTCGAGCGCAATTGGATCTCATCAGAGGCGACTTCCAGCGCAATTGGGTCTAATCAGAGGCGGATTCGAGCGCAATTGGGTCTGATCATAAACCACTTCGAGCGCACTTGGGTCTGATCAGATGCGACTTCGAGCGCACTTGGGTCTGATCAGAGGCGACTTCGAGCGCACTTGGGTCTGATCAGAGCCGACTTCGAGCGCAATTGGGTCGGATCAGAGGCGACTTCGAGCGCAATTGGATCTCATCAGAGGCGACTTCCAGCGCAATTGGGTCTAATCAGAGGCGGATTCGAGCGCAATTGGGTCTGATCATAAACCACTTCGAGCGCACTTGGGTCTGATCAGAGGCGACTTCCAGCGCAATTGGGTCTAATCAGAGGCGGATTCGAGCGCAATTGGGTCTGATCATAAACCACTTCGAGCGCAATTGGGTCTGATCAGAGACGACTTCGAGCGCAATTGTGTCTGATCAGAGGCGATTTCCAGCGCAATTGGGTCTGATCATAACCTGTTCGAGCGCAATTGGGTCTGATCAGAGACGACTTCGAGCGCAATTGTGTCTGATCAGAGGCGATTTCCAGCGCAATTGGGTCTGATCATAACCTGTTCGAGCGCAATTGGGTCTGATCAGAGACGACTTCGAGCGCAATTGGGTCTGATCAGAGCCGACTTCGAGCGCAATTGGGTCTGATCATAAACCACTTCGAGCGCACTTGGGTCTGATCAGAGGCAATTTCGAGCGCAATTGGGTCTGATCATAACCTGTTCGAGCGCAATTGGGTCTGATCAGAGACGACTTCGAGCGCAATTGGGTCTGATCAGAGGCGACTTCGAGCGCAATTGGGTCTGATCATAACCTCTTCGAGCGCAATTGTGTCTGATCAGAGGCGACTTCGAGCGCAATTGGGTCTGATCAGAGGCGACTTCGAACGTTTTTCCGTTAAACTTCCGTAGTCTAAAATCTCATTGAAAATCAGGGTCCGTCAACACTCAATGGGCCGCAAACGACCAAAAAAATACAAAACACCGATAAAATCAAAGAAATAAAATCAAAGCATCATATTTGAGAATAAGGACATCAGAATTGATTTTTTGTTTTTTGACCCAAAACATGAAAGTGTTAGTTTTTTGAGAACAAATGGACTATGGTTTAGGGTTTCTGAGGGTCAAAACGAAAAATAATTAAAGAAAACGAGAACACATCAAAGAAACATTTGAGCATCGTATTTGAAAATATAGACATCAGAATTGATTTTTTTTTTCGTTTTTGACCCAAAACATGAAAGTGTTAGTATTTTAAGACCAAATGGACTATTGTTTAAAGTTTTTGAGGGTCAAAATGAAAAAAAAATCAAAGAAAACGAGAACACATCAAAGAAACATATGAGCATCGTATTTGAAAATAATGGCATCAGAATTGATTTTTATTTCGTTTTTGATTATAGGTTGATATCGAGATTGGTTTTGACAGAAAAATGAGAAGCTGGCTCATAAAACATCAGAATTTATCAATTGAATAAGTCACCATTATCCGGGTTGAGGTGTCACCGCTAAAAAGCGCTAAAAGATGTAAGGTTTGCGGTGAATTTTAGTAAAAGTTAAGATTTGCGTTCAATGCGATGAATGCGGTGAAAAAAAACTTTTAAGCGGTGAAAATTTTTTTTCAGCGCTCAAGCGGTGAAAGAGAAGATTTCACCGCTACAAGAAGGATGCGGTGAAAAAAACTTTCACCGCTACCAGCAGAATGTGGTGAAAAAAAACTTCACCGCTACCAGCAGAATGCGGTGAAAAAAATTTTTCACCGCTAAAATCGCAAATCTTACAAATATTCACCGCGCTAATTTCAACGCTTATCTTATATTCACAGGAAATATCATTGAAGTAAGTGACAGATGGAGCAGTGGATTACGAAGTTGGTGACACGCATGAGGTAGAGGTTGGAACCCTTGGACGGCAGTTTCTTTTCTATAAGAAATCCGGTGAACACGGTGAAAAAAAAATTTTTCACAGCAAAATTCAACGCAAATCTTAAAAAAATTCACCGCTTTCAGCGCATTCAACGCTAAAAGATGCGGGCGCTTTGCGGTGAAAAAAGTTTTTTTTCAACGCTATTCACCGCTAATCTTACATTATTTTTTGTCAAAATCTCGATACGGGTATCACCATTATCAATTGAATAAGTCACCATTATAACCATTATTAATTGAATAAGTCACCATTATCACCATTATCAATTGAATAGGTCACCATTATCACCATTATCAATTGAATAAGTCACCATCATATGTGCCAGAGTAAATTTTCATCTCGTGAAGCCGCATCAATTTTCAAAAAGGTTGGACGGACTCAAAAACCTTGTGCCGGAATAATGTCCTAGTTGGGCCTCTCAGAATACATTGAAGCAGTATATCTGAGTAGTAAGATAATAGGGTACTAAGATAGGGGGGTTATCCTTCGAATTAATACGTGTGATAATAGGGGGTTATCCTTGGCGGCGCTACAAGTGAAAAATTTGACTGCGGCTGTGCATAGGTGATACATGTAAACCAGCTTTCTTCCGCCTTTATTCCCTTCCATTTGCGCCTTTCTCCGGTTTGTTAGATTTGTAATAAAAGATTGAATTGAAACCAAACTAAACAATCAAAATTAGGTTTAATATTTACACTGTGTATTACTACACGCAGTTTCACCAAAATTGCATGCAATTAAATTAGCATTAGTGCCGTCTCATTTTGCGTGCTGGTTCTTCTTCGCAGCTGCTTGTTTCTTCAGCTTCAAAGTTTATGAAGGGGTTGTCAAGAGAGGATCTTTCACTAGAGCTGTCGTCAATATCTGCAATATCGTCAGTGTCAATATCAGATTCAGTTATCTGCTGATTTACCACTAAACCCGAGTCGGGAGTTTCCCAAGAGCTGGTGGTGGAGTCTGGCACTGAGAGAGCCGCTGTCGAGGAAGTTTGGGACACTACAAAGTCATTATCCCATTCTGGACTAGAGCTGAGAAGTAAGTTTGAGTAACTGTCATTATCCCACTGAATATCATCACTACCCCAATCAATTTCACCGATATCACAATCAACGGTCTCATAATGTTCGAAAGGTAGAGTTTTTGTTCCGCAGGGTAGAATATACCGTTTGTTATCGAACGCTGAAAGGCATTTTTCGCTGGTAGTAACAATTTCTAATACATGATGATCGGACATTATTCGTGTGTTTTCAGTGCGAAACACGTTCCCTGTTTTCAGTGTGCTCAAGAAATCATTTTTGGGCGGCCTTTGTTACTCCTTTAGCTGAAAATTTTCGAAAACCTAAAAAAAGCCTTTAATCAGGTCTTTAAATGTTTACTAGCCCCCTATGTATATAATAAATAAACTAATACCATTCAGAAGCATACTAACAACCTTTGTAATTTGAAGATAGAACAAACATGCTTTAGAATAAACAAAGAATACTTACTTTCTGAGAGTTTTGAGTATAGTTTTGACTCTAAAAATACAAACTCCGTAATAAAGTCTCCCGCAAATTCTTCCTTAAACTTGAATACTACCAGTTTTTTTCTGTTCTGTATGAATAGTGGTCATTCGGATAATTGGATTAATCGAATTCACTAACAACAGAAGCTGGCTTTTGCGCTAATTCCTCATAGAAGTCTGTACTCCGGATTTTACATAGTGAACTATCTGTATCACTATATAACAAACGACAATCAAAATGAGCGCGCATTGTGTAGTAATGGAAACTGTACATTTGATACTTAGCCAGATCAAGCATAGTTGCTCTAATTATTGTTGGGGTATTCCGATAAACTTTTCTAGCGCGGAATGACAAAGCGGCCAGGTTATCTCCGAATGTCATGAAGCGATCAAACTCGAATTTTGAAGTAAAACACAGAACTTGATCAGCATCTCGCACAAAGGTAAGCTTACTTCGTCTGCGTCTCGATTCGAAATTCTTACCATATACTGCATTGTTCATGAGCTTATAAAAGTTCTTTTCGGATTTATTGCTAGCGGTTTGACGTTTATTACTGTCGAGTGTTATATAGGGTGCTAAACATATCGCTTGTTTGAACTGTAGGACACGGTGTACTTTAGCAACAAATAACCCAAGACTAACGTATAACTTGAGAAGTTTGTAATGCAATACATAGCTTTTTTGTGGAATAGCGTTTGAAGCAATTTTTTAACATTCGAGCTGGGTAATCTGTGATGTTCCTTAACTCAATTTTATATTCGCCCAACCAATCATCTTGAACTACGTCTTTGTTAGGGGCAAGGGGAAAGTGTCGGTTGTCATCGTGTAAGTGAACAGGGTAATTTAGGTCTATTTCAAGAAAATAACCAACTGAAGCGTCGTTAAGGGTATTGCTCATCTTTTTGTACGATTCGATGAGTCTTAAAAACTTGTAAATTTTTTGTGTTCTTCCTTCTTGAGTTGTAATAGTATCAATCAGAACTCCAAATGTCATTCATATGTATTTCTCATCTGTTGACGGAATCACTTTTATTGTTGTAGTAGACTCACAGTCGTTCAAAGCCAGACAAATATGATGTAAGTCATAGTTTTGTATGTTATGACCGACCACAGGCGTCAAATTGATATATCGTCTCGCTCGATTACACTTTTTGCGTGCCAAGCCCAAGAATTGGCCACTAAAATGACATTGGCTTAAATCTATGCTCTCTTCGGGGTAAATCTCGCTGTCAAATGATTCTTCGCATATCCAACAGTGTGTAGCGCTATTTTTCTCCAAATGTCTACAATTTCCGTTGTAGAACGGAAACTGTTATTGGCGTTCACGTATGTCCCTTGCTAACGAATGCAGCATTCGAACAAATTTACCCATACAACCTTCTGAGCTGTCCACATGATTAAAATAGGGTACATTTGAGTGATCATCAACTAGTACCCAGGCAATTCCACACGGCTCGTGCTTCGCAATAACGCGAGTTGCTGTTTGGTCAGTTGATGCATCACATCCAGCGGCGGGTAGGAGAAAAGATTCAAAGTCGAAATAAATGACCATTGGAACAAACCACGAGGCTGAAAAAAATTGAGAACCTGTATTCAATTTCATCTGGTGATGGCATTTGAATAACTGCAGGGGTATTTAGATAACAATTTTCAATATGAATATTATAGTTTTTCAGTCCATCACGACACAACCAGAAACAATTACGGCAAATGCGGTAACCAAATCTGAATTTCAGATCTCTAACTCTACAAACGACTTTCACAAGGTCAGTAATGAGAATATAGTGATAAATGTCGGCATCATAAATAAGTAAAATATCCAAAACAAAAACTGATTCAAAAGAGGAGACTCGTAGAGGGTAAAGTTGTCCTTTATTGTAGCCAAAGACGTTGATTGTCACATCATTGAGGGTTTCAAAGAGTTTCATTTGCTCAAATCCCATTGGCATGTCAAATTTGCCAGCAGGTTGGTGAATGTTCTCTTGTTGATATGTTGCTGGGGATTTTTTGTCAATATGATAGTTCCTGTCATCTCTATCAAGAATGATTCCATGATGCGCTTGATACGGTGCCACCAAGCAATAATTGAAACAATTGGCTTCGTCGTGGTTTCGAATGTTGAGCAATCCGCGACAGTTTGCGAGCTTATGGGGTAAGGCAAGATAGGATGAGCCACGAATTGGTTGGAAGTGGGCAAAATTGATGTCAAGTTTGGTTATTTTTTCAACAACCCAACCACTTCCAGATGAATCAAACGTAGACAAGACAGCTATCATTTCCTCCACCATGCTCCAGTACAACTCGTCTGCGAGACACTCTACGTAAATGGGCATCCTGAGAGAATTGGCGTAACTTTCAATGCGCATCTCGACTTCGGTTGAGTTTTCATCTTGATGCAGCTTTAAAAACTGTAATATTACCGCAAATTGTACTTTCTGTGGACCTTGGTTCAGTCGTAGCTCGATTAGCGTTGGAATTGCAGACCCTTGATTGAGTGGGAAGCTCTCAAGATCTCTGTCAGCTGTATTACTGACCATTTTGTACGTTTGTTACAAACCGTTGAAGGCTGTCTCCGCTGTAGCCTCTTTCGGTTGCTATTTAGGTCCAAATACAGGCAGCGAGTGAAGGGAGTTCATATTCTGCGCAAACAGGTGCGCATCATTGGATCCCATGAAGCACCATTGGCAGCAGTTTGTGAAATTTGAGTGGCAAGTTCGCATTTGCTGTTCAGCTTCAGACAGTTTCCTTGAATTGAACACACATAGGGAGCAGTTATAGACAGGAAGGCCAACGTTTTCTGGATGAAATTTATGTTGAAGTCTTGAACCGTTCCCACAAGTGCTAAACGTAGCGGAACAGAAGTTGCACGAATAGAACATTTCTAATAGTTTCGACAAGTTTCAAATTCTAGCAGAACTTTGTTAACAAGTAAATAACTCGGAAATGACTAAGGATCATCGAACTGAAGCACCAATGTGATTTCTGAACGCAAAATTTGAAATTTCAAAACGCTGCAATCTGATTGGTCGGTTTTGGCGGATACCTTTTATTCGAAATTTTGTTAGTTTTGAGAGAAAAAAGATGTGTTTTCAATTCTCCTTAGCAATCGTATGTCAAAATATACCACCAAAAAGAACCCTACCGAGTGTTGCCGGTCATCGTTTGTTTCAAAAAACGTTTGTTGAGAAGCTGGAAAAACATGATAAATTTCAAAGTTGTATTAAAACGCGCTATTTTATGCATTTTCAAACACGGGTGTTTATAGTTCTCCTATGTTGTTAAGTTTGAAACTTTGATGAGCAAAAATTCTCCCAGTGCCAAAAAACATAGGACCCAAATTAAAAAGTTACTCAAAAGTAAACAGAAAAAAATTGTTTTTCTGTCAATCAAGTCATTAGTTAATAATTATATGAGAATTACATGACGTGAAGTAAACATTAGTCATTTTTCTGAGGCCTTTTTTGATGACAGCTGTTCTGAAATAAATTTGCACTGAGGACCCAATAAGTAAAAAAAAAAGTAAAGAAAACCGATCTAAGGGCTTTATTTAGGGTACTTCATATGCTAATTAATGCCAGATGTGAATCTGACATTAATTGCCAGATGATTTGAAAATTGGCGAAGAAGCCTTTTTGGCGATGATGCTTACGAGTAATAATGTCAGGCATCAAGCGGTGATCACAAAACCGTTGCAACAATTTGAAATTTTTTTTCACTTATTAGTAATTAGGTTAATTAACCCTTAATTAGTCGTTAATTAGGGGATAATTATCTCACTAACAAGTGAGTAAAATTTGACGAGTGTGATGAGATGTTTTGTACTTTAGAGTACGCTTAGACTTACTGAACAATCAGTTTCATACCAAGTTTTTTTTGGAGACCTTTTGGCGTCAAAGGTCAGAGGTCATGTGTCAAATAAATTTTTTGATTTTTTTAACAAACGTGCTCTTTCTCTTTCACTTGATCCACAAATAACAAATGGGAGGTGATTCTGGTGTAAACTGAAGAGCGCATCTACTGAGTTAAGTGTCAAAAATTGACGTTTGAAATGTATTTTTCCTAAAATTTTCTTTAATTGCTTTCAGTTTTTGAACATTTCTTAAACTTATGAAATTAATTTGGAATTCATTCCATGCTACAGCTATGGCATGGAGTTAGCATGTCATTAGCGTCAATACAGCGTACTCTAACAAGTGACTAAATCTCTCAATTTTTTTTGTTTAATATTATATGGTAGCGAAGATTTTGTAGATTGAGAAAATAATTTTTGGATATAATATTGAAAAATCACACCACGTCATATTAGTTACAATAAATGAGCGTTTGTTAGAAAACTAATTTGTATGTTCACGCCATAACGAAAACCAGTTCTGACATGTTTGAACTTGATCAGCAGAGAAATTATAATTTCTTTGGCTCAGCAGATTTAAAACTACAAAAACAGACATCAAAAAGTTAAATTCAGCTTCCGGAAACTTGAAATCATACTTAACTCAATCAAGTTCGCATCTCACTAAATGTAATAAAACAGTTTTGTGGTGATTCGTCAAGTTTCTTTTCAAAATGATTGTCAAAATGGTTGTCATTGAACAGAGCCGTAGAATTATTCTTGTGAATTCCCGCAAAGAGAGATGGACTGGATGTCGGTGTAAAACTGGGACTCTGATCAACTGCTGTTGTTATTGGCAAGCTGGCTGAATCCAATTGCGATTCATTTTCTGGGTAGCAAGGTGATGACTTCATGCCCCAAATGTCAGCTAAGCTTTCGCAAGCTTGATGAGCCCATAGCTGGTTTTCAAACAGAGGCACACAGTCGCAATCGTAACGAAACAAAATTCGTTTAGCGTCGTCAGGTAATGACTCCATGTCAAGATGTTGAAATTTTGGCAAAACTTATGGAGGTAACTGTCCCCCTGATTTAATAAGGCTGCATGGTTCTGTCTTCTCTGGCGAAGAAGCAATTGTGTTATTGAAAAGCTTATGTATCAAACAGTGCTGGTAGGTTTGCCAAATATCACCTTGTCCATTCTCTTGAATCAGCACAATAAAGTTTTCGGACACTGTCTGATAAAACAATGTTCGCTCCAAAAAAATTACAAATTCAGCAAGTATTTGAACGGACATAATTTGATTCAAAAGAGGAGACTCGTAGAGGATAAAATTGTCCTTTATCGTAACCAAAGACGTTGATTGTCACATCATTGCGGGTTTCAAAGACTTTCATTTGTTTAAATCCCATTGGAATTTCAAATTCGCCCACAGGTTGGTGAATGTTCTCTTGTTGATATGTTGCTGGGGATGTTTTGTCAATATGATAGCTCCTGTCATCTCTATCAAGACTGATTCCATGATGCGCATGATACGCTACCACGAAGCAATAATTGAAACAATTCGTCGTGGCTTCCAATATTGAGTAAACCGCGATAGTTGGCGAGCTTATGGGGTAAGGCAAGATAGGATGAGCCGCGAATTGGTCGGTAGCGGGCAAATTTGATGTCGAGTTTGATTATTTTTTCAACAACCCAACCACTTCCAGATGAATCAAACGTAGACAAACAGCTATCATTTTCTCCACCATGCTCCAGTACAACTCGTCTGTGAGACCCTCTACTTAAATGGGCGTCATGAGAGAGTTGGCATAAATTTCAATGCGCTCCTTCGTTTCGGTTGAGTTTTCATCTCGATGCAGCTTTAATAACTGTACTTTTACTGCAAATTGTACTTTTTGTGGCCCCTGGCTCTGTCGTTGCTCGATTAGAGTTGCAATTGCTGACCCTTGATTGAGCAGGAAGCTCTCAAGATCTCTGTCAGCCGTATTATTGACAATTTCGTAAGTTTGTAACACACCGTTGAAACCTGTCTTCGCTGTAGCCTCTTTCGGTTGGTATTTAGGTCCAAATACAGGCAGGGAGTGAAGAGAGTTCATATGCTGCGCAAACAGGTGCGCATCATTGGATCCCATGAAGCACCATTGGCAGCAGTTTGTGAAATTTGAGTGGCAAGTTCGCATTTGCTGTTCAGGTTCAGACAGTTTCCTTGAATTGAACACACATAGGGAGCAGTTATAGACAGGAAGGCTAACGTTTTCTGGATGACATTTATGTTGAAGTCTTGAACCGTTCCCACAAGTGCTAAACGTAGCGGAACAGAAGTTGCACGAATAGACCATTTCTAATAGTTTCGACAAGTTTCAAATTCTAGCAGAACTTTGTTAACAAGTAAATAACTCGGAAATGACTAAGGATCACCGAACTAAAGCACGAATGTAATTTCTGAATGCAAAATTTGAAATTTCTAAACGCTGCAATCTGATTGGTCGGTTTTGGCGGATACCTTTAATTCGAAATTTTGTTAGTTTTGAGAGAAAAAAAATGTGTTTTCAATTCTCCTTAGCAATCGTATGTCAAAATATACCACCAAAAAGTACCCTACCGAGTGTTGCTGGTCATCGTTTGTTTCAAAAAACGTTTGCTGAGAAGCTGGAAAAACATGATAAATTTCAAATTTGTGATAAAATGCACCATTTTATTTATTTTCGAATACGGGTGTTTATAGTTGTCCTACGCTGATAAAATTGATGAGGTAAAATGGTCTCAGTGCCGAAAAACATAGGACCCAAATTTAAAAAATGCTCAAAAGGAAACCGAAAAAAATTGCTTTTCTGTCAATCAAGTCATTAGTTAACAATTATATGACAATTACATGACACAAACATGAGTCATCTTTCTGAGGCCTTTTTTGATGACAGCTGTTGTGAGATAAATTTAAACTGAGAACCCAATAGGTCCAGAAATGTAAAGAAAACCGATCTAACGTCTTTCCTTAGTGTAATTCATATGCTAATGGATGATGATGCTTACGAGCTTTAATGTCAGGCATCAAGGCGGTGATCACAAAACCGTTGTGAAATTTTTGTTTCACTAATTAGAAATTGATTTAATTAACCCTTTATTAGTCGTTAATTAGAAGATAATTATCTCCATAACGAATGAAAAACATTTGACGAGTGTGATGAGATGTTTTGTACTTTAGAGTATGCTGAGGCTTACTGAACAATCAGCTCCATCTCAAGTATTTTTTGGAGCCCCCTTGGTGTCAAAGGTCAGAGGTCATGTGTCGAAAAAATTTATTTGAGTTTTTTTTGTTTTTGGTACAAACGTGCTCTTCTTCTTTCACTTGATCCACAAGTAACAAATGGGAGGTGATTCTAGTGTAAGCTGAAGGGCGCAACTACTGAGTTAAGTGTCAAAAATTGACGTTTGAAATGTATTTTTCCTATAATTTTCTTTGATTGCTTTCATTTTTTGAAAATTTCTTCAACTTATGAATTGAATTTGTAATTCATTCCATGCTATAGCTGAGGCATGGCGATAGCATGTCATTGTCGTCAATAGAGCGTACTCTAGCAAGTGACTAAATCTCTCAAATTTTGTGCTTAATATATAATGGTATCAAAGATGTTGTAGATTGAGAAAAAAATTTCTGGATATAGTATTGAAAAATCACACCACGTCCTAGTAGTTGCAATAGTTGAGTGTTTATTGGATAAAAAATTGGTATGTTTACGTCATATTGAAAATCCGCTCTGAACATTTTCGAACTTGATCAGTGAAGAAATTATAATTTCTTTGGCTCAGCAGATTTAAAACTACAAAAACAGATATCAAAAGTTAAATTCAGCTTTCATAGAGTTGAAATCATACTTAACTCAATCAAATTAGCATCTCATAAATTGTTTATAAAACAGTTTTGTGGTGATTCGTCAAGCTTTTTTTCAAATAAATTTACCAAAAAATAAGTCCATTAAAGGATTCTCAGGTACACGTTTTTTTGGTGCATTGCAAACTTTTGGCGTCTCTATGACACCAAAAACACGTGCTGGCCCTGGTGTTTGAAATTGTGTAGCTGAAAGTAACGCTGTATTAAACTGGTTGTCATTGAACAGAGCCGTAGAATTATTCTTGTGAATTCCCGCAAAGAGAGATGGACTAGATGTCGGTGTCAAACTGGGACTCGGATCAACTGCTGGTGTTATTGGCAAGCTGGCTGAATCCAATTGCGATTGATCTTCTGGGTAGCAAGGTGATGACTTTATGCCCCATATGTCAGCTAATTTTTCACAAGCTTGATAAGCCCCTTGCTGGTTTTCAAACAGAGGCGCACAGTCGCAATCGTAACGAAACAAAATTCGTTTAGCGTCGTCAGGTAATGACTCCATGTCAAGATGTAGAAATTTTGGCAAATCTTTTGGAGGTAAATGTCCCCCTGATGTATTAATACTGCATTCTGCTGACTCTGTTTTCTCTGGTAAAGAAGCAATTGCGTTAATGAAAAGCTTAGGTATCAAAATGTTCTGGTAAGTTTGCCAAACATCACCTCGTCTCTTCTCTTGAAACAGCACAATAAAGTTTTCGAACACTGTCTGATAAACCAATGTTCGCTCCACAAAAATTACAGTTTCAACAAGTATTTGAACGGACAATATTTTTTTGTACAATATTTGAGAAAGAAATCAAATCTAATTTGAAACAAGACGGTTTCTGAAAAATTGTGTTTTTGAAAAAATAGAATTTTCGTCGAGTAACGAGTTCGTGAAAGAAAGCAAAGTGAACTGAACGCAAGGTTTAAAAAATTTGAATAACTATATTTAGAGTTATGTTGTACAACGTGAAATTCAACAATTTAAGTCTGGGATTAAATTTGGTTGTAATCTCTGTAGAGTATGAGCTCTGTTATATGCTCTAATTTTTGTTATTATACATGGGTTGATACAGTCTATAGTGTGTAGTTGCAAAAATCAATTCTTATCTATAACGTAATTTATTATTAGCATTTCATTGTTCACTAGTACATGTTTAATCTTATCAGAAGTTTCTTACTGCTGTTATGTAGGTTCACATGTATTTCTAATTATATGAAAATACACACAACCAGGGTCACATCTGTTCCAATCTATAAACTTATGGTCCGCATATATTTCAATTTAACAGGAAACAAAGTACACTGCACTCCTCAATGACGTCAAATACACACCTAAGGTCATATCAGTTCAAAGTTATAAGCATATGGTCCGCATATCATTCCAATAAAACAGAAAACAGTGTACAATTCACCGCTGGTCTAAATACACATGCAGGGTCTTATCTATTTTTGTATATACGGAACACATAAATTTTCTATAAAATGGAGCCGTTTTGCAGTCGGGATCACATCTGTTTCAATTTAAAAGCAAACAAAGTCTTATCTAAGGTCACAGCTGAACCTAATTATTCGATATTTGAACAACAACAGATATTTGAACAACAGCGATATTTGAACAACAGACGATATTTGAACAAAAGCCATAGGCGTACTTGAGCCGGTATTCACAAATCATTTTGATTTAGTTAGTCAGTTTAAACACTAGTTTAATCCCAACTTTGCGCCGTCCTTGAATTGCATTTTTACACATTATAACACTTGAAAGTAGTAAAACAAGTTGCACACTATGCCTTTCAAGTCCAATCAATAAAAGACACAGTTTTTGGAGATTGTTATTTCGATATAACCAAAACTGATAAGAGCTTAATCAGGGCAACGCTGAAAATCCATGAAAGAACAGGGATATATGTATTTCTGAAATTGTTCAAAAAAACAACAGACGATTACAAGTTTGAACAGAGAATTTCGTTAATTCTTGGAGAGTTTGGAAATTTGGTCAGCTCAGCTAGCAAAATACAGAAAGCGGTGACGGATAAGCAGTCATCACCACCACTAACAAAAAAACCAACATTTCAAAAAGAAGTTGTCAACAACGATGGTTGAAGCGATGTTTGAGCGTTCTTCAAACTACTTTAAACATTTTCAGAAACAGTTCAAATATCTCATTGTGGAAGGGAAACCTAGTTTTTCTATTGGAAACTTTTAAGCAGTGTGTGCCCATTTTGATTCCGAATTGTGCAATTTAGTAAAAAGCCATTACCACGTTTTGATTGATAAAACAGTTTTTGAAAACGACACATTGAAACGATGTCAGAGCTTTCCTGTGCCTTGTGTTTAACAGCTTTCAAATTCTTGTTTTCGACTGCACCAAGTTTGTAGACTAATGGAGATGTGTTTTCAAAGCTTATATTAGCAATCGAGTTCAACAGTTCCGCGGGAAAAAAACGATTCACAGTCCATGAGCATACAACTGCCAGATTATGCTAACAAAAACAAAATATCGAAAAGCAGCTCCACAAAACAAACAAATGTCAATACCAAACAGAGTGCCAAGATGCCGGTAGTTTCCAAAAAAGACTATCTACAATGCCCAGCCTCCATCAAATCAAATTCAAATTGATTTTGTTGATAGTGAAATATACGAAGAGTTGAAACAGTTCTGTATGGTCCTCATTCTGGTGCTTTTTGTCAAATTGTGGATATTATTATGGGTGGATATGGAAAATTGAATATTGATTCTGATTTATTGGGTGTTGGCTTTGTGTACAAAGAAAAAGTAAAGTTTTGAAAAAAAATAAATTTTTCAAGTTCGTAAGGTTAGAACATCACAAAATCCACAAAGTTTAGAGTTTGGACTTTGAATTGGTTGATTCTCCAAGAGTTGATAGATGTTTTGATTGTTGGCAACAGAAAAGATTCTTTGATATAGGTGTTTGTACGATGAAATTGACTGACCAAAGTTGGTTGTTTTTCTGCATAACAGTAACCAGTGAGTTCCAATATTTTCAGCAGTTGTTGCATTAAGAATAAGGAAGCTGTTTCTGTTCATTTTTCTCGGAAATTTGTTGGCCGCAAACCCGCCATGAAATTTATTTTTAAGAGTTTTGCAGCCTTGGATTAAATCATTAATATCATCTTCCTCCATCTTTAATTTGTCAGTATGTGATTCTTTGATACTCTTCTTGGGCTATCAAAAAAATTTTGCTGGCTTTTTTGCCAATAAAGAATTCTCAATATTGTTCGGTAAGGCCACAGAAAATTTCAACTCTATAGAAATTGAAGAATTTGTAAGCTCAAGATGAATAAAATTGTGGGATGCTTGTGGGTGATGGTCAAATCAAAAACCATTATGAAATGGTTCGGGTAATCTGTCAAACATATTCCATTACCATTGTCGATGTGAGCTAAATCCAATATTGTTTTAAAGTAGAGACGTTTGTCATCACTTGCGTATATCGGACTTTGTGCCACAGGTAAACCGTTTCGGTAAATATAAATCTGCTCAATGTTGAATTTGGGGAAATTAAATGGATTTTGTCTGTTGTTTCCAAGAAACGCTTCGACAGTGTTTAGACAAATTGCTAGCCTACGAATTGGCTCTCTGGCAAAAAATCTTCTTGTTTCCAACTGTGGAGACCCGTTGACGCCAGAAATGTTTGTGTTATAGTCTCCAGGTAGGAATACGAAGCTGGAATTGTTAATAATTTTTTTTCTATAGCCGATACGACATCATCGTTCAAAGTCATCTTACGAACATACAAATTAGCTTCGACAAGTTTTACTTTGTAGTGCTTGGCTGCATCGTCAGACAGTATAATAAAATTATAGATTTACCGTCTAAATACAGTGCGAAGTGTCACACCACTTAGCAAATGTCTGTCACAAGTGAAAAAGTATACTGCAACTTTACCGTAGAATGTGCACTCAGCTGACTGCCTCACTAAGATTTTCCTTCTGTTCACTTCTCCATTTGACAGCGATCCTGAATTTTCTTTGTAAGAGTAGCCCTGACATGCCAACCAGGTGTTTTTGCATCTTTGTCAATGTGAAAATTCTGTTTCAATAAAACTTTCATGAGCATAGTTTCCATCAGCGTTTGAAAATTTTAGTCCATTAGCAGACACTGTACAGTCACAGAAGAGTGAATGTAAAACATTATTGCAAAAATAAGGAGCATCTGTATTCGTAACATCTGTTGCTGCTCCTGTGTCATATCTCAAATCAGCTTCTGATGGCTGGACAATTTTGCATTTCACTTCCAAGAAAATTTTTTATAAGTTAATAAAATTAATTCGGTCACCGGTGTCCATTTGGACCGTAGACTGGGCCTAAGTTTTGACAAAAACTACCATTGAAAATGACTAAGAGAGAAGCTTTTTCGATTAAATCCAAAAAAACTATGAGTTGCTTCTGATGGTAATAAATTTGCAATGATCGTTCGCTCTCACAAAAAATTAAGACCGACTTTTTTTTGGAGCTCGGTGCGTTGAAATGGTTTTTTTTGCTTTTGTTGGTTGCTTTCTGTGACTTGACTCGCATTGATTTCCTCCGATGTGAAGTATTTCGTCGAGATCCCCCTGTCTGTTTTTGACAGTTTTTGAGACTGTATTTTTAAATGCCTGTTTTGGGAGATTTTTGCTCCCGACTACATCCAAAATCTCTGGAATATTTTGTTTCAAGAGCTCTTTACCAATACGCTTCTCCGTAGGCAAAATGAAACGACGTGCTAAAGGCAGCGCAACACGTCCAATGCCTGCAGCTAGGGCTCCAAAACCACTTCCTCTTTGGCGATAATGACCAGGAAGGTGAGGCAGAGACGATGCTTGATTAGTATAATAAGATTCCTTTTTAGAGGGAACATTTTTCGAATTGTAGTGTTAGAATAACTGTTCCAGTTCCCGAAAAAAAAATGTCCTGTTTACGTTCTCTGTTCAATTGAAATCGATTGAATTGTGTTGAATAGGAGCATCTTATAGTCTAAATTTGTAGTAACTATCCGATGAGTTGGTTCAAGCTCACACACAATACCGTTTTCCAGACGTTGTTCGGAATCACTGACTCGCAGAAGAGGAGCCTTAGTGTCACCGACGTAATGATATTGGCGTAGATGAAATTTAAATGCTTTCCAGCACGAAGGTCAGCTTGTAACTACCCATAATAAGCTTTTGTATCATCACTTTTCATAATCTTGTTCGCATTGGGAATTATTTTGTACCCAATATGTATTCCATTGCCATGATGAATTTCTTTAAATCCAGAAACGCTCGGAGTTTTCTCGCTGGGAAAAGTTATTCCCTCATATTTGCCAAATAAAATTTCATGTTTTCCAGAGCTCTTCAACTCTCTGAAAGAATAATGGGGCAGTCCAATTGTAAGCTTAAATGTAGCAGGAAGTTGAGCCACTGTATCAAAGGTTCTTGCCATAAAACTAAATTGTTGTCCACTATAAGGTCTAGAAATAACATTGGCTACCGAAAAAATTTTTTAGGAGTCTTCATAGTCTTTTAAATTGTATACAATTAGATTTCTGTTTACTATGTTTTCTATTTTTGTTGGAAATACGATTTCATTTATCGCCACTCTCCAATCACCTGTAAGATGAGTTTAATTATTGAAAAAAATTTGAAATGATGCAAGTGTGTTTGGATCAAATATTTCTATTGGAGCGGATGAAACAACGTGAACTGTAAACTTGTCTTCAAACCGGTTGTTGGACATTTTCAACGACAGGGGGCCTGAGAAGTTGTAATTTTGTTTGGTAAAATTTTCTTTGAATTGGTTCTTTGTCTGCGTTGACTAGGGAGTATGTTGGTTTAATGTCTGAGTTCCCTTTTCCTGAATGCTTCTTCTTTTTTAACTACTCTCACAAAGTCTCCAATAAAAAAGTTGGGCTTCTGAGTTGAGCTTGTTTGTGCTGCCAATGACACTAGTCGTGGCACATCTTTTTTGTAACTTTGTTAGGAGCAATTTTAGTTACTCGATTGACTCTTGATTTGATTGTTTTCACAAATTGGTCTAATTTGTCAATGTAGCTGTAGGTCCACTTTTCTTCAAGATACCGATGAATTATCTTTTTGAGTGATCTAATGTTCCTCTCTGCAAAAGCCGACTTTTTTCGCTGTAGGTACTATATAAATGAATTCCAAGTTTGGTACACAATTGTTTTAAAGCTTCAAGAAATTCTGTACCATCGTCAACGCATACTTTTTTGGGCTGTTTGATTTTGATCATCTTTTTAAATGCTTCAGCTGCTTCTGTCGCATACTTTGTTTTCAATGGTTCCGCTTGAATATATCTTGACAAACAATCAACCGCTACTAGAAGATACTTTATATTGCGTTTATAATTTGCTAGTTTATCAACGCGTGCCAAATCTAGAGACCAAATTTCGTTAATGTCTTTTACAAAAACTTTAAACTTGCAAAATTTTAATCGAATTGAACGGTACTTTGTGAAAGAGAGCTTCGTTTCCAAATTGGACTGGACTTTACCCATAGGGAGCTTGCTTTGAGTCTGCAGTCTCTCTATGCTTCCATACGAAGCTGGTCCTTTTATATAAAACTGCTCCAATTTTTTTAATTCAGGAAAAAAAGACAACATCTTCTGTCTGGTCTCTTCTTTGTGTGTCGTTTGGTCCCTTTCTTCTTCATATCTTGTTTGGGTTGGTTTTGAGCCACTGGGTTGTTCTCTACTAGAGAAGAGCTCCCGTCGACTGGGTTGTTCTCTACTTGGGAAAAACTCTTGTTCACTTTCAGACGAGACCTGCAAGATTTGATTGGCATGTGTGCTTGCAACAAGATGAGGTGAGATATTAAGAGCCATTAAACATTTTGAATAGTTTGCAATGTCATTTTTTTAGTTGGTTGCTGTAGATTGTACAAAAAAGTTGAAGCTTTAATGCCCAGTGTTTCTTTAATAACGTAAATAACGTCGTTCGACTCTATGGTTACTGTTTCAGATTGGTTAACCGAGCCAAGTATCATTTTTGATCTTTTGATTTGGTTTTTATTCATGAATTCTAGCTCTAACAATATGGAGTCGAAATCTTCGCTTTCTTGTTTTTTCACGGTCGGTTCAATCTCGCTGTCTTTGCTCATGGGTTCTGCTTTTTCCTCTCCTGAGGTTTCAATCACATTGTTTGCAGTCTCAACTGGTTCAAGTGCTTTCTCTGTTTTTTCCATTGAATTTGACTGGTTTCTTTGCAAAAGAGACAGCTGTGCAGCTTTCTATTTATAAAGGAGATTGTCCAAAACTTTTATACCGGTTGATGTGAAGCAAACATTCGTTTTGGAATTAAAATGAATGAATACTTCGGTGTGCATTTCGATTTTGTCAAATAACGATAACCAGCAAAACCAACAGTTTTGACCAACTGTTTCCCAAGCAAAATGTTTCAAAAAAGTTTGTCTAGACAATAGTTTTCTGAGTAATTTTTTATGACAATCTACAAAATTTTTTCTTATTGGATCATTACCATTGACAATGTAGAGCAAACATTTGCAAAGGAATTTAATGAAATGATTTAAAGCTCTCTCGATCTTCTCTTTTAGTTTTCTATCCGATAGGTCTAGCAGTCGCCCCAGCAAACAAACTTCTATCACTCTCATCGCTCAGAATTGTGATAACAGCTTTAGCTGATGGCAGATAAAAATTGATGCTCCTGGAGGAACAATATTTGAACAGTAGCGCAAGACGTCTAATGTTTTGGGATTCGAATCAATAAATGAATGACCAAACGGTTCTTTGGCTGCAAGCTCATAGCTTTCTTTTAAAAATTGTGCATTATTCAGTTGTCTACCAATAAAACAAATCTGTTGTGTGTCACGTGTTGAGTTAAACAATATGATATGTGTTGTATTTAGATCAATTGTTCTGGACTATCTGCTTTGCTGGAACAAATTGTGTTTAACATAAATTACACTGATGTTTTTATGTTGCCCTGCAGTTGCTAACTTTGAAAATTTTTTGTCATTAAATTTTTCTTCACATGAATAATCGAACAAAAGAAGGCAGTTATCTAACTCTGAAATGAGTTCAAAATTAGAGAATTTTTTAAAATATATGTTCAGTTTTTTCAGTAGCGATTGGAAGTTTGGCTGATCATGCTGATAAAAATAATAAACTGTTTGGAATTCTGGGAAAATGTGCCAACTAAAAACACTTTAAAAATGAGCTCAGTTTTCCCGCAACAAGATGGTTCACAAACAGCCATGAACAACCGGTCAGAGGTGGAAATAATTTCATTCAAAACTTTGAATTTGCAAGAGGGTATCCAACTGTTCAATAGAGAAGTGTTGATTCGTCACAGTCAAGACTGAAAAAACCAACTTGGCGAGAGACACAAGTATAACAAAAATTATTATAATGATTTGCGCAAAGTATAAAACCTCTGGTCGAGGCAATCTCGAATTGCAAAACCTCTAAGATCGTCTTTCGTGGTGGTCGGCGTCAAAAACAACGTCAGTTATACCTCCGCCCGAATCTAGTTGGTCTTCGGATTGACTCATTTTTAAATAAAATTATTCAAAAAAAAATTGCTTTTCGAGAACGTTGAACATAAAAATTATTCAACAACAAAAAAATCACAAGAAACATATCAAGAGTCTTTGTCTCGCTGTTTGTATGTGATTGTAAACTTGCATTTATCGAATCTTGTTTATCTCTAAAACAATTGACTCTACATTGCTCTCTGTAATCAGCTGCTTGATTTCGTTGGGAAGAATCTCATCATTCAGAGACATCAGAACTGGTACTGCACGCTTGGGCGTATGTAAAGGGGTTATTTTCAACCTTTTCATTTGCTCCTGTAAAGACATGGTACAATTGAAAGTACTCCAGTAGAGAAAGCTTCTATTTCAGCACCAGCACACACAATCTGCTGTTTCCTCAAAACTGTTTGGCTTCTTGTGTCAATTTTTCTTCCTTGATGAGAGTAACCGTTAACTGATTTTCAGGCGTTATGCAACTGTAAACTGCCAAATTTGGAGACAAATTCACTTGAAGTAGAGACGGAGCTGGTTTCTCCAACCAACGATTCATTCGTCAGCCACTGGTCAAAGAGTTTTGCCTTCTTATTGGTACAATGCTTGCTTCTTTGTCGTTTTGGGCAACTCAAAGCATGTAATATACAAACTGGTGTCTCCCGATATACTTTCAAGTGTTCAATGTTTGGAAAAAACAGAGTTCCCAAGTTGATAATGCTCCACTGTAACAGCTGCCGTAAAGTTTCCCTCTTTTCTGACCCTTTTGAGTAAAAATCAGAAAAGGGAAATCGAAGAACTATACGTTGAAAAATCTGTTGCAAATAATGATAAGGGTACTCTCCCGTCTCCCACGAGAGACCATGAAGAAATTTAGATACCCACAGGAAAGATCTTTGCTCACTCGAAGAAAGTATGTTAAATGAGTGTGGAAGTAAAAACGAAATTATATCGTTGTAATTTTTGCTAGATACCGCAAGCTCTTTTATTATAAATCCAAATTTTTTACTTCGAAAGCCTTCAAAATCATGAACAACCGCTCCGGATTTCAACATTCCAGCAAACTCAATAAACTATTTTTGAAGGATTTTACCTATAAACAAAAGGAGATTCCAGTCACATAACCAAGGTACTCATTTGTCACTGGACAAGGTAAAACGTAAGAATAGCCTCGACCCTTTTTCACTATATTCATATACAAAACGGGAAGCCTCGTGAAGTATCGCATGCAGTCTCAAAATTTTGAACGATATAAAATATTTGCCGAGGGCTGAATTATCGATGCCAATCAAACCACCATAAGGTCGCACTTTCAAAGCTATATCTAAATCAATCTCAGGATCCAAATGAAAACAAGTAGCTAAAAAGTATAAAAATCGTTCACCGTTTTTTAAATATTCTTTTTCGATTTCCTTGTAAGCTTCGTGAATACTCATCAAATCAACTGCAGCAAGGGTAGCGATATGATTTTATAAAGGCTCACTCAAAAATGACTCTAGCCTGCCTTTTCCACCCAAATCAACCTACCTGCGGAAGAAAGCTAGTTTACATGTATCACCCATGCACGGCCGCAGTCAAATGCTTTACATGTAGCGCCTCCAAGGATAACCCCCTATTATCACACGTATTAATTCGAAGGATAAACCCCCCCCCCCCCCCTATCTTAGTACCCTATTATCTCACTACTTATCCGCTAGAAATTTATCCACTTCGCCCCTGCCATTCTGAAGCACGATGCATACCATTTTTTGGAGACTAGAAACTGATAAACCAGACGAGTTGTACAAACCGACAAACGAAAGTTTTTTGTCAACACTAACTTCTTATGCATATACCAGTTACGCATTACGCAGAGTTTCCGAGGATCTTCTCCGGTTCAAAGTAGAATATTTTCCTCAGATATTCAGTTGCATCCGCAGAGACCACAAAAATTGACGAAATAAGTTTCAAGCTGAAGAGATTCAGCAGAGAGGACGAAGTAATTGGTCACAATGGGCTAAGTTTCGCTCGTTAAAAAAAGAGAAAAACACTATAATCTGAACAAATATCTTCGAACGTTTTTAGAATGAAGTGAGGCCTACTTTGAGAATCACTGAGAACCTGTTTATTGTCTTGACGCGAAGCAAGGCGCTTAGTATTCTCTTTGTAGTTTTCCCCTTTGACCTAATAGGTATTTCCTAGTCGAAAATTAATGGCAAGTTTATAAAAATTTATCAGAAAAAGCTTATAAGTATTTCCAAAAAAGATGCATTATTTTTACAAGTTTTTACAAAAAATTCCGAAACTTTTGCATTAATTTGTAAAAATGTTTAAAATCTTGCCTTAATTTAGAAACAGTTTGCAAATACTTCCATTCATTTTCAACATGTTTTTGCATTATTTGTGCATTATTTTATAAACAAGATCTATTGTTTCTCCGATCGACATTCAGAGAAGACGTTTTGTCAATTAAGCAGCTTGAAGCACAAAATGACCAGCTAACGAATAGGAAAAGTTGAAGCAGATATAAGCCCTCTCAATAACCAGAAAGGGTTTCAGTTAAATTCATATGACTTCATACGCATCAGTTTCTGAGCTATAAAAAAGGATCGAGTTCATTACAGGATCTAAAAAAGAAAAACTCTCATAGAACTTCTAATTTTTAGCCTATGGAATACTCGATGTTATTTGCGACTGGCCTTCAGTAGTCCACTGACATAGAAAATGGTAGCAAGTTTATTGATTTCAGCTTCTGCTAACTCTGGCTGCAATGATTTAGCAGAATCGGTGATAATTCACTATTGAGAACACCAAGTTAACCTTCATAATTCTGTCGACACTGTTATCTCTATCCAATAGGATACTAGAGAAACACGTTTCCGCAAGTATGAAAGGAGCTTGCACGCTCAAACACCCCGGGTCGAGGTGTCACCGCTAAAAATCGCTAAAAGATGTAAGATTTGCGGTGAATTTGAGTAAAGATGTAAGATTTGCGCTCAATGCGATGAATGCGTTGACAAGAAAAATTTAAGCAGTGAAAAATAATTTTTCTGGAGCGGTGAAAGAAAATTTTTCACCACTACCAGCAAATTACGGCCAAAAAAATAAATTTCAGCGATACCAGCAGAATGCGGTGAAAAAAATTTTTTCAGCGCTAAAATCGCAAACCTTACAAATATTCACCGCTAATTTCAAACGCTTATCTTAAATTAACAAGATTAATGAATAAACTGAGCGACAGAACGTAGTGACAGTGGAATAAGAAGTTGATGACACGCAGGAAGTGTGTGGTTCGAACCCGTGTACGTCAGATTCTTTTTTGTAAGAAAGCCGCTGAATGCGGTGAAAAAAATTTTCACCGCTAAAAACCGCAAGTTTAACTTAGAATCAATCAAACTGTGATAACCAGTGTTGTTTCAGTCTTAATAACTTAACTATTCTATCCCTTCATGATCGGTTCATATTTGATGCTGTTTAACATGACTTATTAATTAATATTTGCAATTAACTTTCTTTAAAACTGAATTATATACCAAGAGTAGAACCAGGAAGTTGAACTCTCATGTTATACATGTGGTCCCGCGATTAACCCCGTTGTTTAGGAATCTAATGTACGGACCAGCAGTATAGAGGTGCACCCCTGCCAACCCTGATCAGACTGATTTGGGTCGCGCACGTGGGATAGACTGCGACCGCTCCACAGAGTCTGGCACCACTATCTACACTGTGTACAGTCTAATCAAGACCACATCTAGAGTCTGCACGGTCTGATCAGGGCAATACCTAAGGTTTCGACAATTTGATCAGAGCTCCGCCCAAAGTCTGGATAGTCGGATCTTAGCGTTTTATAGGGTCTGGATAGTTGTGTAATTGAGAACAGGTCTTTTGAATCACTAAGCCAGGCTGCCTTGCGAGCCAACTCAATGGTCTGAAAAAACTTGGGTTGCGCCGTCGTCTGACCAATGGCAATTTTTGGCCTGTTCGTTCTGGTCAATGCCCTTTATTTCAGTCTGTTTGGTCTGGCCAACACCCACATTTTGGTTTGTTTGGTCTGGGCGATACCCATAATCAAGGCCTGGAAGTCCAGACAAAAGAAATAGAGAAGCGGGTTCTCTTCAAAAGATGTAAACCTGTTATGCATTGTCTGATTTCAAAATAACATTCTGTAATTGGTAATCAACATCTAGATGATTAGACAACTTCCTCAAACTATTTTCAAAAATTCGTATCGGCCTTTAAATTGCTAGTTTTTTCACCAATTTTTGCACGGCACTTACTGATGTAGAAAATGTTTAATAAAGGAATGAGGGAGAAAAAAGCAGGAATTGCGTTAATATTTTAGACTTCGATGGTGATACGGTACCTGTTCATTTGTGGAGAGATGACACTCAGCCCGGGAACACTCGTGATGCGCGGGATGAACAATGTACAGCCCAAAGTCGCCCCGGCAGACAACCGAAATTCTTCGGAATCGATGACTACGCATGTGAAGGAGCACAACTGCACTTTGCTATTTGCCAGTACTTATTGTCTGGCATCGGCAAATAGTTCTACGACTGTTCTTACTGTGATGACATTCATTTACAAATGTACGTGGTTTTTTAATCGTAAAGATACCCTTAACTATTAAAAAATCTAGGTAGAAGACTTTTGCGGTTATCAATAACTGAAGACAACCGTAAATGCAGGCATCAAAACCCTGAACACCAATATTTTGGAACATTTTTGCTCTGGCTTTAAACTTCAACGGGTCATCCATCATACAACATTCATAGGAGTCATAAGCGGTTGTATAAGAGACTTAGCTTCTACACTAAATCACCCGTACCTAACGCCAAGTCAATATCAGTACTACGGAAGTCTAATTCCAAGTCTAGATATCAGTGCTGATTCAGAGCGATGATCATAACACATTTAAGACTTGTCAGACTTGGCCAAGACTTGGCAAGTCTTAATCCAAGTGCGAAAATAAAGTTCCGTACGGGTATCGAACCGACGCTCTCCCTAGCTGGTTGTCCTTCTTACTGTGCCACGGCGACTGAAGAAAGTTTGTCTTTTACGCCGTTCAAATACGCTTGAAAGAAGCAAATTTCAAGCGAGAAAGCGAGCAAATCATATTACATGGGAGACTTGCATTGCCCAGTACTGATATACACTAAGAGTTCGGTACGGGCATGTATAGTTTGTGCGATTTGTGTCATTCGAGAATCAACAAAAAATTAAATTTTCTCACAAGATGTTGAAAAGTTTATATTTGAATTGACTGATACGAAAAAATGGATTATTGTACCATGGATTAATAATAAAATTAGAAATAATTACGTCTTGTAAAATCATAAGCACACTGGCACCAATCTTACTAAAATGAAAAATGAGAAGCAGCCTCATTTGGCCAACTAGTTAATGATAACATCCGTATGAATAAAAGTAGTAACAAAATTGATAAATTCATTCGTATTGCAAAGTAATAATCGGATTCAAAACTATGTTGCACAATAAAAAATCAGATTTTTTGCATATTTTTAAATATAAATAGCAATAGTTTGGCTTCTTTCAATAATTTTACGCTTTTCAGTTTGTGTTGTACCGTCATGTATATGATTTCTCTCGTTTTACGTTAAGATAATGATTGTTTTCATAAGCTCTGAGTAACACTGGTACTTTCTTTCTCTCATAATCACATTTTTGGTGAGATTTTTTTTTGGAAAATTTTTCTCTGCTTCACTCTACAAACGTAAGATCTTTAGCTCTCCTCTTCAAAGAAAAACATTTGAACTCCTATACCGTGATCATATATGATCTCTTAAGTTTCATTCTAAATTCGTAATTGTTCAAATGGTTTTTTGGTTATAATCCGACATGGATATTTGTTGATCGTAGTTGTAACAATTTTTTTCTCAGATTTCATCAGTGTTACCCCCACAAATGTTATTTCTATTTCCTAAGGAACTCGAAAATGGTTTCATAGTTTCCCCATTGAGACCATATATTATTCGTAGGTTTTGTTTTGAGATAATTTTTCTGCGATCACATACAAGCGCAGTACAGTTTGAAGGCGAAAGTTTATCGTTTCGTCTTCTCATACACAACCTTTATGAATTTTGTGACATCAGTAAGGGTCAAACAGAACTCAGATCTTATACGAGGACATTCAGTGATTTCTGTAATTTCATAAAAAGAAGAAAGTACTGAGAAATTTATTGTAGTATTGGAAATCATATATGGTTATTTTATGAAACCATAAAACATCCATTTGGTAGTTCGGCCAAAGTTATATTCTATTAAGAAGCTTCTCCATATCACGTTTCCTGCTGCTAAAATTGTATTTCTGCTGCTAAAAAACTTTTAACAATTTTCAGAATTATCCGTAAGAAGAACAGATTCACCTGGACCGTTATGTGGAATCAACTGTTTCACTTGCATATGTTTTGATTTCTTGATTTCAAACCTAGAAATTTTTAATCATATACTGCAATATGCCTAAAAAATCCACCGTATGATCTATAAACTGTTTATATGATTGATTTCAAACCATGAGAATTAAGAGAAAAATTCACCATAATGTCATCATACATTTGTTTGTACTTGCTGTTATTAAAGCATCGTTTTTCTGTGAAATAATCCAATCGTTCTCTATTTTTGTCGTGACTACCTCATTTTCATTAAAAAAAAAGATAGACAGAATACTTTTAAAACGGATTCGTGGACCAACTAAAGAAATTTGAATATGTTAATACCATCCAGTGAAAACTTTTTATCAAAGTAATATAGACATAAAAGCTGCTAATAAAACGTTGAAATAATGTTTAGTAACTAAAGCTTATAAATCTACAGTTTGTTAGTCTGCAAAAATTGGAAAAGTTATTTCAATTGGTTCGCTTTTCTTTATCAGGAACTCGGAACAACATTGACGTCAGTAAACGGAACCCGATTAGCCAGTAATTTTGGTGTGGCTGCTTCATTTGCTTTTGGAAGTGGATTTAAATATGAAGAAAAATATTTAACGAATATATGATTTCAATCAATTGTTACTTCTTTTAAAAAAGCTGTTTGTAGAGAACAAAAAATCCTGAATCAGAGTTTAAGTAAAGGTTTAAACGAGGACAATAATTGCTCAAAAATCTCATCGAATTTGTCTGAATATTATTTGGCCCCGATTGAACCATGCATGAACACATTCGTGCGCAAAAAGAAGTTAGAAATTTTGGAGACCATTGACACCAGAGTGACAGCAGAGTTGTTTCAGCCTTATTTTTTGGAATTGATTCATGTATGAAAAAAGATCTGCGCAAACAATCGAATAAAGTCTGTTCGGTTTTGAGGTCATTAAAAAACGTAATTTTTATGAAAAATCGATTGTGTCCATAATAAGAAAAAAATGGTTGTGGGGTTGAGTAAAATATCTTGAAACTTTGGATTCAAAAAGATTGTATTTGGCTTGATAAATAAGGAAAAGGAGTTTAGAAGCCAACAGTTATGTTGTATTAGCCGTATATTCCGCAGTAACTTATGCAAGAAACCGAACTGAAACAATCAATTAGAAATCGTTCTTTCAAATGATTTGATCTTATATTTTAATATTATTAAAATTACTTTCACTGAATTTCAACACAAACGTCCTGTTTGAGCGTTTTTTCAAACTCTTATGTTAATGCTTTCAAATTCTGTTGATGTGTTATGAAATTTTGTGAAAAGGTACTGCAGTTTCATTTCTCCGCTAAATACGATTGCAAAAAAGAAAAACAGAATACGCCTTAGAAACAGTTGCGTTGGTTTTCCTCTCATAGTGGGAAAACAAAAATTTTAAAGTAATGGAACTCAATTATGACAATGTTAAAAATTAAAAAGTCAATTTCTCTATTATCTCGAGAGTTCATTTTTTGTTTCGACCTCACTTGTGGGGGAGGAACTATATACTCAAATGGGTTTTTTTTCGAACAATTTTGACCGCTTGATTAGTTCGTCCAACAGAAAGAAATATGGGTGGTATTATTAAAAAGCTCATCCAGCATAGAATTCAAAATTAAAACGATTTTTTTGAATTTTGTTTTTTTTCGAGGAGTTATCGAGGTTTAAATTTTCACGTGAACACGGGATATTCGGTTCACTTTTGTTCACTTTTACCGTAATTTTTGTTGAAGTGAGATTTTTCTATGATAATTTTGATTCAAAATTACATTTCAAGCCAAAAATTAAATCAATTTTCTGTTCCTAACAATCGGAACGCAATAAAAAGACTAGCTCTGGTCGCATAGGGAAGTCTACTACGAAAAACCATATGAGAGCTCTTTTTTTAAGAAAATTTTGCATGTTTTTTTTATTTTTTCAAGTCACCTAGAGACTAGTCACTTTTCATATGGAGGTTCTGTTAATGACACATCTCATTTAAAATCAAATGAAACGCAATGAACAAAAAACTCGATTCCAATGGATCGCTCAATTTTTTTTGGATTCGTATCTCAGTTTTCGTAATTTTAAATGAAATTTTGACTTTCTTTTTGAGGTTTTACTAAATTTTAGGAATCCTATGACATAAAAATGTTGGTTAAAAGCGCAATAAGTTTTGTAATGAGCATTAAGTGAACCTATCTAGTGCTTTTAGTGGACTGCTAATGGCTGTTAAGACTTTTGAATCTTCCGAAATTGGTTTTTAATATTAACTAATCATGAATTTATTTTTGTGAACTGTAATTCAGTCTCAGAAATGACACAACACCTTTTTCCTAGTGCAACCAAAATTAATCTCGTTAGCGGTTTTATCTTCTATTTATTGGTTATCTGACTTCAATGCCACAAGATTTCAATTTTTTATTAATTTTTGGACATTTCGTGTTAGTGGTCTCTTTTGAAATCTTATCATGTTATCCTAATAATAAGGGCTCCCATTGTTTTAGCAAAGAAGTTCAGAGATAGAGTTTTCTGAGAAAAAAAATCTTTTGGTTTAAATGGCTTCAACTCTTTCTTCTCGCGCTTTTCTACAGAATTTTTGTTTTTCGCATGTTTTTGTTTTTTTCATAGCCATAAGATTTATTGAGATGTCTTACTCATTACCTATGCATGAAAAAAATTCTTGTAACCACATTGTGGCACAACTGAAGATATTTATTGACTTCCGTTGAAAACTTTTGAAATTAATGGTTGTTAGATCTTTAAAAATATTTTTTTGAAAACCTTTTTTTAAACATTAATCAACCTTAAACCTATTTCCGTGAACTGTAAGTCAGTCTCATCAAAGGCAAAATCTTTCTGCCTTCTAAATTGATAAAGTTTATCTAATTAGCGGTTTTGTCTTCTAACTATTGGTTTTTTGGATTAGATGCACGAGTTTTCACTATTTTTTAAAAAAATTTTTTTGTATATTATTTTTTCGTAATTTTGGTTCAATGATTCCTGAAATCTTATTACATTATCCTAATTTTGATAGTTACTATTGGCTCAGATAAGACTATCAATGGATCGTAAAAAATTTTTCAGAGAAAAGCTTATGGTGTAAATGGCTTCGACACTTTTTCTCTCAATTTTCCACCGAATTTTTGGATTTTGCCTGTATTTGTTGTTCTTTCCTTAGTCAATGACATGTTGTAAACTTTTATTGATAACTTTTGAATAATAAACCTTCTTGTCGTCACATCTAGACATAATCTAGCGTATTTAATGGCTTCCGTTGAAAGTAATTGAATTTTAAAGAGTTGACACCATGGGTTTTCTCAAAATTTCGTGGTCTTTATGTATTTTTCATTGCCATACGATTTATTGTGACTTCCCATTGATGAAGAAGTTGAAACTATTGAATTCCGTTGAAAACTATTGAATTTAAAGGCTTTGATACTAGTGGTTTTCTAAGAATAATTTCGTAATTTTAATATATTTGTTTAAATTTGTTGTTTTTCAATTCATTTTGTTAAAAAATCCCATTGCTGCAAACAAATTATTTGAAATTAGAAAATTTTTTACTGAAAAGTTCATTGGAGTCAAATATGACTTGCAGAAAGAACTATTTGAAAGACTTTATTAATTAAATAAATAAAGACTGAAAATAATCTTCCCTGATTGGATAAAAAGGGAATAATATCTTTTCCTTTTTATCCTTTAGATGTTTACCCATTTACCCCTCTTCTCAGAAGAGAAAGTTATTTAGTCCGTACCAGTTCATCACCTGATATAATTATAAAGTAAATTTCTCTCTCTCTCTACTCCGCTCTTGTTTTGTATTGAGATACACGTTAGACTTTTGCATTGGGGCCCGTGCACTGTCTACTGAAGCTCAGATAGAAGAGTAACAGACTAGAAATATAGAACTTTAGTTAGTCAGGTAAGCCTTAAGAGTATACCTTATTCTTGAGACAACCATAAGACAGTTCCAGAAGTATCCTAATAAAGGTAAGCTCAGAACACGTCTTATCTGGTGCGACCAGTGCTGAATTAAATTGGGTAAACAAACAGAAAAAATATCGAAAAAATAACAAAAGTATTGTTGGTAAACATAACAAATAAAAGGAACATTAAAATGGCTTACAACTACAATGAACAAACATATACTAACAATTTCTTAATACTATTTACAATTGCTAACGATTGTCCACAAGAAAATCGTGAAACTATCTACAGAATAATAATAAATTTGAAAAACAACCTCTTTAAAGAAACAAAACATATGCAACAGATTAACATACATAGAAACCATCTAGTACATTACCTACCAGTAATACTACTGGATAGAGATCAACATAACAAACATTACGCATTCACACTAACAGATGAAAAAGGAAATAAAAAGATATTTTTAATTTCCAAAATGAAACATCACTATCGGATATGTTTAAAATATTCTTGAAAAGACATGAGGAATCACAAGATAAAACAAAATTGACAGCTATAACATCCACTACGTACGAATCACTAAGGAATACAGCCGAATACCTGAACGAATATCGTCAACAAATACAGTCAGTGAACGATAAATTAAGATTCGACATGAAAAACTATAACAATTGGCTAACAAAAATAATTGAATTAAAACCAGATTTTAAAACAACAACATTAGATATAATAAAAATAATATCTGAATTTACATTCTTATTTTGGTTAGATAACTTCGAACACATTAATGAAAAACGAGTTCAATTCGGAGAAACATTTCAAGAAGAAATTAGTCATTTATGTAACGAACTACAAAACATTTGGAATAGCGAACATTATTCAGAACATTTTGAAAGCACATTAAAAATATGCTCCGATAGCATAAACTTCACCGAAGGATTACACAGTCATGTAAAAATCACGGATCAAAGTCAAACAGGATCTTCTTCATTTAACTTATCAAGAAGCCTAACATCGACATCAACACCTAAAGACATTCAAACAAATAATAACTTACAAATAAAACAAAAATCAACACTAAAACTTAATAAACAACTAACATCGAATTTATTTGGAAATCAACAACATATAGACGAAGACATAGATATCTCAGATTCAGAAGAAAGAGAGATAAGATTTGAAAATCAACTACCACCATCAGTGAACCAAAATGCTCGACGGAAATATCCAATGAGAGATAATAGAAACAATACCTATTTTAGTTCTCTAAATGACAACCAAGAATATCACGAACAATATTGGAGACAACAAACAAATAATTACATAGAACTAAAAAATGAAATAACAGCTGCGGTAACAAATCACACAAATAAACTAATAGATGATCTGGAAATGAAATATCAACAGATGAATAAAAGAATGGAAAAAAGACAAGAAGAAGCACTAGAAATGGTATTCAACAGACTAGATAAAGCTCTGGATAACATAAATCGACAAACAAACCTCAGAACAGAAAATGAACAATTATTCACTAACAGGAATATAGATAATACTACGAACGAAAATATACAAATTAATAATAGACAATACAATCGACAACAAGAAAATCGGAATAGAAGAACCAATTCTATCACAACAGAAGAAAGAGAAACAACCGTAGTAGAACCTCCTCTACCCTTTTATAAACAATTGACATCAATGAGTATAAACGAAGAACCTCAAATAGAACAAAGCATCAGCAGTGGTTCAGTACCAACAACAATAAGACCTTTCGATGGTACAGACCCAGCATATACTGTTGAAGAATACTTAAACAGTATAGTTGCAGCTATGATATTTAGCAGTGGAATAGAACCAGTAAACAAACCTGGACACCACCAATGGAAAGTAAAAAGAGCAGCTTTAATACTTCATACCCTACAAGGACCTGCACAAAAAATAGTATTCAACACTTCCAAGTGAAACAAAATTAGATTGGGAATCATTTTGCAAAGAATTTTCAAATATGTTCGATTCTGAAAAGTCAAAACAACAAGCAAAAATAATATTACAACAACTACAAAAGCATATAAACGAATCCCTAAGATCATTAGCATTGAGAATAGAAGCTCTCTAAAAACTGCATATTCATTATACACAGAAGATTACAGAAATAGTGTAATGAACCAAACATTTATTAGATGTTTAGATAACGAACTAAAAACAGCAGCATTAAAAAAGTATGCGAATCATAAACAAACCCCAAGAGAACCGGAAATGTCATTCAAAGCATTGGTAGAAACAATAGACCAGATGGACCTAACAAGAATTATAACAAATAATCACAAACGACTATATGAAGTTAATCAGAGTACAAGTAATATCAATGACGATCTAAAACAAATGAATATGGCCTGTAACAATATCAACGAACTTTACCAAAATTATCTAGAACAATTTGAAGGATTAATATGTAACGTCCTTAACGGAATTAATAATACATATGACAAAAAGAACTTTAAAGGTAGACCAAAATTTGCATTGTTTTGTAGCTATTGCAGCTCACACGGACATACTAAAGGTAGATGCTTCAAAAGACCACGTCGAGAAAGCATAGCACGACCAAAAGAAAGATCATTCTATGGTCACATGAGAAATAATCAAAATTTACCAAACAGAAAAATTGATTCAAATAACATTAACGGAAGACAATTACCACCAACGTCACCGATATATAACAATTCACGAAGTCGAACCCCATACAGATCACAATCACGAAACAATTATAATAACAACGTAAATCCTAGAGATAATAGGAATTATCAAGGATATCGAAAATCACATAATTTTAATAACAGAAGTACAAGTTATAATAGAAACAACTACAGTAGAAGCAGAGGAAACAGCTACAATAGAAATAACAATCATAACAGATACAATAGTAGATCAAGTTCAAGATATACAGACAGAAACAACTCAAGACAACAATCACCATATAACAGAAATAATAATTACAATAACAATAACAGACAAAGATATAACAGCAGAGATTCAAACAGAAACGACAGATTTAGACAACGTTCAAGTAGTAACAATAGAAATTACTCAAACAACAACAACAGAGACGACAGGAAAAATTCATCACAAAGAGAACAAAATCAAAGAAATTACTCTACAGAACGACGAAATGAAGGAAATAAATATAATAATAATAATAACAAAAACAGAATAAATAACCTTAAATCAGACAAAAACAACGATGACCCACCAGGAATTGACGAATACGAGCACACATCAGAGTCATCAGACGCAGATCAAGAGATATTAGATAAATTCTATAACGCAAACGAAGATACATGCAATACATTAATAAATACATTAGAAAGTAATCCAACATGGATATTACCAATGTATCAATGTAATAAATTTGAACAAGATTTCACTAAACAAAAACCAATTTTAGAAATTGATTTTCTACTGGATTCAGGAGCAACATTAAATTTACTCAATGAAGATACTTGGAATGAGATAAAATATAATAACCCAGAAATACAATTGGAAAAAGCAAACAAAACATTAACTGCAGCGAACAATACCACAATAGAAACATACGGAACAGTCAAATTACCTCTAACACCAGATAGAATCTCGAATAACAGAAGCAAACCCCAAAACAATTTTTACATTCATTTTTATGTAACTCAATGCAATCATAACATCCTAGGCACCCCTTTCTTCAAAGAATATATTGAAACGATAAACGTAAACACCAATAGACTAAACTTAAACACAAATACAATCTCAGATAACGATATTATATTCTATATGAATAGTACAAAAGGTTACCCGTATTACTCTCGATTATACCCAATATTTAACAGAGAAACAATTTATATCGAACAGAACCAAAATAAAAGCATAACATTTCCAATACCTAAACAATGAAAAAATCAAATGAAAAAACAATTCATAAATCACATTTGTATTTTGAACCGATAAATATCACAATATAACTTTTACAGATATAAAAGACTTCACAGCTGATGAATAGTACTTCATAGACATTTTACTAGTTAACAAAAATAGACATAGAATAACCATAAATACAGGGTTAATTGGTTTCATGAATAGAAATATTACATTTAAAAAACAAGATAACGAAATATATCAAACAAATTCAATTGACTTATACACAGCATTGTATCATCTAACATACGAAAGTGAATACGATATGAATGAAATACTAAACATACAAGAAAACGAAACAATCGAACAAGTAGCAGCATTTGAAAGAAAACCAAACTTTAAATGCAAATTTAATATTAACAAATATTCAGAACAAGAAAAAGAATTTATACAAATGTTTGATTTTCAGCATTCACACTTAACACGAGAAGAATTCGAAAAAGTAGTAACAATCATATTACAATACAAACAAGTATATGCAACAACAAAATTTGACGTCGGGAAAACAAAAGTAAAATTGAACCTACCGATGAAAAAAGATGCAATTTTTAAAAAACAACGAATAAGCAAAGTACCGATACACCTTCGAGAAAGAATACAAAAACTACTAGACATATTAAAAAAATACGACATCATTGCACCCTTTAACAAAGAACAACTATCAACAGGGAGCACATTTACAAATCCAGTAATAATACTGCGAAAAGGCGAATCTCTAAAAATCGTGCTAGATGCAAGATACTTGAACAGCATGATAAAAGAATCCAAATGTAACTGGCCAATCAAACCAGTTGATGTAGCCCTAACAAGGATTAACGGAACAATATTCACAACAGCAGATCTAAATAGCGCATATAACCAAATACCACTAGACGAAGAATCAACGCGATATACACATTTTACAATCGGAAATGAACAATATTGTTTTAAACGCTTATTCTACGGAATATCAATTGAACCAGCAGCATTTGCATCAATACTAACACATTTTCTATATCCCTTAATTAGAAAAGGAACAGTCATTACATACGTAGATGACATATTTATCCAAACAAATTCATATGATCAAATGTTCGAAACATTGATAGAATATCAGAAAATACTACTCAAAGAAAACCTCAAAGCAGCACCCGACAAAACATATTTTATGTTAAAGAAAGTAAAATTCTTAGGACATATAATTGAAGATAAAAAAGTGAACGGAGCGATACCTGGGAACAATAAATTTCCTAGCGAAATACGTATATGGTATGCAACCAATACTACAACCATTATATAATATAATACACAAAGAGAACGAATTTAAATGGACAAAAGAACATCAAACAATCTTTGAACAAATGAAAAGAACAATAACACATAAACTCGAATTAACGATGCCAGACACTAAAAAACCACTTTACATCATAACAGATGCATCCAACACAGGCATTGGAGCAGCATTATTACAACAGCATCCAACTGAAAAGAAGATGAGATTAATATCAGCAAACTCTAGACTTTTTACGCCAATTGAAATGCGACTATCTACATTAATTAGAGAATGCTCAGCGATCATATTTGCCCTAACGGAATATGAATTCCTACTAACAGGTTCAAATCATCCAATTATTCTATTTACAGACCACAAACCAATAATCTATCTATTTACGCAAAAGATTAAACCGAATCACAGATTTACAGATTTCAACTTATACTAAAGAAGTTTCCAAATTTACGCATTATTTGGACAGAAGGAAAAAACCTAGCCCTACCCGATCTTCTTAGTAGAACAATAGATGAAGAACATTTTACTAAAACACGAGACATTACAGTAGAAATACGGGAAAACATAAATTTCTTTTTTGCAAAAACACCATTTGCAAATAACTTAGAATGCAAATACAGCATATGTAACAACACAGATGAAGACAATAAAGAAAAAACACACTATCCAGTTTTAGCTAACATACATAATAACTATTTCGAAATCAACATTGATAAGAACGAATATCACCCAATCTCATACGAGAAGTATAACACAGAAACAAAAACAAATTTAATACCGAAATACAAACCAAAAACAAAAAATTGGCAATCACCAATTGTAGAAAAAGACGATTTGATTATTGAGAAAAATCAAAAAGGACCATACACTGTTCACCATGACGATGACTACCTTAGACTAATTAACAATGTTAAACAAGAAAATGACTACGATAACGCAAAAATGACAGACGTTTTCTATGATGAAAAAACGAAAATCACAGAAGACCTCATTAGAGAAACACAAATCATAGATCCAGTACTACACAAGATCAAAATGTGGAAAAAACATAACAATAAACCACATTCAGTAACAATGGACATACGCGGAAACAAAGGACTCTTTGCATACTATATAAAGTTTAAATCAATAGTAATTGACGAAAAAACTGGAATAATTAAAATTATTGTTAGAATTCACAAAGGCACAATCAAAAGAATATGCTTACCATTAACATTACTACTATGTGTTTTCTACGAAAATCATTGCACAGACACAGTTGGCCATACAGGACTTGAGAAAACAAAAAGAAACATAATGGAGAAATATTATTTTCCAAACTTAACAACCTGGATAAAAATCCTAATAGCAGATTGCATACAATGCCAAACAAACAAAGTATTTGCAAACACAAAAACAAAAAGTAAAAAAGAACAATTAGCACCGACAAAATCATATTTTAATGAAATGATAATGATAGATACAAAAGGACCCATCCACCCATCATCCGAAGGGAATAATTTTATCTTTGTAATAGTAGATGCATTTTCACACTATGTAACAATTATGTGTGCACCCAAAAATAATGCACTTTATGCATTTACGGCATTATTTGAACATTGGTTTATGAAATTTGGACTACCAGAAGAAATTCGTTCCGATAACGGATCAGAATACATTAACACAGAATTAACAGATTTATGTAACTACTTTGAAATCAAGTTTAAACCAAGTACAACATATGCACCTTGGACAAACGGATTAGTAGAAGGGACAAACAGATTAATCGGACAATTTATCAGAACGTTATTAGACGAGAAATATCACAATTGGTCAAGGAAAGCAAAGTTCTTTCCATATGCATACAATACTCAATAACAAACACGATTAGGTATGTCACCATACGAAGTAGTTTTCAACCAAAAGCCAAGAAAACGAACAAAAATAAAACTTGGAACAACAACAGACGAAATGGGAAATTGCAACCCAACGGAAAAAAGTGCATGTAACACACAATTATACAGCACATACTCATATGGAAAAACAATTCAGCCATCCAAAGATAGCAAAGTTATAAAAAGGAACATTTGCTAAATGGTTCCTTGATAAAGAAAAACACTATAATGATACATATCGTACAATTACAAAAATAATTCAAAACCGCAAAAAGTTAACAGATGAGATGAATCTACGATTTCTCACAGCAAAACCAATTGAGAAAAATACTTTTGTATTAGTAACAAATCATCAACAAATTTACGGCGTATCTAATAAATTGTTACCACTAAAAACAGGACCATATCTTATCATAGATAAACCTACAGAAACAACATACATACTAAAAAATAACAATAAAGAATATATAACAATACACAGAAATCATATAGTACCGTATTATCCAAAAGAAAAACATATTAAACTAGAATTACAAAACTATTTACTAACGAACGAAATTCCAATATTAAAACAACCTACTATACAAACATCCCACGAGAAACATTTAGCACAAGATGACATTCAACAGACTCATAGTTACAATCTTCGTAAGAAAAAAATACTATTAACACACTAACGAAAAGTACAATATTACATAATATTAATAATAACAATAATAATAATAATAATCAATTTAACACTAAAAACTAATAACCCGTGCTAAATAAATAACCCATATTATTACAACGCTATTCAGTGTATTTGTAACAACCAACATTAACGAATTCACACATACGTACCGAAAAAATAACTCACTATGGATTGGAGTCTCATTTTTTATAATCTCACTCTAATACTATCATCACTAACACATATCATATTACACACATACTCAAAAATTTCTAACATTATAAAATATTCATTTCATTTGACCGCCTATACCAAAAGTCATTTCATGATAAATCCGTACATACAGCTATCATTAGTAAAATTACTACAGACCCCGTAACCGTTTAATGCTCTAATACTACCTAATATAATCGATTTTCGAAAATCATCCTCATAGAGTATTCGAAATATCACCTATGAACCATCCGAAAAATCTGTCACATTGCAACAATAAATCTATCTCTATGTACCTCCCCATGTATATTCCCATGTACATTCACTATTTTTACGGGCACACATACCTAACCCGAACCTCGTGTGCAGAACCAAAAATTGTAGAAAAGAAACGAAATATATATAACTAAATTAATACAGAGCATACTACAAACATAATGGAACTGAAAATAAATAGTACTAAAAGGTGCTATTATTCAACTAACCACTAACCAACTAAAACACATTAAATCATATCCCGAGATACATCATCATAATTTTCGGACAAGTTATAAATCCCGATATTAAAATTTCATAATTATCTTTGGGAACAACCATTACCAAAAATTTTAACACCTTTTAGTGGATACTTCATCTAAATCAACAAAATATAAAAACACAAAGGAGATCTAACTGTTTTGTAACACTGGAAGTTTAAACATACGTTATACATACATCCTCTGATAAACCATCAGTTAGCAAACGCCCACCCAGACACACAGCCACCATTGCCATTGATAACCATTGTCATCGACCATTGTCATCGATAAAAAACGAATAACAAAGATTCAAAAAACAAATAACAAATAAAAAATATCCATACAGGATATTTTAACACAAATAGGTTTTGATAGTAGCCCTTGAAACCTCAACTATGAGTGTCACAAAGGGTAATTTCTCATATAAACAAAAATTCAAAAACACAAAATTCAAAACACAAAAGGTATATTTTATTTGATGTTCACAAGCTTAAAACTGGAATAGACGTTTCGAGATAATTGATATTAACAGTAAACAATAAACAAAAAACAAATATTCAAATAACAAGTAATCAAAGAACAAATAGGCAAATCAAATCCTTTTCTGGATAGGCTGTCCACAGGATCGAGGATCTATCCACCTCACGGAATGGAATAGATATTTTGAAGAAATCGACATTCACGAACATTAATAAATATAAAAAAGGAGAGTTTAGAAATAACAAACAACAACGATAGGAAAGAGTAAAAAAACAACAAATAATTAATAACAGGATAAATTGTACATACTAGTAACAAAAACGGAAGCTAAAAATAACGAGTACGAACTAATAAAAAGAAACACATCTAAAAATAGAGTAACGTATCGAATAGACGAATATGTTCACCTGAACAAAAGAAAAACTTCTGTTCAGAGTGTAATGAGAATAACAATGTAATTCGATGTCTTGTAATGAGAATAACAATGTAATGAGAATAACAGAATGTAATGTAGTAACAATCCCCGTAATAACACGCAATAAAAGCCCATCCAGTAATCTCCAACATCAGAATGTAAAATACACATTTACTCTCATACACGTTATCTTCGAGTACATATATCCACATAGATGGATAATACACCCATTCACAATCTTAACATACACGTCCTACATCCATAATTATACATTCGGCTATCAGACATTCGGCCAAATAGAATTTGAATTTAAACATAAACATTCGGCTAAATAGACCTTCGATACTTTGAACGGTCAATCCGCAGTGCATCTTTTTGCACAGAACAGAACAATATACGTCATACCAATTACGGACGTCATACATCTCATTAGTGAAAATACGGACGTTATTGAAAAGCGGACGTTATCATCTAACGTCATACAACTAACGTCATACAACTAACGTCATACACATCATTAGTCCACCTAATTAGAGATAACTGAAACTGTAACTCATTAGTGATAATCACTAAAACCCAACAAAGACATCATAAATAAAAGACATCATTAACAGGAGAAAACTCACAAATTGACAACATCCATAAGAAGATGACAGGGATGTTAAACAATTCACTGAGACACACTGTCTCTTTGCAAACGCAACTAGTAACAAAAACTAAAATGTCAGACCAATTAACATTTACCAACACCATAAACAGATGGTGATTAACAAGATTGGTCTTACCAAGACCATTAGTAGTTGAAAGAACATTTCAATTACGTCAATGCTTCTTAAACAAAGCATTTTGTACCATTGGTACCAACTACCAATTCACATTGCAAAGTTGCAAAATTGCAGAAGATTGCAACAACATATCCAATTACCAATAATACCTGTTCAGTAATTAGACATTTTTGCACCAATTCCCTTGGTACAAACTGACGCCACGAACCATACCAATGATCAAAGAAACTACTTCAAAACAAAAGGCAACGACAAAGTCGGCACCAACATCAGACTAATTACCATAACATACCATGATGGAAACACGCCAACTAACATCAAATATAATAAACTTCATACCAATACACCAATTACAAAGAGTAAACAACATCTTGAGAACAAAAAGATCTGGAAAATTTCAGAAGTAAATCCAAATCAAGAAATCGGAAACTAACGTTCTAATTAGACCTAGTAATTATTAAAATTGACAACTTAACAACCCAAAAATAAAAAACGGAAGATATGTAAATGTCAGAAACATTGTAGAGAACTAGAAACGAGAAAGTAAAAATCACAATTCTGATTTTGCCTCGTACAATCCACAACTGCAAAACTGACTTGAAAAATTTGAAAAATTTGTGAAAAATTTCAGCTAAGCTGAAAAACCGAAATTGTATACTCAAAATTCAAAAAATTTTCTCAACATTCAAAAATTTCTATCTCAACAGAATTCTTTCCTTGTTTCTATAATATCACACTAGAAAAAGAAGATAAACTATTTTTCAATCTCATCTTTCAGAATACAAGTTTATCAACAACATTCAATTGCACGACAACACAACTTAACAGGTAAACTAAATTACTTTAATTTCATTTCAGAACGGTTAATTCACCACTATACATATCACTGTGATGAAAAACCACCAATGTTAGCAGCATCAGAGTTTATGCACTCTTTAAACAGAAACCAGCTTTGTATAAAAATAAAAGTACAAAGAGATAATTTTGATCAACTTAAATTTCCTTTAAATAGTCATATACATTGTGATAACGACAGTATCACAACAACTGATTGTAAAATTTCAACTAAAGATTGTTTGTTCATAATTGAAGGAATAACAGAAACCGGACAAGAAGTAAAACTCTTTTGGGGAGAAAAACATTTTGAATTGTTAAAAGACATAACGCCCTGTAACGAAACTATTACAGAATTCCAAACATTAGAACAACAAATACACACGGATACATGTGTTGATATCAACAAACTAAACACAGTTTTCATAGCAGTCTGTAAAAAAGACGCTATTGAACATGTAGACGATAAACTGAAAGCCTAACAAATAATATGATACCAATTATTGTTATTGTAGTGTACCAGTGAATTTAAATTTCATACCATTAGTGCGACACCGTTAAGTGTCTGTTACACCAGAAAATAACTGTCATTTTCCAGTGCAGCATTAAAAAATCTTTTCCAAATACCAACACTCGTTTATAAGTTTCAACAATTGACTTCTCAGAAACATTAGTAACACTCTATTCAATATTAAATGAAATAATATTATTTCTTACTATATTCTTAGTACCTTGCATAGTAGTAATATCCACGTATCTAGCAATTGTAACAATACATGAAGTAATTAGAAATCGCAGAGTAGTATATGCAAGCCCACCAGTACAATAATTCAATGCACGAAATACATCCTGATATATGCCATATATGTAAAACAAACATAGATATTGTAGAACTGGAAATATTTAAATTTATTAAAATTGCGATAGTTATATATTTCCTAGTGCGCATGTGCTTAAGTTTAATAGAAACCTTTGTAAATCCATAAAAATTGATACAAACCCAGACATAGAAGAATCTATATATCACACATTACATTCACAAAAATTCTATCTACAAATTGGATTTCCAGCAGAATCACCTTTTTACGGAAACGTTGTAATATACCAATTAAATTTAAGAATACAACATAACGAAATTTGGATATCAAATATAAGAGCACAAACACACCAACCACAACAAGAACTAATACCAGTACTGATATTAACGCCACCATATATGCAAGTCCCACCACACGGACCTGGTTCCGGAGCTTAAATAATTAAAAATCAGCAAAAATTGCGTCATCAAATAATATTAGTAACCGTAACAATACTCAAGAACAACCACATCATAACGAAGTAACAGATCTAACAAATATACCAACATCGCCTGAGATAGACGATACAGACCCTAGAAACGAAAACCCGTATACAGTACGGCGTGAGAGAACAGAAACTAGACACCTATTAAGAGGCAGACGTAGAGCATCACTCTCATTTCCCACACAAGATTCTACATTAGTCTCATATGACTCTACTGATATAGAATCAAATATAATAAGACCTATAGAAGCCGGACAATCAAAACCACCAAGTCGAACCGGAACACCAACCGGAACACCAACCCGAACACCAACACTCCATAATTTGAATATCAGTTCACCTAGCGATCATTCAAGTGTTAATGCTATCCCAACACCTACATCATCGGAATTAAGAGTAAATCCAATTCTACCACCCACATTTCAACAAAGACAAGACTTCAATTTCGTACCAGACAATTTTCGTGTACAACCAATACACTCACCACATAGTTCAATTTGGTCGGCAACTTCACCCCAAAATACGATAAGTACAAACACTACACCAAATAGATCACAACAATCTTCATCCTCGAACACCTCCATCAGCGTACCACGAGTAGAAATAACAAACTCTTTACAACCACCACGAAATACAATACTCTCACCATCATCATTTATACCGGAACTAAGACTAGCATCAAGTCACCCCGGTAGAACTCGAGCAACACCAGTACTAAATCCAAACCCCCCTACTTTAAGTAGAACTAATGATCACACATATATTTTTCCATTAGATCATAAGACCTGGAATCCACCTCCACCATTATACGAACCAACTAATCTTGGAGATACCCTCACAAATTGGTCAAGAAATAGACTTACAAATACCTTAAATCTAACACATCGCCAACGAAATTCAGCACTTGAAGTTCTAGTAACACCATCTCTAGAACTAAAATTTAATACAACAATTAAATACGATACGATATTCAATCATCCATTTCATGCAACAACACCCTCTATAGTAACAACAACGACACCAGCACCGTTTATTTGTATTGACTTTGTTTATAAGTTTGATAGATACTCTAAACAAACTTTAGGTTTTGCAACATTTTACAATCCTCATACAGGATTATCGTATACATGCCGTTTCAATTAAATTCCATAATACTAATATTAATAATAATAATAATGTTCACTTATATGAAAATAGACACACAAATACAATCACAATATAAGATACAAAACAAACTAAAAGAACATATTAAAGACCGCATCACCCAAAGAATGGAGAAACATATCAAAAACATAAAAAATAAAAACAAAATAAAAATACATACATCAAATACAATAGAACGCGAAAACTTCAACAAACTCATGAATCACGTATCTGACAATCAAACAGAACTAACAGCAGACTCAAACTCAATTAAAGACATTTATAACAACACAGCATTAGAGAATTTTAAAAATAGTTCAGACTATGAAGAAATGTGGAACATAGCTATTGATAAATGGACAAGAAACTGGAATTTTTATAGAGAACATCTCACAAACAGTATTCTAGAAAAATTCCAATTAAACAATAAAAGACAGAAACGTCAAACAAAAGAAGACTACATAGAATTAACAGGACAAAACATAAACGGCTCAGCAATCGGACCTCAAGATATTTTTATTGAACATTACGATTGCGACGCAGAAGAAATTACGAACGTAAAGTACTACGAACTAAACAAAATTAGTACATGCAAATTTAAACCACTCGATGTAGACATGACAAAAACAGAAGTTCAACTGTTATCAAAAGCACAAGCAGTAGAGATTAAGGCATACGCAGTTGCAGGAACGATTAAAGAACGAGTAGAATGGTGTTCACAACACACCAACTACATTAGAGCAAACCGACCTCGCTATTATGTATTAGACGCACAAAGAACAAAATTATTAGACCCGGACGAAGTTCGTAACGAACTCGCCAGACTTAACTTACTGAAAAACACCGAATATAAACCTACAAGATACAACATATCATTCAATTACATAGCTAATCCACTATTACAAAAGAGAATTGAAGACCTACAAGGCAGAATACAATTTCATTTAGATACTCCTATGGTACCACCATATGGCAGGATAGTATACGATTACACAAACCAACATGGATACCATCCGCAATAAAAAACGCACAATCAAACTGTTTAACCGAAGTAAGAAAAAAAACAGAATAGACATACTAGATTGGACATTAGAAATCAGAGAAGTATCACTCATACTAAATCTTGATACGGAAGAAATCTCATACATGGGAACAAAGCTACCATGCGATCTCCGCAAAGGAGAGTGTCAACCGACACCTTTTACAAAAGCAACAATAGTTTGGGAACCCCAAACACATTGTCAATTATTTGAACTGATTAGATTTGATGCATTCATGGTAAAATACCAAGACCGATATTGGATAGAAACAAACGCAGAATGGACAACAGTACAAAAACCAGATATACAAGATAAAATAAAATTAAATAAAACAGCCTCAATAGCAACACGATTTGAAATATATCCAATAGTTGAACACGAATGCGGATCACTACAACCCCTACATAAAACAGAATACGATGATATTTACATAATATATGAATATGGCTTTGATATGCATACAGGACAGAAAACAACAAGAAAGAAAGACAAATTCGATGATGAAAAATTCATAAAATTAACACCAAAACAAATCATCTCAACGCACACTCGCTATGAAGATGAAGATAACAACCAATTTTATTACGGTTTTATCAACGAAAATACACATTTAAATATGAAAATGGACTTATATATGAGTAACATATACTCTAGAATCAGTTTACAAGCAATAGATTTTTATTCACAAATTTGCGAACAAAGTAGAAATCTACGACAGTTAACATTAACACAAGTACAGAAGAACACACCACTTCTAGGATACATCTTTACAGGAGACAGATCGATATTTGTAAAACAAGAAGGAGTAAACGTTATGAAAATGTACAAATGTGCAAAGAAATCATCACCACTTTATGTACCACAAACACGCGAATGCTATGATAAAATACCAATTCTATACAAAAACAGAGTACAGTATTTACACCAACTAACACGCCAAACCTACGTCAAACATACCTTTGGGCAAAAAAGGTACCATGTTCACACAGTAATTTTGATCAACTCATATCTATAGATACGGAAGGAGCATCTCGATACAGATTAACACCGTATCCAGTTAAAGTTGAAACAATGCTAAACACTATATCACCTGAAGAAATAGTATTAGACAGTATGTTTAGTAAAGCAAGTCTAATAGAAAGCGGAATCTACAGTAAAGAACAATTAGTACAAGAACGAAAAAGAGATCTATTACATGAATACATGAGAGACCGTGAAAAACCATTACAAGACGCACAGTCAGCTAATGCACTAAAATTCCTAGAGCTCGAACAATTAGTTTTATTACAAACATATAAAAATTACGAACAATCACTAAAATGGCTACGAGATTTGAATATCAACGGATATAACTTTCAGATTGATCAACCCAGCGTAAACTGGAAAAAAATTTTCGACGGCGCATAGCTAAAAGACCAAATTCTAACCATCTTTGGTTGGCCATGGTACATATTAGAGAAAATGGCTATTATTTATGCTATGATTAGCATGATATTATTCATAACAAATCTTATTATTAAATTCTATAACGCTTTTGCTATTCGCAAAGCAATCGGAAAGCAAGCAAGTCTAACAAAAATACTACTAACCGGAATATTTGGAATATTTTCACAGACACTTACCCAATTAGTAGCACAAATACAAGAAGAAAATCGACATGACGACAGTGACGATAACAATTCCCATTATGGAAACTTAAACAACAAAACCAGAAAAAAATAGACCTAACTTTCGTAGACATTCAGCAGAAGTAACAACGTCAAACCATAATAACAATGAAATACCAACAGGAATGTACGTTGATACAAATTACAAACATTACAACACAACAATCCGTAGAACAGAAAGCGGATTACAATTACGAACTTTAGAACCAACAAAAAAGATACAGAAACCACCATTACCAGAAAGGAAATATAAACCAGAACCATTTAAATTAGAACCAATAGAAACAAAAAAAGAGAATAAACTACCATCAATATTACCACAACTAATCACACACCCCCGGCATATCAATGCATCGGAAACAATTTATCAGCACCTATCCCTAGTGCACCAAAAGTTGAACAACATAATAGTTTATTCCACAACCATCCATATGAAACACCTATACCAATTCATCAACCTAAACCATATGAAATCCCAAATCCTTCATCAACAACTAACGAACAAAGACACTTAATACCTACATCGAAACTACTCGATATGCAAAACCCTCCACCAATTGATTTTGAACAACTAAAATTAACGGCTAACAAGATGCATAATCGCAGTCACAGCCTAGACGTACTCCAAAATGATCAGCCACACACAAATGAAGTCACATACTTTGACACTCATTTGGCTGATACATACGAAATTTAAAACAAAAGTACATTAAAGAACATCTAACAGTATACCCCCCCCCCCCCCACTACTATTAACTTATCAAAATTGTATATTCATAAAATTGTATATTCACAACAAAACATAAGAGACCTACAGTAAAAATGACAATATATGTTTAAATAATAATGTAACCACTAAAGAGTGAGTTTTTAACATACCAAACTACAAACAGTTTCTATAACAGTAAACATAACATTTGAAACCATGTATGATTCCAATAGTAATAATCTATGAGTTTTAGCACAATGGCAACAGGCATGGAAAACGAATCGCCATACAAATCCAATTCCCCATTCAGCTACGAAGTTGAAGAAGGAGAACTGAGTTCCGGATCAGGAAGATCGAGTCCTGGCACAGTAAGAGACAACGCATCGGACTGTGGAACGCAAACAGACGATCAAATGGAGAATATTTCTGAAACAGTCACTACAATGAGAGTACAATTGGACAATACTCCACAGATTACTCAAACTCCACAAGAAATTGTACGTAAAATCAAGAATAAATTTGATAACCGACGGAACTTGCAATCCTTTAACAATAACAAAAACACTAATGAGCAAGGAACAAGTACCAATATTCAAAGCTATGAACATAGCAGATTAGTTAACACTCAAAACCGTTCAACGACGGAGTCATATACATCACCCCCACTCCCAAACTATCCACCACCAGTGCGACCGCCACCACCCTCCGATTATATTACAGAACAACCAAGAACACAAAAATATAATCCACAACAATTGCTTACAGCTCATCGTAGACCGAACAATTTAAGATTCCCCTACGCGGTAACACCGAGATCAGCTAACAGTAAATCATTTTTCCACCAATCAACAAATGAGCAGACACCAACAACAACAGTTATGGAAACAATTTGGTTTCAGGACAAAGATCCTAGAACATTAAACAGCCCACACAATAGTAATTACAACCCACTGTTATCATACAGAAATTGGGCAAACATGCAATTCGATTAACGCGAATATAACTTTTTCTTGGCACCTCTTCATAACCTTAAAGATTGTGTGTCAGAGTATTTCCCACCTCTGCCACCAGAAAACACTAATACGGTCAAGCGTAGTACGAAAAACATGGGGAGAGACAAACTCCACCAGAATATGTACCCAATACTCAAACAGTTTTATAGCCTAACTGAGAGATTTTTATATGATTATGACTACGAGTTTAAAATTCCAATAACATGTCATTTCGATCAACTTATAGCTAAAGCATCCCAAGACTTATCTGCTTACAGTATTTACGATCATCAGATATTTCGACTGAGTTTCAATTTTTTGCATCCTACACCGAAAGATGTGCAGAACAATAACTACAGAGTGCATGAAACTAAATTAATCCACAACCTTATATATTATACATTTCTACGTGACAAAAGCCATAACACATCAAGAAGTTACATACACATAAACGACCAACTTACGTCACCTTATTTCCTTAATTACGGATATCGTTTAAATTGGGAATACACATTGGGCACACTTAGAAACTTTGACCCAAACAAGAACTACTATATTTTCCAACCAAAAGATTCACCGGAGCGGCCTCTCATGGTACCGCTCGAAGCTTTGGAACCTTGCGAGGAATACCACGTGTATCATCTCGGAGGAAGCGTAACGAACCGCGCTTTCACAAATAGAATAAATTTCAATAATGAATGGACTAAAACTGAACTTGAACACGAACTATGCAACACAGTGAAAGCATCAATTACAGATATTCCATTAAAAGATCTAACGAACTTAGTTGCATATTTTCTTTCGAAAGACGACAACTTCGTAAAGGAATACCGACATTATAAAGAACGGACAAACTATCCGAAACAGACGGAGAAAATATAACAATGTTATCATAGTAACAAGTAACAACTCTCAATAGTAACAACTCCTAATAATTTCGACAAGTAACAATAAATAACCATGAAACTAATCAGTGCATATATGATTATTTATGTTTTCGGAAACCCAAAATTCACCCTTTCCTGATAGATGTATTTGTATCAGTCCAAAACTTTGTATTCAAATACTTTGTAAACGTTTATATTTATATTTTTCTCTCGATAAACACACTCATAACGAGCAATCTATAGTTGTACTTTATATTTGCACAACCATGAATTACAAAAATAATTGTACCAATTGTTATATATCTTTTCTGTTCAATAAACTTCAAAAACACAAAAATAATTTTTTTACTTTTCTTATAAACACTAACCCAATTTCTAATAATGTATATGTATATATGCAAAGATTTTTCCATAGTTAGTTATATGCAATTTTGTAAATAAATAACAACTTGAAATAAGAAACAGAACTGACAGGAATTAGATTATTTGCAATGTAAACAAAGTGTAAACGTACACATTGAGTCATATAATAGACATATTAACTCTATGTATAACATGTAATAAAAACTTTCAGACCTTGAGTCATCGACATGACATTTCAACAAAACTCATCCTAGATTCTTATAGAACCGATTTGTTTACACAACATACAAAACTATAATATCAGTTTGAAATCATAATAACATAACAAAGTGTTATATACTTTTCCAAACAAACTGTAACTATATATCAACTTATAACATAGATTAAAACAAAAAATATTTGAATTTCGAAATTTTCACATGTCAAAACATATGCATAAACAGAGTATCAAATGCATGAAAAGCATACTTTCATTTACCAAAGAACAAAACACATGTATGGATACATTACATTAATTCTTTAAGCAATAGTAACAACTAACAGCTTCACCTTTACCTAGTAACAACTAACAGCTTCACCTTTACCTAGTAACAACTAACATTGTAGTACTCCAAATACTGAAAGAGTCTTTGGATTATTTGGATTATTGTATAAGCGCGCAGACAGAGACTTTAACATAATTTCTGAAGTTAAAGAAATAGAAGTTGATTGAATAAGGCATTTGGACATTTTTGGACATATCCATTACAAACACATAAACGAGATCTATAAACCCTTTACAAAATACATGACACAACACAAATTTTAGAAGTATAACAAGACAATTCGTAAGAATTGATTGCATCAGAATAACTTCAGATTTCGCGCAGGAAACAGATTATTAATACATGTTCATATTCAGTAACAAAATCTGTATTCATCCAACATGGCTAAACAATCACATGTCACTTAAACATTTCTAGACCATGTCACACACCTTGTGTTGACCTAGCCAGTACTACCCTCAATTGATCCGTCGAATTCCATAAAAACATATAACAAAATATACTTAACACAGATCATATAAATCTTTATTTTCTTTCCAACCGGAAGGGATACTACGTATAACAGAACATTGAAACCCAATACAGGTTATAATAGAGAAAAACTTTTCTGAACTTCTAACACCTAACAACAAACCAATTCAGGTAAGTCAGGTAAGTCAAGTCACTGGACACCGGGATCGCCTCCAAGCATCAACACCGGACCTAACCGAAAGGATCTTCACCCACTGGACGTGGTAATGGAATAGATACTTTGTGGTTGTTGATGTTCAATCTTTGCTCTTTGGGCAACCTATGTCTAGGAATCGACTTACAGACGAACCGATCTCAAGCAACACACTCCAAAAAGAAAGAAAATCCTTCAGAGAGAAAAAAGAGAAATTGACTTATTAGAATGTACAAGAGACTTTCAAAAAACTCGAAACCCCGGAAAGATGGAGTCAAATATGACTTCCAGAAAGAACTATTTGAACGACTTTATTATTTAAATAAATAAAGACTGAAAATAATCTTCCCTGATTGGATAAAAAGGGAATAATATCTTTTCCTTTTTATCCTTTAGATGTTTACCCATTTACCCCTCTTCTCAGAAGAGAAAGTTATTTAGTCCGTACCAGTTCATCACCTGATATAATTATAAAGTATATTTCTCTCTCTCTCTCTCGCTCTCTACTCCGCTCTTGTTTTGTATTGAGATACACGTTAGACTTTTGCATTGGGGCCCGTGCACTGTCTACTGAAGCTCAGATAGAAGAGTAACAGACTAGAAATATAGAACTTTAGTTAGTCAGGTAAGCCTTAAGAGTATACCTTATTCTTGAGACAACCATAAGACAGTTCCAGAAGTATCCTAATAAAGGTAAGCTCAGAACACGTCTTATCATTCTCTAAAGGTTTTGACACTTTTCTCGCCTATTATTTTGAATTTGCTTTTTTTGATCTCTTCATTATTCTGTAGGTAGCCGTAAAATGCTGACCGGTCTCATAAATTTGTAATTGCCGATTAAATGAATGATATTACCCAAATCAGTCAGTGTTTGTATCAAATAGTCTTATAGTTTATCAAATTGCACATTTACAACAATTTTTTCAAACTTTTCAGATTTTGAATTAAAATGTCTACTGATATTATGAAAAAATAAAATGTCTACTGATATTTCAAAAATTAAAATGTCTGCTGATATTTGTCGTAATTTATGTTCCGTTTGGTGGACAAGATGGGTTTTCATGAAAATTTCGTGAATGGTGTATTTGTGTTTCTTTTTCTCTTCTTTTAGTAAATTGAGGTAAAAACAGATTCCAATGATAGTCGAAAACGGGCCATATGACTTTATTTATTCTTTCAGTATAATTTTAGCTGAACTGGTGTAATTAAAAACAAAAAATACATAATGTTCAGTTTATAGCTAATGCTTTTAATGGCTTCAATAATTTTTGTTTCTGCAAATTGTTCGTATTTTTTGAGACTTTCTGCCACTTTAGTCCGTTCCAATGGCTTAGTCTAACCAAGGACAGGTCCCATTGGTTTCATAATTATTTTTTAGCAAATTTCTCAAGAATTAGTTCGTTATAATTTAAAAAATTTTTTTAGACTTCAAATTATTTGGTTTAAAAAATGCTGTTGGGAAATCCTTCTCTTTGTCGAACTGTTACCTAGTCTCATTTAGGAAGACATCCATCCACTGTATAGTTAGGAAAAACTAAATTTGTGTAAGGTTTTATCTGATTTCATTTTGACGTTGTACTAGGTGCTTTTAAATTTAGATATTGGTTTTGTGCCGTGAAATTTTTGTTTTTGCTTATTCTGTTGTTTGTTGTCTTTTCTCGTAGTCTTTCATTGGCAGATCTCGCGAGCGCTCTAATGAGGCATGGTTTTTAGTAATTCAATTACTAGTTAGGTTTTGTAACAATTTTTTAAAACTCAAACATCTATTTTTTTTTATCTCTTCGTTTGGTTGACAATTAAGTCAAAAATGCAGATGAGCTCGGGTCGGAACATTATATGCGAACGCACATTAACGAGCCTCCTTGTTTACTTCTGCAAAAAATGAAGGGAGTTCAAAATAGAAACTTTCATTGAGGCGTAAAAAGTGTCATAATTTATTCATGTATTGAAGTGTGAAGTGTTCAGGAAATGAACAAACTATTACAAAAAAGCCTTCATATCGTCGTAAAAAACCTAAAATTGTTCATAAAAAGATGTGGCTATATTCTTTCTGTAACTTTATTCTCCAACTGCTCATGGAAAGACATAATTTAAAATAGTAGTCAATTTATTTACAAACATACTTGTCATTGTCAGACTAAACCAACCATCGATAATATATTGCCAAAATCAATGTTAAAGAGCATCGCGGAGGTCAAACAGTCAAATGAGAAACGGAAAAAGCAGCTGTCTAATTGTGTACTAAAATCTCGTTACGAAAGGATGACGAGATTTATTTTTTGTTCGAAGGAACTGAGAAAGCGAAAAAAAATGTCCTGAAAACTCGCAAATTGTGGGATGCGTTGGATGAGATATCTATCAAAACTGCTGTCTCCGAAACAGAGAAGATAAAATAATCAGAGAATGTTTCATCTCAAACAAGATATAGCGAAAACCAAAGCCGTTTGCTGCCGACAGCTCAATGGAAAACATGCCAAAATTAAAGAATAACTAAACACTTCCCTAACTTTTGCTAGAAGTTGAAATTCAAAAACATAGTTAAAATGCCCTCACCCAAACCCGGGTAAATAATGTGACAACTAGCACTTCTTTGTAAAATAGTAACGAGCAAGGATGTCACATTAACAAAAAACGTATGATCTTAAAAATAATTCACTTTGTTCTTCATCCGGTGGCAGCTGCCTAACATTTTGCGAAAAATAAATCAACATCAATGTATAACTACAATTTTAATAGAAAGGCTATTGACAAAAAATATCGTTACATGTAGGGTGTCAAAGTGACTGTCAACAAAAAAAGGAAAACTGAATTGGAAGCTTACTCTACTGTAACTATTGCAACGATTGGCAAGAACAGTCAATTCAGCAGACTGCTGTTGGCAAATAGAGAATTAGTTATGTTTCAGATGACCGCCGCTTAATACTATAAAATGTATCTCAAAAACTCGACTAGCAAATGATCAATGTTCTTCGTTAATCAACTCAGGGGACGAAATTCATCAAAGTAAAAACAAGGAGCTGGCACACAATCATTTTCCGGGACTGTTTTTGTGAACAGGGAAGTCAAAAGCAAATTTATCATCATAAGAGCAGATCTACTCATAAAAAATGACCACGCGTACCATTAAACCCCCAAGTCAAAATCGATACCGAAAATGCAAAATTGATGAAAAAGACAGCACAAAAAAATGTACACCTGCACAACTGGCAATTTTAACAACATTTCGCCAGTAGTTGATTATTTAGCCAATCTTCATCACAGTATAAAGCAACTAAAAATAAAGAATATAAAGACACTCAAAGAACACTTTAAAGACAAAAAAACTGAAAGTGAAAATCCCTTCGGAGATATCTGTTCATTACTTCAAAACGTTCTTACTAATTTTAGTGGAAATCGGTCAACCAGTTAGTCCATTATTTGAAACGTCTACGAAATTTAAGAACAGATTTACATCAAAAACATTTCAGTCAAATTAAGCAAAACAATATCAAGCGGAAAAAAATTTTACAATCCAGCGTGGGAAAATCAAATGAAATTCGTAACGCGCTAGTTTACGTGCTACTGCATTTGAACAACGAAGTCGTTATGGATCGAGAAATATTGAATTAGAAACTTGATTTAACCCAATCGAGTGACACAATGAGAAAGCCATAACTATTCGAGTTTTTTTGAAAAGTTTTCTAGTTTTTTGGACGGCTGATTCTTTCTTCAGGTACAACGTATTTGGTTCTTCATTTAGCGGTAATATGAATCTTAGGGCTTCAAGATCCAAACTTCCTCTAAATTAGCCAAGTAAAAAACTGAAAGATTGGATTGATGAAGCGTAGCCAATGCCAGATACGACAAAAAAATCTGAAAGTCTATAAGACTGTTATTTTATTGGAATCATCCGGGCTTACCACCAAGAGTATTTCAGTACTGAACCTGAGTATCTCCATATTATCTGTTAAAACCAGTACTGAAACAGCTTATTTACATTAAAAAATGTTGGTCATTATGCCCAGAAAAAAAACGCAGAACAGCTATTTAGACGGTTCAGAATAATTTCAGAGTAAAATTAAGAGTGTAAAATTTTCGAAAATGTTGAAACTTGCTGAGCATGTCAGAAAAGCATGCAAAATGCATGCAAAATGGATGCATTTTGCTGTAACGACACGGCCATTTAAAACAGCTACATTCATACTACATACTGTGTGCATACTGCTACTTTCAATGATATTGGATATTTCGGGATCCGTCTGTGGGGCGTTTGGGGTCCGTTCGGGGTGAGTTCGGGGAACGTTCGGGGTGCGTTCGTATAGTTGTATAACCAGAGCAGGTATATTCTCGACCTTCCGGGTCACTTAACAGGTGTACTCACGATGTCCATGTTCACTTTACAGGTGTATTTACGATGTCCCGGGTCACTTTACAGGTGTATTTACGATGTCCCGGGTCACTTTACAGGTGTATTTATGATGTCCCGGCTCACTTTACAGGTGTATTTACGATGTCCCGGGTCACTTTACAGGTGTATTTACGATGTCCCGGGTCACTTTACAGTTGCATTCACGATATCCCGGGTCACTTTACAGGTGTACTCACGATGTCCCGGCTCACTTTACAGGTGTATTTACGATGTCCCGGGTCACTTTACAGGTGTATTTACGATGTCCCGGGTCACTTTACAGGTGTATTTACGATGTCTCGCGTGACTTTACAGTTGCATTCACGATATCCCGGGTCACTTTACAGGTGTATTCACGATATCCCGGGTCACTTTACAGGTGTATTTACGAAGTCCCGGGTCACATTACAGTTGTATTTACAATGTCTCGGGTCACTTTACAGGTGTCTCTAGGATGTCTCGGGTCACTTTACATGTGTATTCACGATATCTCGGGTCACTTTAGAGGTGCGCCTCTTTCTGTGTGCATGCGTGCATGTGTGTGTGTGTACTCATGTACATGTGCATGTGTGTGCATGTGTGTGTGGTGGGTTATGCCTGTGGTGTGATGCTCAATGGTGTGAATATGCCTGTGGTTTGATGCAGAATGGTGTGAATATGCTTGTGGTGTGATTCAGAATGGTGTGAATATGCCTGTGGTGTGATGCACAGTGGTGTGAATATGCCTGTGGTGTGATGCAGAATGGTGTGAATATGCCTGTGGTGTGATGCAGAATGGTGTGAATATGCTTGTGGCGTAATGCAGATTGGTGTAAATATGGCTGTGGTGTGATGCAAAATGGTGTGAATATGGCTGTGGTGTGATGCCGAACGGTGTGAATATGCCTGTTGTGTGATGCAGAATGGTGTGAATATGCCTGCGCTGTGATGCAGAATAGTGTGAAATGCCTGTGTTGTGACCGACAGTCAGCGCTGAAACAGGTTAAAAACAGTGTATTTTAGGCTGACAATCAGAGCTGAAACAATTTTAGAAGAAAATTGTTTTAGGCTGACAAAAGGTATACAATAATGTTAATTAAGCTGATAATTGTATGAAAATTGTAATGGACAGATCAAAATCAGGTAAAAACAGAATACCAATTTTACTCTGAAAAATAGACTGATCAGTCTATATTTTGACATGAACATAATATGTACAAGTGTAAAAATGGCTATATACACTCTATGGATTTACACTGGTTCAGTACTGCAATGCTCTGGATGGTCAGCCCGGGCAACAAATATTTTTGCTTGAACGGACAAAGATGCACAAACGCTTACGTATGTTTTATATTTTACAAAACGTAGAAAAGCAATGCATTTTAATGCAGTCAAATGTTGATACATGACTTTTGTGTGTGAGGCTTATGAGCATGCGAGCCGTTTCGTTGTCTTCTAATATATTAACTTCCTTTTGATGCAGCATCAGATCTCTTTGGTCATGAAGTTTTCGGCTTATGTAGATAGATTTTTTTTATCAGTCACTGCTATTTTCAGACACTCTGCTCAGCAATTGCTTTCTGCTGGAAAAAATAGGATAAAAGCATTTAAATCTATGATGTTCAACAAGGAGGCTCGGTAATGTGCCTTTGCACATAAAGTTCGAGCCCCGTTTTTTTCACTTAATTATCTACTAAATGAGGTGAGATAAAAATTTAACATGTTGTCCAACAAACTAATAATTGAATAACACAATCTATCTTGGACGAGACCTGTCATTAATATGACTACCAGAAAAGACGGCGATAAAAATCAAATATTTACATAAATGAATCACGGCAAAAATTTGTTGTTCATTTTTTCAAAATTATTAATAAACAAACCAAAATGCCATCACACAAAATTTATATCAAAGAAAATTAACCTCTACATCATTAAAAAATATAGGAGTTTTCCGCAATGCGACTTGGTAACAAGTTGACAAGAAATGAGCAAAAGGGCAAAGTTTAATAAAAAGATGCTTTTCAGAAAAGAAATAATGTCAAACTGATTAGAAAAATTATGCAACAACTAAAGTTATTAAGAGTGATTGAGATCTTTCATTAATCAGGATATGTCATGCGACTACAAAACTAACGACAGATACAGGCAAAATGAAACACTCAAATTTTGTACGAAAAAGTGTCCAAGCCAGTAAAAAGTTGAGCTAAATAAGAACACTATTAGTTTTTGATTGCGTTTTTTTCAATTGGCCAAATGACTGCCCATTATTGTAATTTCGTAAAACAAAAAAACCAAAATTAGCGAATATGCACAAGTTACTAATTTTTTATGAAAACCATTTCAGGGGAAAAAGCGTTCTAAAAAGCAAATTGTACTTTATCAGATTGGAGATGTCACTTATCTATAGAGTCAAAAAACTACAAATTAACAGAAACAAGATTGGCAAAGCTCAGGTTGGCAAAGCTCAGAAACAAGATAGGCAAAGTTGTTTTATAAAAAGGATCCCTGGTCCTTTTTATAGAACATTTACTTTCGATTCTCATAGCCAACAAAAGCTTTCGACTACCAAAAAAAAATAATTTTGCAACCACTTTGCAAAATAATTGCGATTTTTATTAGTGAAATTAAATCATAAGATTATAATGTATTATTAAATACGAGCACAACTAAAATTTTTCCCAAACAACATTACGAAACCATAGTGTTGAAGCCTTCAAAATTGCGAAAGAGAAACGTGCCACGAAATTAAATCTCCACTTTTGTCTCCCTCGAACATCATAAAGACTTTATAAAAAAATGACAACACAAAAACCACAAACATTGAAAAATATATAACACTCTCAAAGTACTTGTGAAACAATTTGTCTACGCCATGAAAACATCAGTCAAAACGTTTAACCGACATAAAATTTAGTCTTTGGTACAACAGAAACATAAAATAGATCTTTCAATAACAAGCCTAAGTTATCAAAATGATACAATATTGCAAAAAAGGAAGAAAAAAGACGAAAGCCAGAAAAATAGGGAGAAGTTGAAGAATACTTATCTTTCCTTTGAGAAAAAAATTAATTTGAAGGTCAATAAAACCATTTGCTCTAAATCGATATTCTGTCATTAACTAAGTTCATTTAAAGATCTATAGTTGGCCTTTTAGAGCATTTGTTACCCAATATTTCGCACACAACAACAAAAATTATCATCAAATACAGAGCAAATTAAAAAAAACTCTGCAAATTATGCAAGAGAACGGTATCGCAGTCCTTAAGACCATAAGTTATGAAAACAATAAGAAAAAGTTCAAATACGCATTTTGCAACGTTTTTTTTTCATATGGGTTTTTTAAGTAATGTGATAGTTTAACAAAGAATGAAAAAGGACAGCAAAAATGGACAAATTCGCACAAAAAGCAAAACATTTTGTATGAAAACTCACAGTAACAAAATCAAGGAGCCCTTATTTTAAACCAATCCGCCACAATGATTAGTTGGTGTCTTCTATGAAAAAGTTTTGACTTTGACCTGTTTTACTTAGATAAGCTAAAAGTTGACAAAAATGGGATAAAAAATTGACAAGGTCGAAAAATCATTGACATTTTTTTGAAACCATTACATTCAATGTCATAAGAGATATTAGATAATAACCAAATGCCTTGTTGAAATTCACTTACATTTCACGAAGAAGTCTTTTTGATCTTTGATTGGTTAGACTTAGTAATTTGGCTGCAAAAAGAATAACGATTGAAAGCAAAACACACGAATTCAGTTGAAGTCTACTAAAACTCTTCTTAAAAGCCGTAAAGCCAATTAGGTTCTTTAAAAATAAACTGTATCTGCATTCGGACTCATCTTCAAGTAGATGATAGTTGTCATTAATGGAGCCGAGAAGTGAAATTTTGATCAGTAATTAACATTACACAACAATAAAACCAAATTAAATTGAAAAAAAAAAGCAGCATCAAAATAAAAATTTAATTTGCCCGTCGGGCGAAATGCTCTCAAACGACCTGTGAGCGGTTGACTTCGTCAGCAGCTAGCCGCGGTATAGTGACTTCTGGGCGCTACCTCTTTATCATTTTTCTGAAGACGAAAGTCAAATGGGTCAGACAAAAAATCGGCCTATCAAAAAATTGCAAAAAAGAGACAAACAAGATTAGTAAATTTGCTACAAATTATTTATGAGAGCAGTTGACAATGATTTTCTAAAAATTGCCTGATAGATCCTTTTTGATTAAAAAAACATTTCTACTATAACTCATTGTTAATGAGGATCAGAGATGATGGCATTACGCCACAGAACAGCAGCTGAAGTGCGGCATCAAGAAAAAGAGAGAGAGATAGATAGTGAGATATATATATATATATATATATGTATATATATATATATATATATATATATATATATATATATATATATATATATATATATATATATATAATATATAATTGAACGAAAAAGCAAAGGAAAGCAACCCTAACAGACAGAGATAAAAGGAGACAGGAATATTTTCCATGATTGGATTCGACTCCGCAACTTCTAGTTTTTAAGCCTTGTTAATAAAGAAGTCATATAGAAAAAACTGAAAAAGAAACATCAAAAAAAGTTTTAACTTCGCAGTAAAAAATTTAATTTAACTTCGCCATTTCTTGTCTCGAAAGTTCTGTGAAATAACCCATCTCCGAGACTTGAACACTTTCGTTGGCCAGTAATGGTCGTCGAAAGGTCAAAAAATATAAATAAATTTTGGAAAAAATTGCAAACCTCAACAAAATATTGCTGAAAGTCAAAATATTATTATCTTAAGAACCATTTCATTGTCTCAAGAGTCCATCCGGTATCCCTGTTTCAAGCCTGAAATAGTGAAGTAGTTTCTCAGGCTCATAAAGATCCTCACACTTGTATCATAAAAACTTTCCAAAAGTTTGGAAGGCTTAAGGGTTATCCAAAAATCACTAAAAATGGAGTCATAAAAAAAATGATCACCATCCCCTTAACTCTGGACACTATTCAGCAGCTTATAATCAAGCCTTGGAGGAGTTCCTCTGGTGCCGGAAAAAATCAAAAGCAGTAAAAGACTGCAAATATTTTTAAAAATTGATTAATTTCGTGATCTTAAAATCTTGAAGAACATTCCATTGCGTCTAGAAACTTTGAAAAAACATTTTATTAAACCCTAGAGGAAATTCCATGGCTCTTGTGGCAAGAGAATCGTAAAATATGACGAAAAAAGAAGAAAACTTCAAAAAAAATTGTTTTGTAAAAAAAAATTGCTAAAGCGTGTGATAATAAAGGGTTGTAAATTAATCCATGACCAAAAAAAATTCCAATAAAATATTATCAAACCCCAACGGCTTTTTTCTGACCCTTGAGTTCCAAAAAACTTGAATAATGACTATAAATGTCAAAAAATGAAAAAATAGCAAAAATTATCAAAAAGTATGCTAAAATTTGTGATGTTAAGATCTTGCAAGGCATGCCATTTAACCTAGAAGTTATACAGTGAACCTTTTTAAAACCCTATAGGAGGTTCGTTGGCTCTTGAGGCTGAAAAAATTTAAAAAACGCCAAAAATTTTCAAAAAAAAACATGAAATTAAGCAAGTCTCATCGAAAAATTGCTAAAATTTGTGACATTAAAAATGTCGAAAAACTATTCCATTGCAAATAAAAATTCGTCAGTAACTTATTATCCAATCCCTCAGGATTTCTTCTGGCCTCTGGGTCTAGAAATACCTGAAAAAGGAAAAAAAAATCTCAAAAATTTGAAATAAATGCACGTTTTGTAAAAAAAATTGCTTAAATTGGTGACGTTAAAAAGATGAAGCCATTCTACTACCACTAGAAACTCTGCAGTAACCTATTATTAAAACCCAGAGGAGATTACTTGACACCCAGGGCTGATAAAAATCAAAAAATTTCAAAAATTTTCAAAAAGCTTGAAAACTATTGCAAAATAGTATAAATTTGCGTTTTTAGCAAACGGATGTTCGTGAGTAGCTAGCCTAGGGGGGAGGGGGGAAACCGAGGGCCGATGGGGAGAGGGGTGGTGTTGGGGCAGCACTGGGCTGGGGGCAACTGCGCTGTGGGGGGGTTTGAGGCATTAGTGGGGGGGATGTCTTCAACGTAAGAGCAGCCCTTTACAACATAAGTATAAGTATAAGTCTCCAAAACAGATTGAGTTGAAACAGAGCTGAAAGGCTCTAAGAGCACTTATTGCCCGCTGGGAGCTACCCGTTTATCTTGTTTTTGAGGACGAAAAGTGAAAAGCGTCAGACGAAAAATCGGTCAAGCGAAAAATCGCGTTAAAAAAACGACCGACAGGACTTTGTTTGAGAGCAATTAAAAATTTCTGATTATAAGAATCCATTATGTTGTCAAACTTTACACTGATTTTGACGCATGCCCAGGAAACCAAGCAAATGTTCAAAATTTTGTGGTTTAGACCAATTGTTAAGTGAAACATCTCAAAAACAAAGAAAAACCAATAATGCATTTTGTAAAATTATTGATTTAAATTTGGAAAAAAAAAACAGCCAAGTTTTAATTCCAGAAGACTTTTTATTGGCATTTGAATTTCAACTAGCTCTCTTCTGGAGCTAACGGAGATTGCGTCTGCGATTTCTAGATCTCCATTTTCGGCAAACTTAAACAAAGATAACCAAAAAGGAATATTTTATGCAATTTTTGATGAAAAGTATCTGAATTTTGGAAATGATATCAAAATTCTAAGGCAAAAATCAAATCAAACAACTCAGCAGCGCTCCTCTCTCTCTCTCTCTCTCTCTCTCTCTCTCTCTCTCTCTTTCTGTCTAACGGTAACAAAAACAGTCTACCGTTAAAAATTTTAACTTATTTTAAATTGTATTATGAAAATTGAGCCAAATTTTAGCAAAAACTACGGAAAATGTGAAAAAAAACTGTCGAACATTCACAAAACTTTAATTCTCGATAACTCCTTTTAAAAACAAAATTCGAAAAAATCCATTTTGAAATCCATATTCTAGGATGAACATGCTTTTTAATGATGTCACTCACAACTCTCTACGATGAATATATCGATCGGCCAAAATTGACTGAACAAAAAAACCAATTTGAGTATGTAGTTCCTCCCTTCCCACTAAAGTGGGGGTCGGAACAAAAAAAAATACCACAAAATCAGATATATTGTGACAGAGTGGAGAATGGAAGAGGTTACTCGAAATGTACGCAAAGTTTCTCACCTGAGTTTTGTCATAGCTCTATGCCAGCAATAGAAAAAACTATTTAGCAAAATATTGAATTAAGGCTCATTGTATGAGAGATTATTTCTTTATTGGCATAGTCGTCAATGGCAATATATATCTACACTATTTAAAATATATTTTTAAACTTCGAACTTCTTACAGACGTTGTATTAATTCTATTTTCATTTCTAAGTTACTTTTCATCACGATGGCATTACTTTTAAACGTTGGGGTCAATCAGTTATTAAAGAATATTGTATCTAAATTTTCTGCAATTTTCTGTAAATTTTGGTCCATTATAACAAGTTCAAGCGGATGTGACCGTGAACAAAGCCGGCTATCGTTGGCCACGATACTTTGAATTCCAATACAAACAGTGACGTGGGAGGTCAATAAAGCAAATTTGGTCGGCAATTCTCCCGAAATATACTCGGGAGAATTGTTTGGTCTGCAGTCGTTTTTGTTCATCAAAAAAATTGATATTCTCATCGTAATCAGAAACAGAAGTCGAAGCTTTAAAGTTTTTCTTCTGCAGCAGAGAGAGAAAGCAAAAGAAGAAAATAAACCTTTAATCCATCCTCATCTCACTTTCTTTAAGTTAGTAATTTCGTTCCCATGAATGCCACAAAAATTCTGTAATTTTTTTGTGTAAAATTTTACCGATTTTTTGACCGAAAATTGGTCTTTGAGATAAAGCATCCCTTTGCAAAGATACGTTGGGACAATTGTAGCATTACGATAAAAACTTTTTGTAATATCTTGCACGGAAAACTTGTTCTCTTCACTGAGATGTTCTTCTGTTGTGATGATACTTTTCAGCTGATTATAGATAGACAATGAGTGATGGTGTTGATGACGTTCATTGTGACGTCACTCGTCAGTGGTCATGAAATGATATGCTTGTGAAAACTTTGTGGTTCCGTACAAAACTGTCTTGGCTGCTATTCTGGCTGAGTAGTGTGAGTCTGGAACCAGATCCTAAGCAAACACCAAACACTATAACTTGTACAAATTTTAATAAGCAAAATAAATGTGGCACATAAATTCTATGTAAATTCGTAATGGCTAACTTTGGATATACAGTATCCATTAAAAGTTAATTAATCCGTGCAGCCATGCAGCAAAAAAACCTAAGATTTGACTGGCGAGTCGTTGTAGTATTTAAGGTTTTCCAAGAAATTACGATTTTTAATATGATACGAGATAGCAATAATTAAGAAATTTCATAGGCAAGAAGTATTATAAAGACAGGATATTTGCATCTACAACAGAACTATCTCACAAGTTAACATTACGAGTTGTTTGACCCTAGCGAATTTTGTTACCATACTGGGGGTTATGGACAACGCTCATGAGTTTGCAAAATCTACTTGCAATCTTTTGTAAGTTTGATTCACGTGAAAATTACTTACCTTTAAATCCGCAAAAAGTCAATCTTCTGAATGACTTACGTTGAGAACGCTAAATGACAAATTTTGTACTTTTAAATTCTCTTTGTTGTGAACTGACGTTTTCTCGCCAATAAGTTTCAAAAATCGGCACTATTAGATTTAAAGTAAGTGTAGTTCACAAAGGTTAAAAAAATCATGTGTTAAGATTGGTTGTATTATTCACATACAGATGAATGCAAATGTAGGGTCAAACGACTCGTATTGAAAATATACTACCGGATAGCCCATCACATTCTAAAATCTTAATGGTCATGCTATGTCATATGCAATTCTTATTAATTTTTGTCATAAATGATTTGGATTAATTATTTTTTCTCGTAGGAAAGTTATAAATGAGATTATCTTAATGCAATCAAAAAAGATCGTAAATCATGTATGACAACGGTGACTAAGAATAAAATATGACCCAGTATTTCCGCAAAGTACGTATAAATTTTTAGTAATCATACAGTAATCATTAAAAAACATTGATAGCAACAACAATGCACACTATTTCGATTTGATAATTGTATGAATTTCAGTTGATACTTGCATAACAATAACAGAAGATCAGTTCCTTCCAATTGTTTTATAGTAATCATTGAAGATCATATATGAATAGTGTAACAAACATGACGAAATCTGGTATATTGTACGTAGTCTGACGGTACTTGAATCGGCAAATCATCTATACATACTACTTCATGCTTCCTTAAGGACGTAAGGAACTAATAGTATTACAGTGCTTTCTAGTTCGGAAATTTGTTTTCGATATTTTCTGAGAAATTTCTTTCAAAACTTGCCGAGGATGGCTATTTATTAATGAAACCTGTTATTGCATCCGAAAAAACGGATCTTATACGCTTTTAGAGAATTCTTAAACAGATTACTTGTGAATTCAATTAAACCATACAAGTATTGTACCCCGAAAAATTTTAAGACTTATGTGCTATCATGAAGAAAAAAGCAGGAATTTAAAAAATGGCAAACCGGGAACGCGTTAGCGGTTTAACGATAGAAAAATGTTTCTCTCTTTAAAAATTATTGATAGCTCAACTCCACTTTTGTTCGTTTGATTTAACCCCAATGTGTTTTAAAATCATATCCTTCAACCCCTTCATCATTTAACACCACAATAATTCAACCCTACCAGATTGAGGTGCGAGACGGAATTGATTTCTGATCAGACCGTTCCAGATCAAAATAGTTTCTGATCAGACCATCCCGAGACCGAATTAACCTCGGATTAGAATGATGTGCGCTCTAAAACTTGTGTGCGGTCTAACTGTGCTCGAAAATGTCTCCGATCAGACCTTCCCAGACGGTCCACTGGGTTTCCAGACAGAAATATCCACTCCAGACGTTTTTGCACTCGAAATTACCTCTGGTCAGACTATCGTGCGCCCAAAACCCCTCCTGATCTGACTAATGTGTGCCCCCCGAAACCTCCTCTGATCAGACCATTGCAGTAGAAGTGACCTCTGATCAGACCGAAATCGGATCATTGTGTACACGCTTTTGCAAACCTGGCCCAGACCAAGTTCAAACCTTTTTGTCTTCGAAATTACTTCTAATTGCACTATCGTGCGCTGAAAAATCACTCCTGATCTGACCAGTGTCGCACTATAATCCTCTTTTAATCAGACTCAAGGGTGACCAAAATAGCCCCTAATTATAATCAGGTGCGCTGGAAGAAGTCAGATCAGGGAATGCTTGTGATTATTAACAAAAGCCTTAATATCGCTATAAAAACTTTTTCATAAAATTGAGATTTGCAGTAATATACTCAACTAAGACAAAGCCAATTCTAAGAGTGCTGCCAATGACAAAGGACCACAGCGTTGAAGAAGATTTAATTTGTTTTGTATGACATTGGTGAATCAATGGATGAATTTAGAAAGCTTGTCGTTTAAAAATCTCTTGATCTGCAGTTATTCAAATTTACTTGTAATGAGAACCGGCAGTTGCCATAATCTGGAAACCATGGTTCTGATCACTGACATCTGACTCTAGATGAGTCTGTGATTAGAACGTTACTTTTTGCTGCCTCTTTGCAGAATCGTCTCTCAGTCAAAAAATTGTAAAATTTGAAAGATAAAAGTGCATTCAATATGGTTGTAATCAGAACCAAATGCTCTCGAAAATACCTCTGGTCAGACTATCGTACGCTCGAAAGTCACCCGATCAGGCTAGTGTGCTTTCGATTGGTTCTTTGATCAGACCGTCCCAGGTGGAAGTATACTCCGATCAGACCAAAATTAGACCATTGTCCAGACTTTTATGCGCTGAATCCGATTCCCAGACCCTGTAATTTTGGTATGCAAACACCGCGTGTGCGTTCCACTTGAGTATGATCAGAGGTAACTCGACCTGGGTAAGCTCTCGCCCCCAAACTCTGCGAATTCAACTTCCGAGTATTAAACCCTAAAACTGTTTCCAAAAACCGTACGTAACCCTCATTTTGAATGGTAATTATAACAATTAAATAAAGAACTAAAATTGAGCTGAAATCATAGAGGTGTGAACTAATTGTGGTTAAATGATAGGTGGTGGATGAAAATGGGGTGCAAAGACGGGACACCATTTTTGCCCGTTTTTGTATTTCGTGGATATCCCTAACCTTCAGTTTTGTCTGGCTCTTTTGACCTGGGCATACAATGAGTGGTTCCTCGACTGTGTCTTGAGAGCTACCCTGTTGATGGAGAAGCACCACTAGAATGAACTCTGAAATGTCCAGACCTGGAAGGGTACTCCACTGGACTATGACCTCTGTTGGATCCACAAAGATGACTCTGGTGATCTCAGGTGTCCAGCCAGCAAGATTATTGCCTAGGACAGAAGTTTCGTTGTCTTGATTGGAAGCTTAATTTTTCGACCTCCTATATAATTCTGTATAAATCTTGGTAGCTCTTGCTTAATTCTCGCGTTGCTTGCTTTGAAATTCAAGATTGCTTGCTTTGATTGCAAGCTTAATTTTCAAAACTTGGTATGTCTTGCCTTGTCTTGGCCAAATTTTCCTAACTATATCGCAAAGATCTTGCTTCTCGAACCACATGCAGAGTTCTTGCAAGTCACTTGTGCATACGACAAGAATATCACAAGCATTTTTAACGTTATTTTTTATCAAGCTGTAGCAATTTTCACATCACTGAGAGACAATAACACGATGAGTTATAATTTGTTTTGTTTGAGCCATAACCAAACTAAAGACTGCGCGAACAAGTTTGCGCGATTTTGCAATAATTCCTACGATTCCGAACTTCCTTAAATTTCAACTTTACTAGACTTACTGTTTGGGACGTCTAAGTGGGACGTGATCACATTTCTACTATCTCATCTACTCTGATTTTAATTTTGATTACAGTACAAAAACAAAAATGTTATAGTACATAAACATCCCTGAACAGAACACAACTCCTGTATAAAGATGTTCTTGTTTGGATCCAATTCAAAGCTGCTCAATTTTGAGCATATTTTAACCATAGTCATAAATTGTATATAGGCAAAAAAATGATAAAGATTTTGACCAAATATTGTTCACGTTTTATGCATATTTGATGCAGATTCGTGGCTAATGTTTTCCATACAAAATGCTCTCTATAAGGATGCTACTAGCCGCCACAGTCCTTCACAAACTTTTGATTTATTGTTTCTGTGCAATTTTTCCTTAAAAACGTCAGCTTTATTTTTTATAGTTCTAAACTCATGAGAGAAGAATAATTTATGCTAGACTGTTAATACTTTTACCAAAATTTTATCCCTCACTCATTCTACCAACAAAAATTCTTTGTAAAAATTCTGGATTTTGCTACCTAACGATTTGCATTGTTTTGAAGAAATTTCCTATGAAGTTTCTCAACAAACAACCATGTGTTTTGTCAATGCCTACTTCAACAATGAAAACTCTTCTTTTATCTGATAGCAAATAAAAAATAATTGTAAATATTTTTTATGATGTATGTTCTGTGAAGGTTTCCTACAGCTACAAAAACTGGAAACCCAAATAATAATACTTCCACTTATCCTGAAAAAACTGTTGAAATTGCTGGGCCAAAATCCTGATTATTAAGTAAATTGATGCAACAAAATTCTCGGATATTGTTCATAACGATGATCATGAGAACAAGAATCTTCTAACTGTTGAAACTTTTGCAGTAAAAAATTTTCAGACCAAAGGAGGCTCAGACGCAGTTGAAATTGCAGTATGGTAACATTTAATCATATGTGTTTTATATTACATTGCGAAATTGTGGCTAAGTGTTCCGAGGTGTATCGGTTTTGGTAAGTTAGTTCTCTTTTCGCCAATTGGTGAAGAGCATGAGAAAGTTTTGGCCATGTCGTTGTATAGTATCACAAAAAAATGAATTGCAATTGAATGCTGTGTCATTTAAAAAAAATTAAAATTTAGGCAGTTTTTTTAAAAATGAGTATAGAAAGAGCTGGAAAATCTGGTTTAAAACTAATGCCAAATTTGCAATTGATGCAAATGTCTGCCAGGTAATGCAAAATTTGTAGAAGAAAAGTTCAAAATTATGTCACTTTTGCAAAAATTTGCAAAATTGGCAGGACAATGACAACGCTGCAGAGTAATGTCAACTTTGCAAAAAAATAAATCATATAAACCCACTCCCAACAAAAGAGACTAAATTGTAAGAAAAAATAGTGTATTAATATACGGTTTTGGAGTGTACATAAGTAATTGCAACTTTGGCATTCAGTCTGAATTAGGTTGCAGATTGCCTGTAGCGACAATCAGTTCTGTATATTCAAGAAACAGTCGTCTAATCGAGCAAAATTTTGAATAACTTTCAATGTGTCCAATTTATCTTAAGCCTTGCATCCGACCACCGATAATTTATTCTCTTTGATTTTTGTTTTTTTTACATGCAGCATTGATCTCGTTAATGATATCGTACCCTGTCCGCCCTTTTCTGTTGAAAAAAATGTATTATTTTTCCTTTTTACCACATTAACCCGCAAAGGCTGAACTGAATTGCATTTAGCTGTTTTTGTTTCGTGCAAATCCTCAAAAATTTTTCTAATAATTTTGAGGAAATGCAGAATCCAGTTACCGAATCCTGTAAATCAATTACACATTATTGAAATCCACAATATTTGTTTCTTGTTTCTAAATTCCATGGTTTTCTAGCTAATTATACACTTAATTGTAATCGAATTAAATCGTCGGTAACAACAGGTATCAAATTTGAGTTAGAATTTGGAGAAGTATCTTATTTATTTCAAAATTTTTAGCGTAAAGATTTTGCGGCAAAACTTTTTCAAACTTAGTTCAATTAAAAACAGAACCAACTAACGTCTGGCGAATCGCTCTCAAACAACCGGCGAGCGGTTGGCTTGGTTAGTAGCTAGGTTTAGTGAGGTTTAGTGAGGCTTAGAGAGGCTAGCACGGTTTAGTGAGGCTAGCTTTAGCTTAATTGAAGGGGCGTAATTGAGCGCAGCGGGGGGATGCATCGGGGGCTAATGGGGTAGCAACAGTGGGGGGGGGGGGGTCAATCTGTAAGAACTGCCCTTCGCTTCAAGTATAAGTCTCCAAAACAGATTCTGTAAATCGCATACTTGAAAACTAGTGAGCTGAAAAGATCTAAGAGCACTTAATGCCCACTGGGCGCTACCTGTTTTTCCCGTTTTTGAGGACAAAAAGTCAAAAGCCTCAGACGAAAGATTGGTCAAGCGAAAAATTGCATAAAAAGACCGACAGGACTAATATAATTGTTAAAAACTTCGTTTGAGCGCAATTAAAAAGAATTGCATTTTGCTCAAAAATGTAATTCAGACAACGAGTTTTGTAGCCTGGATTCCGCAACTCTTTAATTTTCTAATTTTGTGGAGTTCGGTTGCTTATTTTTCTTTAAATAAGCCTAACTTATGAATGGAATTCAATTCCAAAAAAATCCAATGTATCACTATAGCAATATGGATTTCAGTTACAATCTCAGACAAATTTGACCAAGGTAATTCAGGTCTGCCTCTGCGGTGTAATGCATTGGGTGATTTAAAAAACAAAAAAAAACAAACATAATTCTCAAACCTGACTATATAATAGGTCAGGGTTAAATGACTTGCTGTAGTTTAAATTCCAAAACAATTTGCAACAAAATACTCAATTTAGCAAAATTTCAATGCTCTTGCAATACTCTGTATTTTACAAGACAGTCGATCTTTCCAAAAAAAATGCAAATCAGTGTCGGCAGAGTTCGTCGATGTTAGCTTACCTTTGGTTCTCAAATGACTGGGTAAATTCATCTAGCGTCCACTGCAGTTTCCACAGTTATAGTGCTGTTAAATTCAGGGTATAGTAGAATGAACTTGGGCAATATAACTGTCAGTAACAAATGGGCTATAGAGCGTCTGTGTAGTCAACTGAGGTCAACCATACGCAATCAATCTACATAAATCAGTTATATAACACCTCTCTCGTATGTTAACCTCAACAATAACACACTTTCCCTCACCCACACGCTAGTTTTTCAATTTCCTCGTCCAAAAATATGTGCACGTGTTTAACTGTCAATAAAAAATGAAATCAAATTTTCACCAGAAAAATAATCGATTTCTGGAAACAAGCAATTTCGGTAAGTTCGGATACGGCAGAAATTTAATGATGATAGAAATGGCAGCTTTGATGACTGGAATGGATAAAGTTTTTTTCTAATTTCTTTAATTTTTTAAATTATGACTTGCTGCTTGTTTGGAAAGAAATCAATGCAACTCAAATTTTGTTAAATTTTGACCTACTAAATAGTTAAATTTAAGAGTATCTCAACTGTAGGAACAGTGAAATAAATTCAAGTACAGGTTAATTGCGGCGAATGACAAACACAGGTAACAGGTAAATTTTCAGTAGTTGTGGTGATTGAATACACTCTCAAAACGGTAAAATTAAAGGTCAAGATTTCAAACTCTTTGAGCGTAATGCTGAAATTGATTTTGAGAGAAGCGGTCGCTTAAAATAGCAAAAGCTTGACAGGGCGGAGGGGAGGTGGGTGATTTTTGAGGGTTCAGTATTCTTGGTCTTTTTTCCGCCCAACTCAAAATGTCACAAAAAGGACATTCCAATTCGACCCAATCTGTATCGGTTGTCTAATTTCGTTGGGAAAATAAAACAACAGGGAATTGAATAAAATTTTCCCTGCTTTAAAAACGTTCAAGTGAAATTTTCATAACACAGTTATCAGAATTTGTTACCATAACATAACGGCTTTAAGCAGGAAAAAATACAATGTTGTAAACGCTGACGCAGTTAAGTGTTCCCATTTTGTAGTTTTAATTTTTATTACATAAAATGTTTCTGAAATTGCTTGGGATAAATTATCGATTTTGGACGCTTTTACTTCAAGTAAGGCTGCTATATGAATAAGCAACTTTTGAATGTAAATCTGCGCCAGATTTAAATATATTTGCAGCTTTTCAAAATTGAGATTGATTGAAGTTTGTAAAAGAGGGAATATTGGAGAGGTACATTAAAGTTTGATACATCAACTTAATCGATAATATTGATTAGCGGCGGTGAAAAAAATCAATCAAAAAGGTGAACAAAATATGTGCACGTCAGTAATTTGTGTTGAATTCTTTTATGGTTACACATGAACACGTTTTGTCTTTACCAAATTGAAAGGAACCAAAATGCGAGGAAAGAAAAAAGGGAATTATCAGTAAATGTTTCCTTGTATTCTGCTTTGAAAGCTCTATAATTCCCTTTAAAAACCCGAAAGCTTTTAGGAAGAAAAAAGATTAAAGGCTTAAAGTTGTTCCTCTGTTGCCAAATTGAAAAAAGTGGAAAAGCTGATCAGGAATAAAAAGGGAATAAATTGTTTTCCAACTTGGTAAATTATCATCTCAATTTCATCGGATAAAAGATTTCCTCAGCAATTAGGCGCTACAGGTTATTTTTACTAACAAATAAAAAAATTGAAAATTATGAAAATTGGAATTGGTTCACTGGTGATCCATTCTAGGATACAAAACAATGTCAAAAACCAACTAATTCAACTTGCTTGAAAGTGTTGCAAATTCCTCAAAATTAAAGGAAAAATTAATTCAACACAACGCCGCTTGCTGTTAATGATTTCCAACAAACTCCATTAATATCATGGTGACCTCTCTTGGAGTTAACTTGGAGCGAGTTCTGCAAATAAGAGGGAATTATTGTTTACAAATAAATGCGAAGCTCTTCACTTGGCTATTTGGATTTTCCAAATATTTTGAAATTTTGTGCAGAATTGCATGTTTTTGTCATTTTAAGAACATTGCTTTTAGCAAAACTAAATCACAGCTTAATTTCCAATTCGAATTGGTTAGTGATACTTAAAACTGTGAGACAATTTTGTGCCTTCTTTTATAGAGCACCTCGACTCAATAATTTCTGGATAAAGTTACTTCATGCAATATCTAAGAAAATAAACTGAAAACTTCTTCAATTGCCATATGTTGTTTTCTGTTCAGCCCAAGTTTAAATTTTTGTGAAGACAGGAAGAAAAAAATCAAAGTTTTTTTTTCATGAAAGAGAAAGAAAAGGCGTAATTTCAACAAAAAAGCCTAATCTAAAAGAAGTGTTATTTCAACTGTACACTAAACGGGCAGAGAATTTTTTTCATCACAAGGAAAACTCTAAACAAAATCTTTAGTAAGGCACACGGACGGAAAACGTGTCTAAAAGAACTGGTTTATCAAATTGCTGTTCTTATTAATGAAATTTATTTCGACGCAATGTTGACTTTGAGCTTATATAATTTTTTTGTAACATTATTAATTCTTCAGTTTGAATACTTTGATCTGCCTTAAGATGGCAATATTAGAAAAACTGCCATTAATTAGGAAAGTACGCACACAATAATTTTGCAAACAGAGTCTGAAAAAGAAAATTTTATCAGAGAAACAAATTATCATCTTACATCGGCATTTTTAGTTATCAGAAGTTGCCGGAAAAAATTTTGCGTAATCTGATCTGAGCCCTTACTACGATTGCGTATAAAAAAACTGGCCTTTCAGTTTATTCTGCTGATAAATACTGCTCGCTGAACTACTAAAATAGGTTTAAAAAAGGAACAGAGTTACTTTATTATTACAATTTTTAAGTGATTATCAGTTTTTTTGAAGAAGTATGTAGAATTGAACGCTCGTAAAAACTTTATATTCGAAAACAACCTATTGATGTTTTGACCAGTTAGCTATATCTCCAAGTAGATAATTTTTTCTTCTGCCATTTAATTTCTTTACATTCTACTGTTTTTCAAAAAAGTTATTTTTGTTTCTGGTTCGAAAATTATTGGATGTGCTTACGCTTTTATGCTTTTCTCACTTTTCTCAATTTGTTTGCAATTTCAAATATTTTGAACAAAACATTTCATCGTGTTCATTGTCAACCCGAGAGATTCGTTGAGAAATTAAAAACACTGAATCATTCTTTACTGCTCCTTATTCTATTTGAATTAAACATCTGAGACAAAAAGTATAGACGCATTGACCATTTATATGACAAAATGATTTTTCTTTGGAATCATCTTTTGAAATTAATGAACGTCAAATCATGAAGCATGCAATACAAAAATGTTCTTGAATTATGATTAAGATTAAAAAAAGCTCAATTAAAAACAATTGTTCATTCACTAAGCTTTCCCTTTAAAAACATTTGTTCATTCACTAAGTGTTTGCAGTTTTCACTGACTTCCCTTTATACCAATTAGACCTGTTTTCTGTTGAAAAATTTAAAATCACCAAAGTTTTGGCAAGTGTTCTTGACCGGATTTTCTTCAAAAATTTTCGACAATTTCAAGCACTGATTCTATTTTAGGAGTTCAAGAAAATTTCATGTAGCAGCATTTAGCGTCATTGATGAGCAATCGAATTTCGTTCTTATGAAAAACATATTCAAAAAATTTCAGGAAATGACAATAGAAGTTCTGGCTATCTTTCTCGTTTTTATTGCGAGTATTTTCGCTGACACAAAAGATTATAACCCATCAAATATTAAAAAAAAACTAAAAGTATTAGAAAAAATTCCTGGAAATCCAATTTTTGTATTATGTAGGTAATTAACGTAAAGCAAAAACACGTCTTTGCTATTTTTAGCCGACGCGTTTAAATAAATCGTTTAAAGGAAGCATTTAAAAATTACAAAAGTCTCATTAAATTTCAATAAATTTAATCGCTACCATATTTGCCATATTGGAATAAGAAAAAGACGAAAAACGGTAGCAGTAGTGTTGTTAATAACAATGCGTGTTTGAAATGTAAAAATAAGAGTCAAATATATGAAGTCATGAATTTATGGGCTTGCCTTTTTCAGCCATTTTAAACTCAATTAGGAGACTGTAAGAGTTCTTTTATTTCAGTTCACTTTTCCTTCATCACTACTATTGTAACATTGTGCTGCTGAATAAACACCTTCTATGTGTGTGTATTAAGGAATACTGAGGAAGAAAACTACAACTTATTAGCGTTTTCTTTTCCGGTTTTTATCTCGCCGCCCACCTGGTTGGCCGCTGTCCACTTTTGACGAAAATTAAAATGTTTTTTATGGGAGTTTCTTGAAGTTTTCAAAAAATTCAAACAATCGAAACAGCGCTCCGTTTATAAACTTTCTAAGTTTTCAAAAAAAGTTAAAAAAAATGGAGTCAAAAATGTCAAGGAGTCAAAATTCTTTTGAGAGAGCATTTGTTATCCTGTAAAGATAACAGAGTAAGTTATATGGCTAAAAGGTGATCGATAAAATATTTTTGTTAATAATTGTAATTTATACAAAAATTTTTGAAGGCGAATTTGCAGTGCTAATTGTTTCCGAATACTAATACGTTTCCATTATTATTATTATTATTATTGATTTTCAACTTTTTTACGATTCGACACTAATATTTCATCAAATTCTGTTGATGATACCTGTCTAACCTTTATAGAAATTTATTAAAACAAAAGGAAACACACACACAAGTTGCAATTGAACCCAATTTTAACAATTTAATCTTTTACCGAAAAGGAGTCTAATAGGAATCTCAAAAATTGCATTTTCACCTTCTATCGGCACTCAAGTAAATACTCACACTTAAACTTGTAACGAAAAAAATTATTACAAGTTTTTGCTACACGGAATACACTAAAATTAAGCAACTTTTTCATCGTCGTACGAATTTCCATAGCTTTCTAACCGGTACAAGAGAAATTGCCATAAGCAGCTTCCAATATTCGGCTAAGTTGAAAATGTTGCGTAATTCGACTTTTGTTGTTGAATTTGCGGCACTTCTTTACCTCCTAATTTCATTCCGCTTATTTTTGCAAAACGACGCTTGCTCTCTTGTGAATTGGGCTGAGAAAGAGAAGACTGTAATAAAGTCGAATTCATTCACGGAAATTAACAAAAATCATTTTTCATCTCAAGTGGGACAAGAAATAAGCCAACTGTAATGAGTGTGGAAGGTAGCACTATGGGGAGGACATAAAACACGTGAACAAGGCTATGAATTTAAATTGTGTTCATATTTGTTCATAGCCGGCATATCGAACTTCTTAATATTCACGATATATATCACGCATTTCTATCGTAAGTCCACTATGGAATTCCAGGAAAAAGCGCCAAAATAACGCGGAGGCGAAAATCAGCAGAAAACAAAGCTATATATTTTTAATAACGTTTGCATTTCTGTTATTGATTTTCAACATTTTTACAATTCGAGACTGCGCTTTCCATCATTTTAAATGCACTTTATAAACAACCCCCATATTAACGCTGCAGTCTTTAGCATAGAAATAAAGATAAATTTCTCTAATTGGTCGAGTAAATTTTGAAAGAAAAAATTCCGCAGTATGAATTTCCTGATCCTCTTCTACATTAGTATAATTTAGGAGCCATATAAAGAGTCTATTTTTCTGTCGAGCCAATTTTGGCCGGCTGATTTGTTTTGTTAGGGAAACGAAAGTGGTAATTGAAAGGCTCTTGAAAAAACTGCTGAGAGTTGATTAACTAGCAATTTGTCTTTCTTCTGAAGAAATCGAGGCTTCTAATTTTCAATAGAGGCGTCCAGTTTTCCTTTTCTCGGTTTATCAGGAATCGAATGCGTTTAGATGTCCAAAATGAGTAAGTAACATAGAGGCTTAAAAATCTAAAAGATAAGTCTCTTTCCTAGTAACGTACAAACGAAGTTATAAAAATGCAATAAAAAAGCAATAAAGTCTTAATTTCTTCATTTTTATCCAAAATATAACAATTTATATTTCCTAGACAATATCTATGTTCAAAAAATATAGATACATCGTTTTTTTGTAACACAAACTTTGCTCAGAATTATTGAATTACATAGAGTAACATTTTGAGCGAAAACAAAATATTTTATAACTCCAATAAGAAATATTTTTACCGTTAACGGAGAATTCATGTAATATTTTTTAATTAATCTGTTGAAAAAAAGTTTTGCTACCCAATTAAAATTTACATCTAATATAAGAAAAAAATATGAAAATTTACAGCTCACATAGCAAAAAATAGAGCTCTCTCATCTAGAAAAACACACACTATACTTATCCTAGTCCAGAGCACATGTTTCTTTTGCAAGATCATGCAAGACAATGGCTTGACTGGCTTGCAAGATGATTGGCTATCTTGAAAATTGTTACAAGGTCGTTTCGAGCTATCATTTGTTGCTACAGTATTATATTTCATTTTGTGCCGAAACTGTCCAAAAATACAGTTGCATGTGTTATTTAAAAAAACTTTGAAAAAAAATTAGCTTAACGATGAATAACTTAACAGTAGATATATCAAAATAAATCAATAGACATATGAAAATGACGTTAGATCAATTTTTTTCAAAAAAGTTATTTTATTGGACACAATAATCCAATACTAAAGATTGCTTGCACGTTTTCCGATCTCAATATCTCTATTGAATTACGATATGAATCACTAATTGTTACTACAGCATCGTTTAAAATTCAAAACTGAAGCTGCATTGTGTGTAAATCCTTGCAATATTGAAAAAATCCCAAAAACAACAAAATAATTTCAAGCTGGACAGGTTGCAAATGCTTGAATGTTTCAATATACATGGTTGTCTTGCAAAATTAATGCAAGACTACTGGTTATCTTGCCATTATAATATAAAACTAGCTGCCACAGTGATAAAGTAAAGCAAACTAGCAAATCAGAAGATTATTTTGCGTCCAAAGCTTTTAACTTTCAAATGCATCTCTTATTTTTTGTGAAAGTTTCATTTTTTTCATTTCTAATAATTTTCATGCAAAATTAAGATATGCAATTTATTGTAGATAAATTACTACAAGCAATTTCGTGTTGCAAAATTGATGTGTATATAGCAAAACAAAGTTCAAATTTGATTGTAAATGAGAGAATGCACTGGAGAAAAAAATAAAATTTTTAGCAGAATTCAAATTTTCGTTTTGAGAAATCAAGCGATTGCGTCGGTAATGCTTCCATGAAAAATTATATGCATAATACTTTTATATACACATCTTAATAGCAGTCACAGATAAGATTATGATTGATAGAAAACAAGAAATAAAGAAAGCACAATAAAGATAGCATTAAATGGATGAAACACGGCGATGTTTTAGCTTTTCTTTAACCTTTTCTTAACTTTCATATTTTCTTAATAAGTTTGTCCACCAAATAAAGATGCGGATTCTGCTAGTGCTCTTCCTTTCGATTATTCAATATGTCTAATGACTTCACGTATGCTTAGCATCGCATCGAGTGTCACAATGAAAATTTAATAAATTTCACAACATTTGAGTTCAAATTGTCATTATTTTTTCGCAAGCCAGTTAATTTTTGCTATCAATTTTTATCACTCAGCAACAAAAATCTTCCTATTGCATAAATGAAGACAATCATTTCTTCAGTTTTCTTTTCATTTACTTTAACTATTAGTGTTTTCAGCGATGTCACAATCAATTAGAGTGGAATATTGGGCAGAGATCGATTAAAAACAAAGAGTCAAATTTTGAAAAAAAAAACAATTAGGAAGGAAAGTAAAAATAAGCCGTCTTTCCAGCCTCAGATTGCTGCAGAAACAACAGTTATGGCTTGGTCATTTTTGATTTACGCAATTGCAGTTCTAACAAAAAAGCAATTATTTGCTGTTGTTACAAAAGCCTATACGTTTATTGATCACAAAGCAAATTTTTAGCTGAATATAAAACCAATTTCCGGTTTAGAAAAAATAAAATTGAAGGAGATTCGAGGAGATAACAAACGAGATTTTGAATGAGTTTTGTCGCATTCTTGTTTTCTCCTCAAGAACTATTATGAATAATTTTTTCTCATAACCATTCTTTTCTTCTGGCTCTTATATGAAATGATGAATTGTGTCCATTTAGCATCATCAAAACTATTCATCCACCTCAAAACCTTTGTTCTTGGTATTGCTCACAAAAATTGCCTTAGGTTCACAGTTTTGACTATGCTAAAAAACATTTTGGCTAATATATGATAAAATGTTGGCTGACGTCACGATATTTCGACGCACATTTTTCCAAATCTTGTGGCGCATATTCTGAACAACTACAAAAACTGCCAACGTTTTTGTCCCTTTTTAATTTCCTTTCTCATCATTGCTTTTGAGAAAGCAAAATTAAAAAGAACGAAGTAAGCATTCGGTTTTCTCATTGTGTATAAATGAAATCAGCATTTTTCTTTTTCCTTGAACAATTGCGCTATATGAATTCTCAAAAAAATTCTAAGAAATGGCTTCTGGAGCACGTTGACCCTATGTGCAAAAATTTTATAAATGCTCCTTTACATTCCTGAAGCTACTTACACAATTTAATGTAATCATTTATCAATTGTGATAAACTAAAAAATTAACAAATCTAAAAAAAACCATCAAAAGGCAGTGTTTTATTTTCCAAAATATTTCTCAATTTTATTTAACTGATTTGTTGAAGTACTAGTGAAACGCTGTGGGATACCTATCTCATTGGTAAAATTCAACATTTCTGGTTTTTCAAGAAACAAAGCAAAGCCCCAATTAGTGTTAACATTATTTTTCAATTTTAATCTTTTTCAAAGATAACACGTCCAACTTTGGGGGACATATTATAAATTAATGTATAGGAAACCAAATTAATTAAGAATCCCTTCTCCAATACTTTTTGTTTTACTGTTGAATCCCGTACCGGCTTCTTTAAATATCTGAAAAATTCATGACTGAGTTTAGCAAACGCTTCCGAAAAAAAAACAATATTCAACGCTTCTGCAATTTTCAACTTCAGAAAAATTATCACTGCTTCCAATGGTAAAAAAATTCAATTTACAGTACTGAATTTTCAAAAAAAAACAGTTTTTAAAATTAATTACGGAAAACAAAAGGATGCTTTTATTTTCTTAATTACAGTTGGCTACTTTTTTCAAAAGCTTTGAAACTATTATCCATCTTTATATGTAATTTTCATGCAAAGTTGAAGTCCCCATTTTAATACTACCCTAGTTGAGCTTACACACCAATCTTGTAAGATCTTGTAAGAATCTTGCAAAAAGTGCTTATCTTGTAAGATCTTGCAACCACACGCTTATCTTGTAAGATCTTGCATCTGCACGCTTATCTTGTAAGACATCTTGTAAGATCTTACAACATAAGCGTGTGTAAGCCTTCTTGTGAAACTTGGCTATCTTACAAGATGTCTTGCAAGATCTTACAAGATAGGCGTTTTCTGAAGACATCAAAAAAACTAAGAAACTAAAAAAAACGGAAAAAAACATACTAAAAACTTTGTTTTGATTGTTTAACTAAAAGTTGTGAATTAAAAGGCAAAATTATGTTAAAAATTTTGGTTCCAATGGAATTTTTTAGTTTTGCACCCAAGTGTTAATAGCCGTGAACAAACTTGGTTGCTATTAATATTTAAGAAAACCGCTGAGACAATTATTGGAAAATTTTTTTTCGAGTAGAGTAATTCAAATACCTTATTTACGGTGAAGTTGATATGAAACTTCTTGTTCAGGCCTGATAGCAAAATTGATTTCCGACAAAAAATTTAGACCTTGATTTTCTGCTTTAAGCTATGTGACAGCCTCAGTAGAAGTGCCGTTCTGCAATAGAGCAAGATTACAACGGATTGGAAGGTCGACAAAATCGACCATTTACGATTTTCGCCAGGTGCGTAATTAAACAGTGAAAAACGTAGTATTATCGCAATGAAAAACGTATTATTGAATTTTTGTAGTAATTATGCGCTCTATCACTATCAACTGGTTATTGTCTGTTGGTTTTCGGGGTACTTGCTACCTAATATGGTTTTAAAATGAATAGAGTCACAGAAACGTCTCATTCAATGAAAAAAAGTCGAACAAAACGTTTTATATCATAAGCTGCAAAGCACTGGGGGCTTTTTTGTCAACTTTTTTAGTGCTTAATAAGTAATTCACACTTTGTGTGGATGTAATAAACCATTAAAAGGATCATTTAAAAACTTTTTTCGAGACGAGCAATTCAAATACCTTATTTTCGGTGAAGTTGATATTAAACTTTCTGTTTAGGCCCGAGAGCAAAATTGATTTCAGTCAAAAACATTTTAGACGCAGATTTTCTTCTTTAAGCCAATTGACAAGCTCAGTAGAAGTGCCATTCTGCTATAGAACATGATTAAGTCCCCGGTGATTAAAAAAGACTATCTTGCAAGAATCTTACAAGAGAAAACGCGTATCTTGTTAGATTCTTGTCGGAAAAACGCCTATCTTGTAAGACTCTTCAAGAGAAAACGCCTATCTTGTAATATTCTTGCAAGAGAAATCGCCTATCTTGTAAGACTCTTACAAGATTACATGCCTATCTTGTAAGAGTCTTACATTTAACTCCTATCTTGTAAGATCTTGTAAGAATCTTGCAAGACTCTTGTAAGATTATACAATTTGGTACAAGAGTCTTGCAAGATTCTTACAAGATCTTACAAGATAGGCGTGTAAGCTCGACTAGGGTACCATTTTAATAGACATTTTGTGCCTACATTTATTGGTTTCTTGAACGTTTTTTGGGGCCTATGAAAAACTCGCGACTAAAACACGTATTTAGTTTTTTTTAAAATGCCACCAGTCTAAAAAGTGACATTAACAAAGCACATTTATCTAAATAACTCAATGTTTCATCGACACTTTGTATGTTAATTTATAGCCTCTACTTATAGCTGTCAGATTTATCAAACAAAAAACAATTAAAAAAATTGTTTTAACGGTGAGCACCCCGAGCACGTCATGTGCTTTTTCATTTCTTAATGCAGGAGGATATAACAACAATTTCCAATTATTCTACCCTTCCCCAATTTTGACGACTTTGATCGGTGATCAGCATTTGTTGAAAATATAAAAGCTAATATTTCTTAGCTATTTGATATTTGCCTTGCGTCTGTGGATACTTTCCTAAGATTAATGTCTCTGCTTATTTTGCATTAAAATCGAATAACTATTTTATTTAGACACTTTTCTATCTGACTTCTTTCTTTATATTTCTATTTGTATTTATTTTTAAACTGCAATTTCTTCAATTTTGGGTTATTGACATTTCAGTTCTTGTAACAGCGGTTATAGCAACGAAGACGTCAGTTTATAATTGCATAGACTTGTTTCTTAAGGCCACTGCAAGATAACGAGATCGTTCAATGAATTGGAATAGAAACTGGAGTTGTGAAAAATTGATTAATTTCCATTAGCAGAACACCCTTCAACCTATCAATTATTTTTTTCAATGCTTACTTTAGCAGTAATGTTTTAACTTTCATATTAACTATCTTGTAGGGTTTTTGCTTAAGAGTGGGTTGTCTTGAGACGTGTAAAATCCGCTATCAATTTTCACTTCGGCAAACTCATTTGAATTTTGGAATTCAAACTGTGCAAAAGTTTTTCATGATTCAAAAAAAACAAATTCTACAAAATGCAATTCAGCATTCTTTAGCGTAAGAATCATATAATTATTCCATTTTTTTTAAATGAGCATGTTACACAACGCAAAAATTGCTTTAGTTTTTCTTGATGTCTCCTTTAATGTCTTTAAGTTATGCAATTTTGGTGCTATATTCAATCGTCGGTTTGCATGCATCAATTCAGTTCCTCAAAAAAAATCAAAAAATTATTTTCTGATTAATGTTTATTTTGAAAAACAAAAAACATTCATTTACAGTTTTTAGTTTGCTATAATACTCATCAAAGTATTGTTGGGGAGCCGTTTCTGCTGCATGACGCTGCCAGAAGAGAAAATTTTGCTTTTTACATGTTAAAGCACCATGAAAAATTGTATTTAAGATGCTGATTAATTCTGACCAATTCAAAAGTCAATTGGAAAACCATTGCTGCGAAGCATAAGCACAATGAATACAGTTGACTTTTAGTAATAAGATTGATTAAACAATCCCCGGATCTGAGTGCCATAGAATTTCAGTACTGAATCAAAAAAATTTCCTTATGATTTTTTCTATTTCAAGATTTCTGGACAGGGCATAATATAGCCTGATATTTTTAAATTTCGGAAACTGTTTTTCATTTGTTTCTTCTCAGACTGAATAGTAGCCTGAATTTGGTCTGCACAGAATAAAAATTTCGTGAGTCATGCACTGATTTTTTCTGGACAACTAAAAACCAGACTGATTTTGTCTTGACATAAAGACGTTCAGCCTATTTTTTGTGCAACGAAAAACGTTGAACTGAAGAAAAAAGGTCAATTTAAAAGAGTACATAAGCTGAAATATTCATTCAAAATTGCAGTTTTTGATAAAATTTATTTATTTTTACTGCTGAAATATTCAGTTCAAGCTGTTGTTCAGTTCACTCGATAGGGGAGGGCACGATTGTTTACCAATAGTCACTGTTCACACATATTCCTCACTGGATTCTGTGATGGATTATTCGCTGGATTCTTCACTGGTTCTCTCAGATATTCCCCACCTTGTCACCCGAGTTGGGACAGCCTTCAGTTTCATTCACGGAGTTCGGGGGCGGCTGTAGCGCGTTGTACCTGCTCCAACAGCCGCCAGATCGACCATTACATGCCGTCAAATTCCTCACAGAGATGCGTCTGAAGCTTCATGTGTCACGAATTTGAACTAATAGTACAAAATACGTCCAAATTTGCATCAGATACATCTGAAATGATTGAAACGAGCCAAGAAAGGTACCGATGAGGGAAACCAGGAAAATACATCACTGCTTTAATGATTTAAAAACAAATGTGACAAAGTTACAAGTTCACAAAGGTGATGTAAACTGTTTACACAGAACTCACATAGAGCTCACATAGAACTCACATAGAGCTCACTTAGAACTCATAGAACAAATGAGGATAAGGAAGAGAGTTGACTTTGCCAATCAACAGCTTCTTACAAATTCTTCCAATACGGCAAGGATTAAAGCCGCTAGATGTCGATATCCCTCGCCTTCAACATCAAAATGACTATCATAAGCATGAAAATCATTGGGTTTTATAAGCTTTGTTTTTTTGTAATGAACAACTTTTCGCTCAAAGAAATATTGTTAGTTGCAACCAACCGAGGATCCAGATCACCATGCCGCATATGCCCAGCAAACTTCACCCTGGATGGCCTGATGGCCTGTTTGAACTCTAAATATTTTTGCCGAATATACCCAATTTGTTGCGTTTTTACATCAATGTCACCAACAAAAACTAACATATGAGTAAACTCTTGTGCGAAGTCCAACAAATCGATAAAGTGTTCGCTCCGACGTCCACCGTCTCCCTTGTACTTTGCTCTGAAAAATTTAGTCCACTTCAATTTTAAAAAAATGCAACAAAAAATTTGAAATTTTTTGAAAAGTACCCGAAAATTTTCATAGGCTCGTCCTGGTATAGATATTGCTGCTCTCGCCAAGCACAAGAAAACTCGTCTAAAAGAAACAAAAAAAGCAAGACATGACAAACTTCAAAAAGAGAATTGTGTTTAATAGAAAAATCCAACATTCTGTTTTTTCTCAAAAAAACTCAATTTTTCACGAATAAAAAATGTTTAAAGTGAACTAAATGTTTCTGGGTTTTATCTGCACATAATGCGAGATAAATTTACCCTTAGGTCACTCTGATTCAGTACTGATTTAACGTTTTGCCATTGGATTGTAATGTATCAGTTCTGAAAGGCTCTGACACAAGTCTCCGGGTAATGAGCTCTTAGGATGAAAGATGGTTCTCTTACAGTCCACCAGTTCCGCTTTCTTATTATTAGTAAATTTTACTTCGCTCGGAGAAATCATGACGGTCAACTAGCTCGTAGATTTGATAGGGGTAAAATCTACCTATATGGAAGGCACTTAAGTTTAACTACTATACGTTTCAATATTTTTCCGCAAAATTTTAAGCTCGCGTGAAGTTTTTACAAGAATGATTTTGTTTCAAAATCCCGTTCTTTTTTCAGTACATAACAGATATTGTATCGCCTTTTTAACACTTTGCGAGACACTTCATCAAGCATGACACTAAGAAACTTTTCAAGTTTCACATTTAGGAAATTTTACCAGAATTTACACAATGAAAATTAGCAGATCTCAAACGAAAAAATTGTCCGTTAAAATCCCTCAAGATAATAATCTTTTCATACAAAGCAGTGATCGGGCACGATCTAGTAAAACCTCGGCCATAAAAAGTGCTTAGTCAAAAAGATCTTACACCAGATACCTTTTGCAACATTTGGCGGTATATCTCAAACTGTAATCGACATAAAGATTGACTTATTTAATGAGCCAGCAATTCAAAAAAATATCAAATATAATATGAGAGCTAATTTTTTTTGGTGGAAACCCAACAAATTGCAAAATGAGAGTTGAAATAGAAAAGTTGTGTTTCTGCTGTACTTTTACGCCATAAGCAATGGGGCTCCAGAAATAAATTCAAGATTGAATTGAGCTTTGAAGAAAAGCGTTATTTGTTACGATAAACGGTTGAAACACAATAGAGAAGAGAGTAACAAATTAGATATATTTTGGCGTCTCGAATATGGAGAGAAGAAAAAATGTAATCAAATTGCGAAATCAATTAAGATAAGCGTGAACAAAAGATTCTTTCAATCCCCAGTTTACAAAAAATATATCACACTTTTCGTAATTGAATTGGAAATGGATTATTCTGAATGGTCTTCAAACATATCTCAGCCTGAATAAATTACGCGAAATTCGAGTTCAATTCATATTTTATATTCGGTTCAACTTCAAATCGATTTATTGTAAAGCAAATCAAAGGTGCGTGTGTGTGAACTAAAATTTAAGGTGATTTTTTTCTATCTTTGAAAAATAAAGCTAAGCTGCTTGTATTTTTTGATAGGCTAAAATTCCATACCAGTTCAAAGAAAGACGCCGTTAAGAAAAGTAAGAAATTGAATCTCGAAAAAAAAGATTATCGTAATTAGAAACGGAAATTTTAGGTTTCCTTTTTCCGTCGCGTGCCTTGGTAAAGGCAGGCAAACTGCAGGAGGGTAAAAATTTTGCCCAATTAAGCAAATAGAGCGCTAAAGGGTGCCTTTTTGCTATTATTAGCATGCGTTGCTATTAAAAGCAAGGCTTACATTGTTCTTGGTTTGAAAAGGCTGAATGCGCTATTCAATTTGCAGCCAGATTATAATTCAATTTTCAAGGCGAGCAAATAACTGGCGCGGCTGGGGCTTTTCCCCTCCTTTTGAAAGGGCTTTTGTTTTTAAATGTACCAATTAGTCTAGCGAAGATAATAGATTTTTTGGGAAAATCCCGAGCGAGCATTTGTGCTCAAAAATGACATTATTTACCACTCTTGCGAATATTGTAAACATGTAAAAAATCAGAAAAGTTATTTCTTGTTCACGTTGAAAACAAAATTCATTTAACCACAAACAAAAGCGAAAAATAAGGGGTTTTTTTGAAACAAAGAACACATGCTGTAATCGGGCACGCGTTTTCTAATTTCTGGTTTGATGGAGAAAAAATTAAAATAAAATTTTTGTTTAAAGATAAAGATTACTGTGAAAACAATAAAACTGACGCTGTTCGTCAAAACGCTTTTCGATAGAATGTTATACAAAGGAACCTTCCTTTCTCAGTTTTTTTAAACTTATTTGCTCTATTTCATCGGCAAAAATAATTGTTGGACCGACAAGTACGACAGAAATTCCTGTCCCCAATCGACATCGAATTGTTATCTCCAATGTCTTGAAAGATGATGCATCGTCTTGCAATATTTTCTACAGACATTTTTCAAGAAAAGAATTAATCTACCAAATTTACAAACTATCTGAAAAGCAGCGTATATTGTGTTAAATTTTGCATAATTCATGTTTGATTTTTCACGTAGAACAAGGAGGCTATGTAATGTCCGTTCTCAACCGCTCATCCCCGTTTTCAATTAATTGTCTACCAAATGAGGTGGCGGTCAAGCAAGCCGATAGGCAGGCAAGCCGAATTTTGAAAATGAGGTCAAGTAAGCCGAAAAATTTTCGGATACCCGTATTTTAAGTTGCCCCTGGCGGGCCGGTGGGCGCGCTTCGCCGCGATAACCGGCCCGATATTTCCGGATTACATCCCACAGCGGACGAGAGGCATGGCATAGGAATACATTATGCACTATAATACAACGAGCAGTATTGATTGTAACGGCTGACAATGTATTATTTCTGATAGATAACATAACTATTACATAACTTTCGGCTTGCTTTTCTGTCGGCTTGCTTGGCTATCGGCTTACTTTGCATTCGCCACCAAATGAGGAATAGACAGAAAATTTTCACAAGTCGACATACCGTTCTAGGAACAACTAAGTGAAGAAAACAACGGTGAATTAGAGGGCGAAACTAAACAAATCAAATTATACTCCATTAGATGACATATGAGACCTGTCAAAATGACTCGGCAATAGGTCATCAAAGAAGAGCAAAAAAGGCCAAAAAAAATAAAAAAAAAACGTTTCTATTTTGAAAACAGACAAATTTTAGTTGATCGAAACCATTACGTACCAACTCTGCTCATTAGGAAGGTTACTTTGTACCTCATAGGAAGCTATTGAAACCTGTCTTTATCCAAAATAAGCACAAGTTTTAAAAAAGGCGTTGTCGCAAACGTAAAAACATGGGCCACTAAAGTAGATCTGAAAATATCCTCAATTGCATTTTTTAACGCCTATTCAGCATCCCCAGTAGTTTGATAATGTAGCAGGGAATAGAAAAACTCAGAAAACAGCAAATAATCGAAAATAACTTTATCTGATGAAAATTTGTATTACCAAAAGATATAAAACCGTGGAATGAAAAAAAAACACTGTAAAAATTCAACATGGCTCACTGGGGAAAATGATGCGACCTGTTGATACAGAGATCAAGCTACAAAACTGACAGCAATTGGTTAAAAGCGACAAAGCGGAAGAATCCATTGATTTCTCTAAAACGAAAATTTTTCAATACTCAAACAATTCACAAACTTTCAACTTCAAAACTAATGGCAATTGTTCAAGAAGCCATTTGTGCTCGTTATTAGTGAGGCGTAGTCATAGGACGACAGGATAACAACGAATATGTACAAAACTCAATTTTGCACAAACAATTCAAGGAAACTAGAGTGTTGAAGTCATCAAAACTATAAGCCATTGAAAACCCCTGAAACCTCAAATCAAAAAAACTATTCAAATATTTTGCATTTTTTTTATTTTTAATTTTTAATAATAAGAAGAATCACAAATGAAGACCAGCATCCAAAATTCAAAAAACTTCTTTGAAAATACATTTCTAAGCTCTAAGGACATCAATCAAAACATAAACAACAGATAAAATTGGTTTATATAGAAAGAAAGCGATGAGTTGTTTCAATAGTGATGCTTAATTACTTATTGACGACAATGAGAACAAAAAACTGAGAAATTCAGAAACCTTTTCTTCCAAAAAAATTAAATTAAAATCATTGACACTGTAAAATATAAACTGAAATCATTTAAAAAATTATTTAAATATACGTAGATGCGGTTAAAGCCTTTAATTGCCTTGAATTTTACGTACGACAACAAAACAAACTCAATTAGAGTCAAAAACAAAGAAAAATATCAAACTGTGAGAGAAGACGATTTTGCTGCCGCGTACACTATAAAGTATTCACTAGAGTCTTTAAATATGCTGTTTTGTGCATTCTTATGATGAAAATTGTCTTTATTGTCGTAACTTAAAAGAGGAACATATTTTTTCAATTTTGAATAGAAGCAAACTTGGAAAAATCACAAAATTTTTAGGAAATTTAGTAAGAAAGCCTAGAAACCATAAATTATATACAAAACTACAATATAAACATAAATGGTCAGTTTTTATTCCATTTGGAATAATATTCGCACCGTGCTTATTGATACTAAGATACATGGGGATAGAAGTAATATTAAAACTTTTCGAGCTGCAAATTTTTTGTAAAATTTTTGTAAAACAAATATATTCCAAGTTTTTAAGAGGCATTAGGTAACAACTGAATGCATTTTGTAAAATTTATCTAGCTCTTCCATGGGGACATGGGGACAGATACATGGGGACAGAAGTAATAGTAAAACTTTTCGAACCCCAAAATTTTGCTAAAATTTTCGTAAAACATATATATTCCAAGTTTTAAGAGGCATTAGGTAACAACTGAGAGCATTATATAAGTTTATCTAGCACTTCCAAGGATATTTTTTTAATAGGAGAAAGCGATGAGGTCGCAAAAAAAACAAGTTTAGCAAAACAGAAGAAATCAATTAAATATTACAAAAATACACTATGCGCCGTAAAAACTATGCGCTTTTTGCTGAAGACTCAAAACATATATTTAATTTGTCTTTTTTGTTTCATATAGGGCATGTCATTAATTAGGCTCTGATATGAGATCATTGTTGCCAAGAAGACCGCGCCCCAATATGATCCTAATAATTGTTGATTGTAAGAGTCCAAGATCAGTCCAAAACTAGTCTTGACTTGGATGCGCGTCAAACAAAAACAACTAAATATTCCCTGCATGTGGTTGCAAATTAGATCAATTGGCAAATAAGTTTTTCGAATAAACCAAAAATATATGATGCATTTTGTATATTTTTTTATTTAATTTTTCGAAAAACCCGCAAAAATTTAATTACAGGAGACTACCATAGAAATCGGTAGTAAAACTAGCTTCTTTCTAGTTTTAAAAGATTGTGACACATGTTATGTCTCCACTTACGGCATGTTTTGAACAAAGTGTAATAAAATAGCGTATTTGGAGCCAGTTTTGACTATAAAGTCTGACTATAAAGTCTGCTCAAGATTCCTTTTTCCTTAGCAGTAAAGCCATTAATGTTGACGTAAACAAAAACCGTCGAAAATTAATTCAAAATTTACGGAAAAAGTGAAAAAAACAGCGGAATTTCGTCTATCATTCACCCAACTTTAAACCTCGATAACTCCCTGTAAAAAAAAAACAAAAAAACCCGGGTCGAGGTTTGGTGGTGAATTTTCGTAAGAAATGCGGTGAAATGCGGTGAAAAAAAATAATTTTCACCGCGTATTTCTTACATCTTTTTGCGGTGAATGCGGTGAATCGCGGTGAATTATTTTTTTTCACCGCGTTCTCAGTATTCTTACAAAAAAGAATCGTCCCTACACGGGTTCGAACCTCTGACCTCCTGCATGCCTTCCAATGCTTATTCCACTGCGCCAACTGTCACTTACTTGTTTGTTAATTCTTGTGAATTTAAATCAGATTGAGTAAACTTTGGAAACCATATGCGGTGAATTTTTGTAAGAAATGCGGTGAAATGTGGTGAATTATTTTTTTTCACCGCATCTAGCGGTGAGAAAAAATAATTCACCGCTTGAGAGAAAGCGGTGAATTATTTTTTTTCACCGCATTCACCGCATTTCTTACATTATTTTGCCATAATAGTCTATGCGGTGAATTTTTGTAAGAAATGCGGTGAATTTGGTGGTGAATTTTTGTAAGAAATGCGGTGAAAAGCGGTGAATTATTTTTTTTCACCGCATTCACCGCAATCACCGCATTTCTTACGAAAATTCACCGCATTCACCGCATTTCTTACGAAAATTTACCCAAAAACCTCGACCCGGGAAGAAAACTCCTCCACAAGTGGGTCGGAACAATATAAAGAAGAAAGATTTTTTGGCTGCAAACTCTCAGCACATAAGTTTCATGCAACTTTCATCTAAAGAAAACATGGAGTGTTTTAAAAGGTTATCAAGTAAAAAAAAATTTCAAAAAGTTTTTTGCTCGCTGCATAAATGTGACAGTCCCAAAAATAAAACAAAAGCATAATCGAAAAGAGTCTAAAATCGTCCATGCTCAGATTGATCAACTTAAATTGTTATTTTTCCTACGTTTAATCATACACTCAATTGAATTATAACCAAAACTTTGCTTCTCCCGCCGCGGCAAAAATGCTACATTTCTCAAAATTAAACTCTATTACATCGTTGAGAATATGATCAAAATGGAACTAATTCCATAAGGAAGAAAATCTATCGGTTAAAACAAGAATCTCAGTCCAATGGCGCAGCAAATATGTGCAAAGTTTACGTTTAGATTGAGCAACGTAAGAAGCGCCGAAGTAATCGGAGAGGTCGAATGGATTTTGCGCAAGTCAAGCATTGCACTTCTGTGACCTTTTTGAACACCAACCATACATCCAACCATAGTTTTCAGAAATATGAACATACTCCTTAAAAAGCCGGGCCGAGTTGTCAACGCCATTCAGAGCAAAATTATGTAAGATAAGCGGTGAATGCAGTAAAATTACATAAATCAGGCGGTGAATGCGGTGAAAAAACAATCGCCTGGTAACTACCTAATTTCACCGCTTTGAAAAAAGTGTCCAAATTATGTGATATAAGGAGTGAATGCGGTGAAATTACATAAATTCACTGCTTTATTCAGTGGTAAAATTACATAAAATCACCGCTTGGAAAAAAGTGTCGAAAATATGTGAGATGACCAGTGAAGACGATGAAATTACATTGTTCGTCTCTCGCGCGTCTCACGCGTTCTATCACTCTGTCGCATTCGTTTTTAGCGGGATTTAATTTTAGGGGGGTAAACTGGTGAAGAGGGTAATGGGGAGTAAAGTAGGAATTGTTAAATTTTACTCCCCCAAGCTGTTTTTTAAGGCAAATTTCGTACATAAGTTGGCGGTTAACGATTTTGTAAAGAGTTTTTTTGAAAAAAAACTGTTTTGATATGTGCAATTTAATTCACTTCTTGTAATTATACGTGCTATCTCTTTCTTTTGACAGGGTAAAAGTCGTCTTTTCAGCTTGTTTGAGATCTCTTGAGTGACAAATGAAAAGGACAAATTTTTGAGACAAATGAAATGTTTGAGACAAATGATTGTTTGAGACAAATGAAAAGGACCGGAAAAAAATATTCTCCAGTGCAGAGAAACAACTGCATTAAAAAACGTGTTGAAAAAACTTGACAGAGTTGTTGTCAGCTTCAACAAATTTATGTAACTGATCAGTGAACTCCAACTTAAAATTTTCATTAAGATTGTTTTTTAGTCAAACACCTAATTTCTAAAAAAAGACATCATTTTTCCTACACTTAGCATTATTGACTGACTGGAATTTGCATAAAATGAAATAGCAGTGTCTTTATGAATTAAAATTGCAGAGCTCTGTTATGAACACTTCTGACCTCCTCGGATGAAGGAAGACGAGTCTCTTCATTTTTTTTAGAACATAAAACAAAACTAGTAGTTTTACCAAATATTGTTTTAGGCTCGTACCTTACTCTGAGGCAAATTCAGTACTGAGTCAGAGTCTAGATCAGGTCACACTTTGAACTGAAATTGTCTAATTCAGAGCTAATTCAGTGATTCAATCCGATTTATCTTCTGATTCAGAAGAAAAACTAATTTTACTGTGATTTTGCTCTGATTCAGAGAAAATAGAAATTTTTCCACAGTTGGTTCTGAACTTCTTCTGAATCAGTACAAAAACATGGAAATTCTCTGAAATTGTTTTAAATCGGTACTGAATATCACTAAGATTTAGGTACGGGGGATCATCAACAGTATTCAACAACCTTCAACAACCCTAAAATTCAATTATGTTGCATTCTGCATTAAGATGACTTCAAACTAATCAGAAGTAATCAAATAATTTGAAACGAAGCACGTGATGTTAATGCTCTCAAGTCTATATTACTATTGAGTGAGTCAAAATGAAACTAGTTTTGGATTTTCACTATTGAGCAACTCTACAATCAATATTTACAAGTTTGCAAAATCTTGACTAATTTTTTCAGAAATTTTCCAGTTCGCACCTGACTTAAAAACAAATTCTCAAAAATTTCGAGAACGTTATGGGTTACAAAATTTTCTGTATCATGCCACGCCTCCAGCATAATTTCCAGAAAGAACTAGCTCATATAAGAATCACTATCCCAAATTGATGCAAGATGGTTATCTTGCAAGATCTTTCAGGATTCTTGCAAACTCGTTCCCGTCGAGCTCTGTTCTCGTAAGCTGTTATAGACTCAATATTGTTCATTAGCGCAGAAAGTTCCCAAAATATGCTTGAGTGAATTTTAAAAAATAATTTGAATCAAAATTTACATCGGATATCTCTATTTTGTTTAAACACAATATAAGTTGTTTCAACTAGAAGTAAAATTTAGAGGTTTCTCTCAGCATTCTAAACACAAAAAGAAAACTCTTCAAAGCTTTCATACTGTTGATTTATTTTGTTTTCCAATTTTTCTACAATTACACGTTTAATATTTTTTGGAAAAATTAAAGTAGCTGACATCAATATTTGTTATTATCAATTAATCATATTTTTTCGCATTTCACAATTGTTATTTTAAAAAACACTATAAAATATTTCCTTAAATTACTTCAACTTTTGGATTTCGCAGAAAAAAACCAAGATTGACACTATCTTGTTTGTAGAACTTCACAATAACGAAGAATTTGTTAAGAAATAACGTTTTCGTCTCATTGTGATCCTGTTTTATAATGTTCCATCTGTTTGCTTATTTGCGAAATGAATGGTTATCTTGCAAGTTTCTTGCAAGACCAATGACTATCTAGCAAGATTTTTCAAAGTTTTGGAGAAAAAATCTTGCAAGACGATATATCGTCTTGTACGATTCTGCCGGAATCAAGCAAAATCTTGCAAGATAACCATTCAAAGTCGACTGGGGATGAGACTTGTAAAACTACGCTTCTTACGCCTGGATAGCGATAAGATTACCAGTTCAATATTCATTTCTTGCTTATAATGTCGATCGAGAAAAATAGTCTAAATCTCTCACTTCATTTTAAGTATATTTTGGCTTCATTAAACTAAGCTTTCAGACTAATTTACCACTGAGATCTCCCAATTCACTGTTGGTTTATTTTTACGTTTAATTGTTACCTTTTGAGTGTCCACTGCAACTAATTGACTCCTGCAACATTTTAACAAAGGATTAAAAAAATATTTTCACGTGCTGCCAATTGTCAAATCGGAAATTAACTCAGCCAAAACTGGCTGGTCTTAAACTCACCGGTCCTGAACCACAGACAAATCTAAAGAATTTGTCATTAGGGCAATTTTATTAAACATAACTGAGTAACGTCTGGCAAATTGCTCTCACACGACCGGCGAGCTGTTTTAGCTTCGTCAGTAGCTAGCTTCGGTTTAGTGAGGCTAGCTTTAGCTTAAATGAAGGGGCGTGAGGTGAGCGCAGCGGGGAAGGAGGGGGGCAACGATGGGGGGGGGGGGGTTCTTTGGCTGCAGGGAGCCCGTACGGCCTAAACGATGTGCAGGGGTGGGGATTGGGGGGTTGATTGGGGAGGGGTGTTGAAGAGACGATTGCGGGGGGGGGGGGGGGGGTGTTGTTTGAGGAGTCAACCTCTAAGAACCGCCGCTCACACCGTAAGTATAAGTCTCCAAAACAGTTTCTGTGAATCGCATACTTGAAGACTAGTAGGTTGAACGGCTCTATGAGAACTTAATGCCCGCTGGGCGCTACATTTTTAACCCGTTTTTGAGGATGAAAAGTCAAATGGGTCAGACAAAAAATCGGATAAAATAGACCAACAGGACTAATATAATTGCTACAAACTTCGTTTGATAGCAATTAATAAGCATTCTCAGAAGAGCAATTTTTCAGTTAGCTGTTACTTATTGCAATTTGTTATCAATTGTGGAAGCGTGGTGCAAAAATCAAATTTCGCTCGCCAGATTTGAAATTTTTGGATTTAAGTAAAATAAAAAAAACTGCCTTGATTGTATTCTGTTTCTGTGATGAAGTAGTATGATGGTAAGTCAGTCCGTGAAAAGACAACCCAAGGCATAAATGAAATAATGAAACAAATGAAGAGAAATTTCTGGTTGTAAATGATCTCAGCTGATTTTTAAATCACTATTTGGTAAAGTGTAACTATTTTCAAGATTAGTTTTTAAAAAAGTTTGATCGCAATTCACGGTGTCAAAGTTTTATTATTTTGAATATGTCCGCTCTAATTATTTCAACAAAATTGAATAAAAAATTAAACAAACAGATCGACTAGCAATGAATGATGACAAAAAAATTGGACCGTTCTAAAAACACTTCATTTCTTCATAAGCATTAGAATTCTAATTATTCTTCATTCTTGTCTCAACAGTAGAAATCGCCTCGTTCTGATTTCTGATCATGCGTTGATCAAAAGTATATTAATTTTAGACCACTGCCTCAATTTACCCTGTCTTGATTGCTCGCCAAATTTGTCCCCTGGTGATATCGAACCCAACATGAAAGAAAAGATCGCAGCTTTTCTTCCCCAAATCCATTATCTTTGATTTCAGGCTCGACCCTTTGGTTTTCCCGTTGAAAAGAAATCCTTGAAAAAAATTAGTAATGTATATTTTTTCGTGGTGAATAAAACAGAAGCAAACACGGTTATTTCAATGTGCAATTAGTTCTAATCAGCCGCACAAAAAGTAATCAAGAAAATTTTTCAGCTAGCTATTGACAAATATCTGACATTTGAAAAATATTCAAATAGCAACTTTTCTCTAAACGGGGTCTTGAGCTTCAAATTTAGTATTTTCTATCGTGTGTGTTTTTATGTGAAATCTTTCAACTTTCAAAATTCCAGAGAACTGCACTCAGCGACTCAAAACTGCTCAAAAAAACAAAAATTGACTTTTAAAATCATCCATTTAAATGAGTTAATGAAAAGTTTGTTTTATTGGAGTTTCCCAACAAAATATTTTTTTGATGTCATAATATGGCAATAATTGACGAAGACCAGTTGGTTTCAAGAAATTGGAAACTAAATTTTATCCCCTACCATTCTACTTTATTTAAAATAGTAAAATCAAAACACATCGTTAAACCCCGAGTGCTAAAACACATTGAACCAAACGGATTTTAATCTTAAAACTTTGTCGAAAAACCGAGTAACAAACACATTGTTTTAAAAGAAAAATCTCTTTTAAGCTGTTACTGGCTGCAGTCGGTTGCCAAATGTGAAAACGCGGTGCAAAAGGATATTTTATCTCCAGAAGTTCCGAAGTATCGTAAATCAAATTTAATTATTTTTCGTCGAAATAATTTGGAAAAAAATTGAAAGCTGTCTTGAATTTACTCTGTTTCAGTACTAAAAATACATGGCATTAATTCCGTCTGTAATAAACTAGCGCCATGCACGTAAAAAAGAATAAGAATAAAAAGGCGGGAAATATGCATTTGCACTTTATGTTCCAATCGATCAAATCAAGAATAAAAAGATAAAAATTATAAAGTAGTAAAATTTTTGAAAAGTTGATTAGAGGAGCATTTAGAAAAGTTGATCATAGACATTTAGGCACATCAAATAATCCACCAGCAAAAACAATTACCATCAAAAATAGAAAAATCTATTACTAAGCCCTTTCGATTAAACTAAAAAACTAGATTTTCAAAACAATGTAGAAAAAAAGGTCTTTTTTGCACAAAAATTCGTCCATTGATAGATTGCCAGCCCTTACGTTTGAGAATCCCTACAAAATGAGTAAATATTTTTAAAAAATCATGAAAAAATGTCCGCTTTCTTTCTGTTAAAAATAAATGCACTACAAGCTGGTGGCAGTCGGACCCCAGTGATCAATGAATCGACAAACTTGCAAGCATCTTGGAAGCAATCTTACAAGTGAGTGCATAGTTGTGGCAAAGTGAAGGTTGAAAGAATCTTGCAAATTTTTTCAAATCATCTGGCAAAATTCAATTAGAAAGCAAGATTTCACTTCAGTTACTTTTATTTGCCAAAAAGATTCAGGAAATATTGTCGGGAATATAGAAACTTGCAAAGTTTTTGCAAGATTCTTGCAAGATTTGAATCATGAATGAAAATTTTTCCAAATAAAACCAAACCACCCTGATTTATTTTTTGCCAGGATTAAATCAGCTTGCAAGATTCTGGCATGTTTTGGATTCAGTCATGACTAGGGGAAATTTAATTTGTCCTCATTCTCAAAAGCAAAAACGCATTCGATTGCAGTTGAATGAGAACTAAATACGTCGGATAAAAAAACAAATATTTAAGTCTGTTAAAATAAAAAAAGACAAGATGCAGAAACTGAAAAAGCCGTTTGCACTTGGCTGAAGCGTTGCAAAATAGTTTGCTTAAGGCAACGATTCTGTAGTTTTAAAATCTCGGTTTCTTTTTAAAGTAATTTCATTCGGTAGGCCAAAAAAATTTTCAATGAAATGTGGTTGATAACTATCAAACCAAACTGAAAAAATTAAACGAAACTTTATGTAAAAATTGTAATAAAAGTTTAACAGGTAAACTTTTTATAACGCCGAAATGCTCTCCAAACAATTTTTCTAATTGAATTAATGGATATTTGTTAATATTAATAATATTATTATTTTATTTTGTCATAAACGGTAGCCCAGAAAACAAAAAAAAAACAACAAAAGAGTAAATGAAGCCCCACATTCTAAAATGATTCGAGATATTTTTCTCCAAAACCGCAAAGGTACTGGGGCTTCTGTTAAATTTTCTACAAAAACTGTCTGTAGTGCTGTTTTTTTCTTTAAAAAACATATAAAAGTGTTACGAGGGTCATAACCTCTGAGCCAAAATTTTATTGAGCAAAACTTTAAATATCTGTATAAACTCCGGATGAAAAAATATTTCAACAGGGTAAAAAATGTGATCAATTTTTTCAACAAATAATTTTCTTACTCGTTCTTATCATGAGAGACCTGCATATTAAAATTTTTAGTGCCAATATATTAATTTAAAATATTTACCAGAGATAAATTTAAAAGACTATCCAAAAATGAATTATTCGAGTTTTGAAAAAGAGAAAGCAAAGAGAAGCGTCGAAAAGGTAAATGCATGTAAAAATTTTTAAGATTGCGACTTCATTTATGGTTTGTAGTTTATAAAGAGTTACTTCATTGCCCATTATTTTTGGTTCACTTAAACCTTGATGATCTTGAGACCACCTTTCAAATTGCCCCGAAACGATGCAGTTACCAAATGTACTTCCCCAGTGGATAAAAACATGCGTCAATAAAACGGTTTCTTTTTACCGTATCATTTTATGAGTTCGAAATTTCTATAAAGCAATTGCAACTTCCTGCACAGAATTTTACTACAAATCGGAAAATAAAATATAAACAGTTTCAACTCTTTTTGAGAGCTGTAGCCTGATAATCTTAAAGTGGATGTTATATAGCAACTGATTATTTTAAATAAGGCCATACGATTCGTAGATAAGTAAAAAATGTTAGCACGGTTTTCAGTAGTGCTGATCAATTGCTCCCATGATGAGGTCCTCGTATCTCATGAAAGTGCGCTGACAGACTAATCTATTCAAGCAAATCTACCATATAAGAAACTTCCAAATTCCTATTATTTGGCAAATATTTGGTATAGAAAACAAGTGTATGTATCATGAACCCTGTTTGACATTTTGTCCAAAAAAGATGATAAGAATTGCGGTGAATTGCGGTGAATAGCGGTGAAAAAGATTTTACCGCAAAGCGCCCGCATTTTTTGCCATGAAAGTGATGAAAGCTGATAAATTTTTCAAGATTTACGATCAGTTTTGGGCGTTTTAAAAATTGCGCTTGTATGTTGCTGTTGCTGTAAACATCTCACATATTTTGTCATCTTCCATGAATCTTATAACGGAAGCTCCCACTCGTTGAGAGGTCGTCTTACCTAAGCTTAGGTTCCAGACCAAAAGTCAATATTACCAGACCTAAAATGAACGCACAAGGGTGGCGTCGTGAGTTCAAAATTACAAGGCCTGGACGCACAAAACAACACGATATAGGCAATTTTGAACGCGCCAAGTGTGGACATACGGAAGTTTGAACGAACAAAAAATCTGAACAAAGTGACTTTCTAGAGCACAAAAAATTCGAAATTAAACAAAAAATGCAAAAACTGTTCAGCTCGCGATTGATTCAGCACTCATATTAGGGTACTGACCCAAGTGAAAGGTTGTTACTTAGAAAAACTCAACTCACTTGAGGTCAAAATTTACCAAGGAACCCGAACAGACAAAAAGTTTTTATCCAACATTTTCGCTATTTTGAACAATTGTACTCCTGGAATTACAGAATTTTGCTGTTGCAAAAATATCACACTTTTCTAACCGAATGAATGGCACCCTTTTCAGCCAGTTTTTCATAAGCCAGTATTTTATAACTTATACAGGTGCCAACTACTAAGGCTTTACATCACAAACATCAACCTATGATATCTATACTTGAAATTGATACATTACAAAATTGTGTATAAAACCTATATCTATATTTATGGTGATAACTCTGGACATGAACGCACGAAAATCTTGACATAAAAATTTTTGACCGCTTGAAGAACGGACAAAATTTTTAAACGCACGAAAGTCTGTACTACATACATGCTTTTGAACGCTCGATTAACGCTTAATATTTTGAACTCACGATTAACGCTAAAAATTTTGAACATAGTTAAGGCTAAACAAACTAATTTTTGAACGCACGATGAACGCTACAAAGCAGCATAAAGTTTGGACATACTTGGTTTTGAACGCAGGAATAGCGCAAAAAAATATTTGAGCACACGAAAGTCTGAACATAGAGGTTTATTGTCTGGACAGTCTGCACATAAGCATGTTCCATCTGGGATGGCCTAGACATGCCTACTGGCCAGGCACCTCAGTCAGGGTATGAAAAACAGTGGTCGATCGATACTGGATATGAAGACATTGTCAACTTTGTTGGTCATGGAACGACCCATTTGTGTTAGGGCCAACTATTGACGGTGCTTGGATCGAAATTTAGACACTGCCCAACCAGAAATCTTGCAGGGAAATGTTTTTTTTTTCAAATGGTCAAAGAGTTGATGAAATGAAACCAAACTTTAACTGAGGGCATGTAATGTTCAAACGATCTCATTTGTGTAAGTTGAAGGAATTTCGGGAATGAGGAAGAGTTAACGGGGTAAAGGGCCGACATAATATTTGAATAGAATTAAATCGAAACTCGGAGAAAGAGACAGATTATATACAGCAATAAAAAAAGATTTATAAGCTTCATTAAAACGGACGCAACAGCAAAAAATTTGAATGAAATGTTTGTTTATGAGTGACCAAACTGCTTCCACGTCCATCTTTTGATATTGATCAGAGGTTCCTGGAAGGGCTTCAGAAGAATGATGAGAACAAGACTGTTGACAAAACCAAAACATATTTTGAGACTTCGTAGAGCTAGGTCCACCAGAGACATTACAAAATATCTTCTTGATTCTTCAAGTATACCAGCCCAACGGTGAGCGTTGATTGTGTCCTGAGAAAAATTTTTGAATTTTTGTCAGCTGAAATATTTTGCACCACTGTGTACTCTATGTGCATATTGTGTGCTGCGAACACATAATTCTCCACAACATACAATTCTTTCATTCTTCGAAAAAAAAATCACTCGTAGTCTTCTTGACCTTCCGTTTCATGCAATTTCTTACGCATTGCTAGTTTTGAACGTGAGCAAAATACTTTTCAAACAGCAGATTCTGTGACAAAGTTTTAATTGTATAAACATTATTTTTTAAACTAATCTTGTGAATATCTAAGTGACTCCATAATCACGATGATGACTGCAGAGATTTTCAAAAGTATTCAAAAGAAAATCTTAAGTATAAATTATATTACGAACTTTATCAAAAATAATAATAAAAGTGCAATCTCAACGCCAATCACGTGGTAACCGTGAGTGAATTCATGCAAAAGTTGGGAAATTAACAACTCAGACTGCATCTACAAGAACATCATCAACGAAATCAAGTGCGAAAAATGAAGTTGCTGTTCAAAAGTTCGAAACCTTAACGGCCGCTGAAAAAAACTGAAAATTTCTCAAAATGTATTGTTTTTTATGTTTTCTATATGTCTTCACATGTTTCTTATATTGTGCGGTTTTATGGCACACTACTATAATTTGTATACTATAAAGTCTACATTTGTAAAACAGTGAAATATATCTTTAGCTAACCTATCTTTAGTTTATTTATCAACGATATCAATTAGCACTAATACACACTTAGCAAAAACTGGTATATTTGGTATAGTTAAACCATTTGTGTTACCAATATAATAGCCTTCCCAATCTCACTTATCTTTACAAAACACAGTAAAATATTGCTGAATATTATAGTTGTTGTTATATGCGAAACAGGTTCCCTGATCAACGAAATTGCAGCTACACTGATCATAAAGCTGTTTCTCTGATCAGTGCTATCGTTTTTATTGTTATCGTAACTTCTGTCGACAGAGTCGCAGCCAAGCTGATCAATATCATTATCACTGTTCTCATCAACAAAATCGCAGATACGCTGATCATTACAAAATTCTAAATACCGTTTAACAAAATATGATTCACCAGTACCACAAGCACCATTAGCAAGAGAATCTATGAGTGATTTTACATATTTAAATATAAACAATTCTTTCTCTTCAAATCCTTTAAACCTTCTTTTTTTTTATTTACTTGGTTCATAAACATGTAAGAAAATTACTCTGAAAAGTAAAAGTATGACTATAAATTTATTTTGACATGCAGCAGTTATTTTTTTTAACTTTATTAAAGAGATAATGTTAAAATTTTAACAATACAATAATAAGAACGATATCAAGAAGAAAGCTTTGAGTAATACTTATTATTGAGAAAATTGGTAGTGATAAAATTTTGATACGTATTTAAGTAGTATTGAGATATCAAATAGTAAGAACTATCCAGGAACCTGCGTTGCGGATTATTGAAATTGAGCATAGTATTATTGTTAATCTACATCGAACTGAAGGTACACATTGGGTTTTGATTAAAAGAACTCTATTGAAATTTTGTTTCAGTTGGATGTAAATAAACAATAAAACTATGATCACTTTCATTAATCTGCGAAACAGTTTCTCTCATAGTTCTTGCTATTTGATCTCTCATTAATAGATATCAAACTTTTATCAAAACCTTTTGTTTTGCTCGTTTTGATGTAGAGACATAACAAAAGTTTAACCAAAAAAAGTTAAAAAAGGATCTGAATAAACAATACAGTTAGATAAAGAGCCCAATTTTGGTGCTTGTTGTTTATAATTGATCTATCTTATTGATGATGGATTTAAAATGAGGAGTGTGCTCAAATTTTTAGGTATTCAAAGGAAGTTTGTTGATATATCAACCTACATAGAGGGTGTTATTGTTTATGTTGTAATAGCAACAACCTGCAATTTAATTGGTTTGAGCATAGACGAATTCAGTTCGTTGATAGTAGTTTTAGTGGTCTGCAAAGCAGTTCCGCTGATAGTAGTAATGATGATAGTGATAAAATTATATCTTACCAAGAAAATTTTAGATGTCTAAAATCTGGTCCTAGTAAATGTCGCAGGAAATATCTATCGAGGAATCTAAATAAAAATAGATTACACTCAGATTATCTATATATAACTCGTTTAACAGGTGATCAATGTGAGGATTTTAACAGTTATAACGATGAAGCTAAAAATGACTCTTAAAGATATAAAACTTTTACCGTCACCCGACCTATTAACCAGTGAGTTAATTAAAACTATCAAATTTCATGAAATAACCTCTAAAGGAAGTTATTTATAAATCCTTTTGTAGAGGTAGACATAACAATTGTAACATGATATATCGTAATCAAAATATATCTTAATTGGATAGACAAAATGGTAGAGAGAATCAAAATCCATTTATATTGTTTGAAAATAAAGGTAATAACATAAAAGTATACATTGTGATTTTTCAAATGATCGTGAAGTTACATATGATAATTCTGAAGGTCTATGTAACGAAATTTGGACAGCACCATATAGGTATAATGTTATAGATATGTCAATGATAATTTTGTTATTTGTACACTAAAAATAAAATGGAAAAAGAAGGTTGATTTGGGATAAGTAGTCAAAATTTAAACTTAATATAAGATTGATAATTTGATTAAAATTATTATGAATGTTATATTCAAGGTTAAAAGTGTTTAATGTGTAAAATTAACTTAATACGTCAAATTTCAAATCAATTCGTCTTCCGTTTTCATCTTTAACACTACATTCATTGTATTCCAATCTCCTTTTTGTCACATTTTGATAAAAAGATGTCTGTTGGTGCAAAAATTATGACATAACCTGGTGGTTCAGTTAGATTGAAGGTTAATAAGGGATCAGGGTCCTCAACTTTATTTTGACAACCAGATATAATATTTCAGTGAATATCAATTGTATTGAATTCCATTATAACTGCTATCTTATTAACTTTATATTTACCTGTTGTAAATTTTCGCTTCTTAAATGTTAGTAAAAATGGAACTAAGTCGTCAAAATTGCAGTTAACAGAACCACCAATATACATCTTGCACATCAATTTTTTCTTATTGGCTTCAATTCTAAAATTTTAACCAGTTTCTTTGTTTTTTTTGTATCTGCTATATCAGATAATTCATATGCTACAGGTGTTTTTTTCCATAAACCATATGATGCATTCGGTCATTCCAGTTTATCTTAGGAACTGCTGCTTTCATTCTTGTTATTCCTCTCACTTATATTGAGCAGTGAATTATAAAGAGATAATTTTAATAAACCTAACTTCGAAGCATTGGGTGTTAGTTGAATAAAAGTAAGTTTTCCTGTTGGTTTTATCATTCGAAGGATAAATGTGTATCCATCGGTAGGTAGTAAACTGTTCTGTGGTCTTTTGTAATTCCAATAATTTTAAATTTCCAGAGGGGTTATGTCGCATATTTTTGTGCTTTAAGACTGAATTTTAATTTTTAAATAATTAATGGAAATAATGATATGCAAAAACGTAAGACCATAAAACACAAAACAAATAATCTAGCACCTATGAATACTTTTGTTTTTGATATCAATAACAATCTAAATAGAGAAGCAAATCATTTGATTATAAATATTTCTCATCCTGAGATTGAGGTTTACTCTAAGACAAAATGCCGGGGATAGGTTTGATAGTGCTGATAATATTAGATTGGTTAATTAAAGTTCATTTGCATTATTTAATTCAACTAAACTTTTGGTGGAAGAATGAAGAATTGAATATATAGATCATTGTCAACCTAATTTAATGTAAAAATTGCTTACCAGTACTGGTGTTGAATATGAGTGTGGTTTTTAAAAAATCAAATTGAAGCAGATAGTCAACAAAAAGTTGATCAAGTTACTGCATAAAAATGGCATGTGTATATGAAAATTAAGATTAGTGATCTTTTTTGTTTTGTTAATGATTTAGAAAAGGTGACTAGAAATGTAATTACCATTGATAGTGATGGCAGTAAGATGATTGATATCGTATTGTAGAGGCTAATCAGTGAAACTGCTTGGCTGATAATCAGAGTCTATTTTCAGTTACCATAATGTTCTTGTTGTTTTAACAAATCTTCTAATCTATTTCTTCCGTTTTCTTTTTCTAGATTGTTTTATACTTTTACTGTTTATTGTTCACTCATATTTTATATAAGAAAACCAAAACATTCAGTCAATTTTCATCATTTACAGCATTAAAATGTCTCTGGAAAATTATTTATTGAAATCAAATTTATTTCATAATAAAGAAAAGGACATAGGAGAAATTTGGTAACCACATAACATATAGTAGCAAAAACTAACATTTAAGAAAATATTCAAGAAAAACCATAATATTATGTCGCTTTTTATCATTTATAACCTAACTAAGTCTGTGATAGCTATTATTTTATGGATAATTTTAGTATCATTAGAGAAAATAAAACCTAGGCTTAATTTTTGATACCACACAGACTATCGTAAAAAATCAGTATTTTTAGTATATCAAAGAAAACCCAAATATTGAGCGGAAAAATAGTCAATTTTCATTAGTTATTACGTTAATAAGTCTTTGTTTATTCTCTTTGCTTATTATTATTTTATGAAAACATTTTATATCATTGGAAAGAACCTAATCCATTGGAACCTATATCATTGGAGTTATAATACATAACTGTTAGGTTGTTCTTTTTGTTTTGTTTTAACGTCATGAAAAAAATCGTTAAACTGATTTTAGCTTATTTTCTTGTTGATGAAAACCTGCCATTTTAGTCGCTTTTAGGGTTTTGGTTTTGTTTTGCTGTTATTTATATTTCTTTTTCAGAGTTGTAGTGTATATTATGTGCTATTCAGACGTCATCCGTTCGTGGTGGCTGAATAGCACATGTTATACACAACTAGTATGACGTCATTGTCCAATAACAGCAATTTTGATAAAGTTTTACGTCTCTCGCCTCCTTCTGTGTTAATACATATACACTTACACACAATACACACAATACACACATACATACACGTGCATATAAAACAACATAGAGTTATTCACAATCTAACGCATATTTGAACTACTGCGATGGTATCAAAAAGCATCGATTCTGTCCTCATTGAATGTCAAATGAACAATAAAATGTCACAAGCCAGAAACCCTCATGATGACTTTTTCACCATGCATTGCCGTTTCGAGGATTTAGGGTTAAGAGTTTCTTACAGCCAAAAAAAAATAAGAAAAGCGTTGACTATCCGCCATATTTTTGTTTCAAAAGCAGTGTCTCCATTCAAAGTGCGGCTCAACACTTAAATATTAATGACTAATTAAGGAATACCGTTGAACCCTTGTTGTATCTGAGTACTGATTTTCTGAAATAATCGTATTCATTCAACCCCCCCCCCGCCCAAATTTTTATGACCCCTATAACATATGTTGGATCTATTGTTTGCCCCCCCCCCCCTCACCTTTGTGAGCTGATATTTTTTACGCCCCCCAGGAGCACGTGCTATTTTCTTACCTAGTAACGTGGTATATAACAACATATAATTTGTAACTGGGGGGCTTAAAAAACACTGGGGGGCTTAAAAAACACTGGGGGGCTTAAAAAAACCGGGGGCAAAACAGAATAGATCGCATATGTTGTATTGTAAAATATTATGTACTAAATAGCACGTGGTCGGGGAGCGCAAAATATACGCCCACTAGGCAAGAGTCGAAACAAAAATATATCAAATAATTCAACTTTAACCTTTAAATAATTCCAGTTGTCTGTGCGAAAGAGAACATCGTAATGTCCTTCTAATAAGGTGGCGAAAGAGTACCCGTGTCCCTTCATGACGAAGTCTTGAAATATAACATAGGGAGTCACAAGTACAAACCAAGCAGTCAGCAGACCCACAAACGCCTTGATTAGCAGATCTAAGAAAGAGTCAACAAATTGTTTATCATATAGAGTCACATACATATAGAGGAAGAGATAAATCTGAAAAATACTATCAGATGGAGCGTTCAAAAGTAACAGTTTCAATCTGCAGATTTATTTGAGGGTTAGGAAC